>NC_071505.1:320178833-320481863 GCF_027887155.1 Malaclemys terrapin pileata
CCAACCTGTGGCTCCAGAGCCACATGCAGCTCTTCAGAAGTTAATATGCGGCTCCTTGCATAGGCACCGACTCCGGGGCTGGAGCTACAGGTGCCAACTTTCCAGTGTGCTGTGGGGTACTCACTGCTCAACCACTGGCTGTGCCACAGGCCCTGCACCCAATCCACCTCTTCCTGTCCCCTCCCCTCAGCCTGCCATGCCCTCGCTCCCCCCCCCCCCCCCCCAAACTTCTGCATGCCCCGAAACAGCTGATTGGGAGGTGCAGGGAGAGAGGGGGAGGTGCTGATCAGCAGGGCTGCCGGTGGGTGGGAGGCGCTGGGAGCGGGGGTGGGAGCTGATGGGGGGGGCTGCTGATGTATTACTGTGGCTCTTTGCCAATGTACATTGGTAAATTCTGACTCCTTCTCAGGTTGGCCACCCCTGATCTAGTCAAAAGTCCATTGAAGTCAATGAAAAGACTCCCATTGGGTGATATCAATGGACTTTGAATCAGATCTTTATTTCATTGGGAGTCATATGCAAGAGGCCTGAGACTGATTTCTAATTCCCTTCCCGTTTACACTGGTGTAATTGTATTGACTTCAGTGGATGTAGTCCTGATTTACACTGTTATAAGAAGATCCGAGTGAGGCTCAAAGACTACAAATTTGGAGTTCCTTTAGATTATTTCAGCAGCAATGAGCTAATGTTCAATCCCAGTCAGTTTCCCTTTGCAGCTGGCCCTGTATGGAAAAGTGCCTCTGATGGAGAGCTGCGTTGATGATTACTACTAACTATAATTCACCATCCAAGACACAACCACATAAATATTAGACAGCTATTGAAAAGTTTGCCCAGGGGCATTTTTGCATGCAAGATGGACAGTACTGTGTCATGCAGCACTTTGGTGGAAACAGGTCTTATACCAGTTACTATTTTGTTTAGAAATATTTCACTCTTTTAAGTCTTGCACTTTCAGAGGATTTTATTTAAAAAAAATAAAAAAAAATCTGTTCTAAACATAAAATTCTTTCTGTATATGATAAGACCTAGTCCTGCAAACCCTTCCTGCTGTGGGTAGTCCTTACTCACGCACTCCCTTTGCAATCAGTACAATTACTTGTTTGAATAGTCCCAGGAGAAAGGGTTGGCAGGGCTATGCCATTAAAACTTTTTTTTTCTCTTGTTTAAAAAAAAAAATTGAAATATTTTAAGTGTTTGTTAATTTCACTGTCTTTTTCTTTTTATATGTATATATAAAGAGTACAGCTAAACTTTACCAGTTTGCAAATCATTGTTCTACAGAATTTTTTTTGTAGTTACCGAGAGTTTTACTGTATTAAGTGCTACTCAGTAGAGTTACTGAGATCCTCTGACCTCTGTTGTGCAGATGAATAATAAAATGAAATGTTTGCCTTTATTACCAGAATGTCAGGTCCAAAGTATTTTTGGTTTTATTAAACAGTGTTTTAATTCCTTAAGAATCATTCCCAAAAAAATGTTGGATTAAAATGTCAATTTACAATATACAGGTGTTTAAAATGATCCGCTTTTTAGATGGTAGAACATGAGAGTTTAATTTTTTGCCAGAACTTCTGCAGTTTAAAATACATTTTATTTTGTTTGGAGTTTGTGTGTGGAAAACAATATTAATGTTTGCAGTTAAGATGTAGCAGTAAATGATGCAAAGGAAAGTTAAATTCCTTTTGGAGGGGGGGTATACTGTAGGAATTGAAAATTGAGTCCTACTCACCATTCAGGTTCAGAATTTAAATTCTAATGAAAGGGAAATGGATTTCAGCCTTATGGTCAGTTGACGGTTAAAATAATACTAGTCAGATAATGACAGAACTCTTTGCTGTACCATAATATGTGTAAAGTACATACATAGACCTCAGTCCTGCAAGTTGCTCCATGTTTGTGGTCACTTGTACCCAGGTGCAGCTGGACTTGAATTCAGTGGGACGCCATGTGGATGCAGGGGTCTACCCATATGTAGTAACTTGAAGAATCAGCGCCTTAAAATTCACAGTTAGTTAACTAACTTGATTGTCTGAACATTGCTAACCCTCTATGCCTATGCTATGGACACGCAGCTGATCTGTGGCAAAAATCCCAGCCCTGTGCTTAGCCCTCTAGGCTGTGTTGTCTTATTGTAAAGCTGTTTGAACTTATCTACTCTGGAAATGTTACGAGAGCATACAATAGAAAGTTCCCAAGATCTAACAATGCATCCATTCTGGAAATGTTATACAGAATATGCAGGTAGTCTCTGAGTTGTAAAACTGGTTGCCTTATAATGAAATACAAGATGTTGAAGCCTCAATTCAACAAAACACTTAAGCACATGCTTAACATCAGTGGGATTTATGCACATATTTACATGCATTATTGAATCCGTGTCTAAGAAAACTAGAATAAACAGTGGCTCAATCTCGCTGCACAGTTATTTTGGACCTCCCTCCCCCTGGAAGGAGAATAAGAAGTTGAAAGATGTTCTTCCTTTTGTCATCAAGTACTCTTGCCTTTCAGAATCTGTTATATAATACTCACCAGGGCCCCCTAAAATAAGTTGCCTTGAAAGTTTAAGTGCTGCCTAGCATCCAATGCCTTTTTAAAAGGGGGGGGGGGGGAGAAAACTACAGTGCAGGCATCATATTTGAGATTTTAAATTCTCATAGCTATTCAAATGACTTCCTTCAGTCTTGGCTTGAGCTTTTGATCTCAATGTGATGTACAAAGTGAGCCTATGGTTTACCTTCAGACATTATTCAAGTTACCTGTATGGGGGGGGAAACAACATTTTGGATTTTTTCCCACACTGGTAACTTACAAAAGGGCAATCTGTTTTTGCCCAACTTCCATTTAATAAAAAAATAAAAATAAAAAATTTGGACTGAGACCAAAAGTGCAAAATTGGACCACAGAAGGAATCTGAGAATTATGGGTATCTGTGGATGTTATAATAATGCAAAGAGTTTTCAAAGCCAACAACAAAAAATGGGCAGGGCTAGAGTTCATGAGTTATTCCAGGGTTTTTTTTAACCCCTGCATGTTTGCCTTATTTTTTCTTTTGTAAAGTGTTTATGCTTCACTTAAACTAAATTCACCTTTTGTCATAGCCTGAAAATTCTGCTCTCCATTATATACACAGCAGGAGAACAAGATTGCAACTGAATTACATTATGCAGGTTTCAGAGGACATCTTTCCTCAAAACAAAAGGCTATCCCTTCTAACTCGAATTATCATGTGATTTTTAGAAACTGTTTGCAATTTTCGTTCTTCAGCTTTATCATAATGAAATCTATCAGGCTAAAACTTAAGTTGAAGCTAGCTGTTGTGATTTTTGTTCCTCTGACTGCAAGGGTTCTTGTAGGCCTCTATTTAATCTTGAGGCATGTACTTGCATAGCTGTTTCACCCTGCTGCTCTATTTTTATCTTCTTGAAATGGAAAATTACTGACTTGTAACTTTGCTTCTCTGAAGATAGTATAACAGGATGCTCACTTCTGTGTTTTAGCTTCCTAGGGCAAAACCTGAAGCATATCCCCAAACTGTTAAGATTATGAGCCCCTAAACTAGGCTCTTGCTCCCCACTCTTACAATGGTTAAGTAGCAGTTGCACACCATCTGTTCAGCTTAACCTCTGACCTTGGAGCTTTCCAGTTGGTGGTGCAGGGGTCAGAACTCCCAAGGGAAGTAAGACCAGCAACAAAGGCTTGAAGATCTTCTTTAAAAAAATGAAAATGAAAGTCTACTAGCATTTCTCCTATAAATATAAAGCCCCCACCCACACACCCACACTCATCTCTAGTGGAGAGGAAGGCACGTGCCTAAGAAGCCTGTCAGAACGGTTTCAAAGGAAATAGAATTACAGGTCAATAACATTTCCCTTCTGAAAACATAGTACCTGAGTAGATTCACACCCCTGGAGAATAAGAAATTCTAGGGACTGTGACGGATTCAGAGGGTCTGGTCTATGCCCCAGCCTGTCACCTGTCTCTTGGGAGTGACTTCTTTAATGGGCTGGGTCTCAAGGGCCCACACAGTTCCACCAAGGCAGCCCTGTGGCGTTCAAGATTCTGAGATGGGGCCTTCAGTACCAGCAATCCCCGTCTCTCTCCATGACTCCCTGGAGGGAATCCAGCCACGCCAGACTCCTGTGGAAGGCTCATATACCCTATTAGGGCACAAAACTCTCAGTGAGTACTGTATTTGCAGAGACAACAGGCAGCCTTTTCAATCAAGGTAACAATTTATTGGCCACCTGACTGCTAACCTAAGAACTTTCAGTTTCTATAAAGAGAGGCCAAGCCATTGCCATCAGCCAGACAAGCCATAATGGATTCTATTTCTGACCCTCTGTCCTTAGACCCTAGCCCAGAGCTTCCAGCCTCTTCTAGAAGCCAACTATATATCTACTCCTGGCCACAGCTCAGGCTTTTGTTCTCCAGGCAGTGCTGTGCTGAGCTCACAACTTCCCTGGCCGGAGCTTCCCGCTGTTGAAAGTTGATGCATGAGTCATTGGAGTTTGCATTGTCTCTCTGTACCCCTTGCTGAGCTGGGTAGGTTTCAGCCAGTTCTTTAATGACACTATTCATTCCACCCAGGCAGGGAAGTGACACCCCCACCCACTCTTTTAGTCTTCCCCTCCCCCCACTCCTCATTGGCTGGCAATGCTAAGTATGGGGAGAAATGGAGGCATGCGTAGGATTCATAACAATATTACAAAAAATACCCATGTCACGTCTTGCCTGTTCAAGCATGAGCTGAGCAGGGTCACTTTAACCAGTGTTTTGGGGAAGTCTGAATGCACAATTGTTATCCATAGATGCAGGGGTATGGACAAGGGGGAGGGGGCAAGCAGGGGCATGGGCCCCCAAATAATCAGTGAGGGCACAGAACTCTGGCTCCACGGCAGCAGGGGGAGAGTGCGCTCCTCCAGCCACAGGGGGAGCCGATAGCTCTTCCGGCCCCAGTGCTGTGGCAGGGGTACAGAACATGCCCCTCCAGAAGCGGTCAAATATTTATTCCTTTCCATGCCCCTGCATAGATGCCACAGCATATTTCCAATATCCTTGGTAGCTGACCTACCAGGTACTTTAAAGATTCTTATAGCACAGTTTCTAATCAATCAATCTTAGTTTTCATAACACAAGATAGAGCAGTTTCACATCCTCTCTTAGGTCTTGTCTGACCTAACAGGATGCACATAGGGAGTTTTCATGCAGTCTCCTGAGCCCTTTTGTTACCCAAAATTTTGGGTTTGAAACTGGTATGGGATTGTGGCATAACCTCCCACTCATCTGCCAGGGAGCAAGGAGACTAGTGAACCCACATTCTGTCGTGTGTCAGCCATCTTGGCTGCAGCCTGGGGTGTCCTTACCCTAGGCTGGGGTAGGAAGTGACTAGGGTGACCACCTTTTCAAAATGCAAAAAACGGGACACATGGAGGAGCCCTGCCCCCTCCATGGCCCTGTCCCCTGCTCCTCGGCCTCCTGAGGCCACGCCCCCTGGCCAAAAGCTGGAGTCAGACAATGGTAAAACCGATCCAAGAACAGCCACCGGCTTGTGGCCCTGCTCGCTGGGGCATGCCGCCCAGAGCAGGGGATGGGTCCAGGACTCCAAGGCGCCCCACAATGGTCCAGGCTCCCTGGGCAGCTCTTACTACTGCCTAGCTCTGGCTTGGCCAGGGGCGGGGCTTGGGGGCAGGAAGAGGAGGAGTAGGGCTTCATGGCAAGGGGGTGGGGGTAAGCTCTACCTCAGCTCCCCACATACACACACTGGGAAGAGGCTGACACCACCCTGAGCCTTGTGCAGGCTCAGGGCAGTGCTGCAGGGCATCTGGGACAAATGTACCTTTCAGGATTGTCCCACCCAATTAGGGATGGGTGGTCACCCTAGAAGTGCCCCTTTGAGCATTTGGGGGGCATTGGTGTAGGTTTGTCCCCTTGCAAAGCTGTTAACCAAGCCATATTGCTGGTGTCCCAAGGTCTGGAGCAGCAGGGATGCAGGGTCCTCTCCCTCATTGGCAGCCCCCTCGGACCAGGTGGCTCTGTTACCAGGTGCAGCCTCGTGGCTGCTCTATCCTTGTTCAGCTACAGATATTACGCCGCAGGTCCTTGAGCTCCCTCGGGGGTGGGGGGTGGCTACTGGGGTCAGCTGTTTCCTCCCACAACCACACACCCCTGTGGGTTTATCAGAATCCCATATCTGGGGTGCCTCCACTGGTTCCCTTTCTCAGGACCCAGGCTTAGGCCAGTCCCCTTGGTGGTCTCTTCATATCTGGACCTACTGTCCACAAACTGATGTGCCAGTCAGCCAGCACTACATGGATTCTTAGGTGCTCGAGCCACTACCCACATATTAAGCTCAGGGGGTCATATTTCATAGACTTGCTCTAAATCAATCAAATCATACAATGATTCCAGGGTTGTACTTACAGAGACGACCTGCGCCTGCGGATAGTGGGTGGGTGAGAAGGGGGTAAAGTGAGAGCAGTCAGTTTCAGCAGTGTTACTGAGCATGCTCAGTCTGTGTGAGCAGTTTCCACACATGGCTCTTGGATTCTGCTGGTCAGAGGGGTACCTTATTCGCTGTTCCTGGTCTCAGGCCAACTGAGTACAGGGCTACCCATGCCGCATGGACAGCAGCATGGAACATTCTGAGCCAACGGCTTGTTTGTTCAGCATTCACAGGCGAAATGAGGAGCACGTTCAATACAACTACAGGAACCCACAAAACACTTGTGGCGCAACTTCCTGATAGTAACATCCCAAAACAGTAGCAGAAAAACCTGGTGGTTGTCTGGGCTAGATCCTCAGCTGACAAAGTGGCAGCACTCCGTTGAAGTCAATTAAACACTGAACTGCTATAAATCAGCACAATCTTGCCCTCTGACTTCAGCTGATGACAAATCAGATCATCAGGTTCAACGGCTGCTGTTTAACATCATTTTAAAATTTCCCAAAAGCCCAAACATATCTCCTGCCAGTACAAGAAGGGCAGTGGGTTTGGAATGCTGACATTTTACAACCGCCTTGTCTCTCTTGGGCAGCAGCGTTACATAGGAAGTCAGTGTTTATAGTCCCATTTTTGTTTACCGCTGTCCGCTGCAAAACTCTTGCACAACGGGTTGAAGAAAGTTCAATGCTGAGAAGAAACTGTTCTTCTCTATTATTGTATCAGCAACTGAAGCTCTGCCAAGAGACAGCGCTCAAAAACATTTTCAAAGCTGACTCTGGTAACTTTCAAACAAGGCGTTGGGTATGGCATGAAATAAGAACAATAGTTAATTGGTTTATAAAAAGAACAGAAACCGCTGGGTCCACCGAACAATACTTTCCACTATATAGAGATTAATGTCATTAAGCCTCACTCCCTCTGCCTTCACACTAAAAGTCTCTTAGGGCTCTATGTGCACTGGACCTCAACCACCCCGCTTTGGTTTCATTTTACACCACTTTGCTTGCCAACAGTGTCACCAGGAGGAGCATATCTGCCTAAGTGCTGTCTGACTGCTTTTCACAGCAGTAGGACCTGGAACTGGCACACAGTCATCTACACCAACCTTTAGTTCACAGCAAGCTGGGGTGTAAATCTACCCTGCACAACTATACTGCACATTAAGAATCTGGGTGGAACCTGTGGGCATGCACTAAAAGTTCCCCAGTGCACTTTGAGCTATGCTGCATTGAAATGGGAGTAGATCCAAGCACACTGGGGAACATTTAGTGTGCAGCAGCAAGATCCACACGCACACTTAGTACACAGCAGGTTACTACAGGGTAGCGGGACACCCCCGCTTGCCACAAACTGTTGTCTAGACCAGTGGGCTCAAAACCTTTTTGATCGCACATCCCTATCAGTAAAAACATTTTGAGCACGCACCGCCTGCCGCACTAGCTCTACCATTTTTGCCAAAGCAAAAAAAAAAAAAAAAAAAAAGCACTCCTCCTGCCGCGCCCAAGGATCCTCTTGCGCACCCCACTTTGGAGTCCACTGGTCTAGACAAGCCCTTGAACACAATGTCAAGCTGCACTGCACTGATTCATAGACTTAAAGACCAGAAGGGACCATTATGATCAACTAGACTCACCACCTGCATCACACAGGCGGGAGCTGAGCCCTGGGGCTGCAGGGAAGGGACTGATCAGGACTCTGAGCCAGCTCTTTCTGAAATACAACATCTGCTCTGTAAAAATCCCGGATGTTCCTCTTTTTTTGAAAAATCAACCCAGAGCGTGGAGGATCAAACAAAAGGAAATGTCTGGGAAAACCGGACGTATGGTAGCTCTTATGCTCATGGCCAGCACGTAAACACCCCTCTTTGCGAAGGCTAGACCCCCCCACCCATGGCCTTTCTGCTGGAGGCCCTGCCCACCAGTACTGTGAACCCCCTCACAGTCAGATGAGCCCCAGCCAAACTGCCCCAGCTCCAGGCCACCTGCCCAAGCTGAGCTCCCACTGGCTTTAGGGGAGAAGGGGAGCCAGGGCAGGACCTCAGGCCATGGCCAGGACCACAGCCTAGGTTAGGGTAGGCTTAGTCTTCCCTGGCCTATGATATCTGCCACCCACACTTATGCTCCCAACCCCTTAGAAAATTTTGCATTTTTGTACAGTTTCTAAATTCTGCATATATCCTGCTTCTGCTTCCAGTTGTAGAGATTTTAATGTCTGCAAGATGTTGAAACTATGAGGCCAAAGGCACATGAATAACTACCACCAAATTTCTCTAATCTCCAGACAAGACACCCGCTTGCCCTGTATAAAAATCAGTATTGGTGAGCAAATTGGAATACTATAGGTAAGGCAGCTGAACTCATCAGCACTCCTGCAAACTCTAAGTGGTCAGTAGAGGTTCCACTGATCCATGAAAGAATCCTCAATTCTAATTTGCTAATTGGGCATTAAGTAACTTAATAGACTGGTATGCATCCGAAGAAGTGGGCTGTAGTCCACGAAAGCTTATGCTCTAATAAATTTGTTAGTCTCTAAGGTGCCACAAGTACTCCTGTTCTTTTTGCGGATACAGACTAACACGGCTGCTACTCTGAAACCTGTTAATAGACTTTAAATGCCTCATATATAATCCTGTGCACTACTACCAGCAAAGTTCTTTCACAAACTGTCTGAAGTCTCTCAAAGAGGGCAAAAGGGCATGACAAGAATTTCCAAATTGATTTTATTTTTCTACAGCCGATTACTTTAAAGAGGTTTACCCAAATAACCCTATGTGCCAGATTTGAAGCAAAAAATTGTATTGCAAAGGTGGGGGAAAGGGGTTGAAGAGACAGAAGAACAAAAAGTCTGGTTTATATAAATAGAAATAAATATATCAGCCTTAACTATAGATGAGCTATCTCTGCTCCATAATAAAAAAAACACAATGTTAATGGAAAATTAAAACAGCTTTACACTAGGTGGCAGCATAGTGTCTTTCTAACTACATTCAATTTTTTACCAGCAACAGCTAGTGGGCCTCTGGAACAATTGATGCAGGAACAGAGTTTTTCTTACAATATTGTATTCGTTCAAATGAAAACTAAGAACTCTGAGGTGGCATTTTAGTCAAGCTAGCAGTAATTTCTAAGTCAGTATCTCCAGCATGCTAAAGTTTCTTCCCTCCTACAGTTGCCAGAGTGGAAGGACCCCCGCCACCGAGAACGCAGCTTCAGAGGAGGAGCGCTGCCGCCTAGGGCAGCAAAAACCCTGGCGCCACTCCTGGATGAGAAGGCTAAAGTCAGGTTATAAATCTCCTTTTAAGCCAGGTAAACAGTTTCAGTTAAAGTGGTGTTTCTGTATTAGGCAACCGAACAATACTATAACCTGGTTTAGCCATGGCTGAGTTTAATCAAGTGGTCCCAAACTCAATTTACTTTACAGCCAGTGCCAGTCCTCAAATCCTCCCAGCAGGCCAATAATGTCACTGAAGATGGTGTTCAGAAAAGAAAACATTTCTATTGTATTTTTTATTTCAAATGTCTTAGAAATAATAAAACTGTCATACAACTTTATACAATTCTTTGCCGGCCAGAGAGTTTTTAGTGTTTACCAGACACCTGGCAATACTTCAGTTCTGTCAGTTTGGCCTCAGTGACTGAGCAGTTGAAACCTTCAAGTTTGCAGCAAGGTGTGCATCAGAGTTGTGTTTGATATTTTGACTTGTTTATATTCATTGTGAAAAAAAGGGATGCTGCCTCCATGGCTGACTCTGCCTGGTGACTAGTGATGTTCTCTCTTTCCCTCTCCCCCAACCAATGGGAGCTGTAGGAGTCGGGGCCCGCACCAGACAGAGCCGTCAGTGTGGCTGCACGCATCTCTCCTCCACGGGCCGCACTGGGGAGGTTCTCGGGCTGCAGATGGCCCACGGGCTGGGACTTTGAGACCCCATGGTTTAATCTATACCAGTGCAGTTGATTCCACAACTCACTTCAAGGTCCCATCTACATAGGATGTACGGGCAACTGGCATTTTAGATGCCTACAATGTACTGATGTTGTCTATGTGCATAGAATTGGTTTGTTAAGGAATGTATGTGTGATGCTGTATAAAATATGGGCCCTGCTTTGGGTTTATAAATCTAGAGAATTTTTCACTTGACCACAACTCAAAGAGCTAAGTCACAGACCCATCCTAGTCAACTTGCCTAGCCTATGGGCTGGCCCCGGAACAATCCCATATCTGAAAGGGGTTATAGCTGTTAGGATATAGATATTCAAGCCTGTGTGTAAAGGCCTATACTTTAAGAACTTAGGTATGTTTTCATTTAGCTACTTATAGAGGTATAAAAGAAAGAATGTGTGTAAGGGCCTTCTCTCACTGTGACAGTCTGAAGCCCTGTTCTTAGGCTAATGCCTTTAGGTAAGAGGCAGACTTAAACTGGGAAGCCTGCAGTCACATCCTCACATTCCAAACTAGCCCTATTGAAATAAGGCAATCTAGGGCTGTTCAGAAGGTGATCTAATTTATCACCTCCAGAGAAAGGGAAGAGCCTAGAAAATGTAAAAGGAAATTTAGTTTGATAGTTTTCTGTTTAGTAAGAACTCACTTATCAATAGACACAGCTGGGAAACTCTTATCTGTATAGATGTAGTTGTGAAATCCTCACTTCTGTATTGTTTTGTCAGTGTAGTTCCCACTTTGCTAAGTTTATTTGCATGGTCTCTGTCTGGTTCTGAGATTGTTTCTGGCTGCTGTCTAATTAATTTTGCTGGGTGTAAACTAATTAAATGGTGGGATATAATTGGTTAGCTAATCATGTTACAGTATGTTATGATTTGTTAAGGTATAGCAAAGAATAATATATAAATTAGGGGAAAACAGGAAGTTGGGATTTGAAAATAAGGCAAAAGGAACTTTGATTTAAGCTTGCAGGAAGTTCACCCCAATAAACATCGAATTGTTTGCACCTTTGGACTTCAGGTATTGTTGCTCTCTGTTCATGTGAGAATGACTAGGGAAGTGGGAGAGTGAAGGAATAAGCTCTAACACTTGTGCAGCCCCTTTATTTCTTCTTCAATTAAGACAGCAAGATAAGTCCAGGCAGTACACCACACTTGCCAGGCCTTCCTGCCAACCATCCAAAAGCAAGACGTTTGTCATGTCAGACACACAAAACAAAAATCCCAAGCCCAGTATGTGGAAGCTGAATATCTTTGGGAATGGTACATCACATACCATGTTCTTTTGGCAGTAGCCTACTTACCGGACACCCAGAACATGATTGCCTATGCCCTCAGTAGAAACATTGCAACTGACCCTGAATGGGAGTTATGACTAATTGCAGACATCTTTGGCCAATGGGTACCCTCAGTGCCGAGCTTTTTGCATCCCACACCAATACCAAATGTACCCTAATATTGTTTGATGGGACGAGTTGGAACTCAATCATAGGAAGATGCCCTAATCCTCAATTGGTCAGGCTGGACAAATTATGCCTTCACCCTCCCGCACTTACGAGTGATCCACAGGATAAGACAGAAGGCAACAACCATCCTCATAGCCACATTCTGGCCTCACCAATTTTGGCTTCTGCTCCTCCTCTGCATGTGGAAGTACCCTCCCCCCCATCACGCTTCAAACATTCCCAGAGGTACACAATGGCAGACTTGGATACCCCAACCCCACACTCTTCACCTGACAGCTTGGTTGTTGGATGGACACCTACACTAGCGCAAGAATGTTCTCTGGCAGTAGGAGATGGCCTCAAGCAGCAGGAAGGAGTTAGCAAGATGCTCATATCAAGCCAAGTGGAAACATTTCACTTCCTAGGCTACCAGACAAGGCCTTGTCCCTGAAGCTATGCACATCCTGTTACTCCTTGAATGTTTCCTTTAATCGGAAGGACTTAGGACTGACCCTCAGTTCCATTGAAGTGCATACAGCTACCATTAGCACCTTTTACCCATTGGTGGATAGTCGTTCAATCTTTATCCACCTGTTAACTCTGCAGTTTTGCCTCCTGCAAAAATAAGCCTCCTATTCAACTGATTGATGCCCCCCCCCCCCGCCCCTTACCATGGGACCTTAACTTAGTCTTCACCTCGCTGAGGACCTATGGTCTCATGATCAGTATCTCTCCTTTCCATGAAAGTGGCCTTCCTTGTGCCATTACATTGGTTAGGAGGGTTGGCAAAATAGGAGCCATGATGGCTAGCTCCCCCTCCCCCCTTTCCATAGAGGAAAGGTCCCTTAACAATTCCACCCCAAGTTCCTCTCCAAGGTGGTTTTCCAATTCCACCTCAAATCAACCCAAATATTTACCTATCTACTTTCTTCCCCAAACCTCACACCTCAAATGAGGAAAGGCGGCTTCACTCAGATGTTTGAAGGGCATTGGCTTTCTATCTTGACTGAACAAAGCCCTTTCTGAAATCTCCCAGGGTTTGTTGCCATAGCAGAGGGAATGAAAGAACAAACCATTTCCACTCAGAGAATCTTCAAGTGGATCTCAGTACATAACAGCACGTAATCAATCATCAGAATGATCCCTGCCTGAAGGGATTTGGGTACATTCCACAAGAGCACAATCATCAACTACAGCCACACTCCACAACATGCCGCTTGCAGACATATGCAAGGCAGCCATGTGGAGTTTGGTACACCCCTTTTCCATGCATTATGCTCTAGTGCACAATTCCATGACAGATGCTTTGTTTGGAGCAGCAGACCTCCATTCCAGTCTCCTTGCACCATCCTCCCACATAGGTACTGCATGTTAATCACCCTCCCTGGAATACAATAGGGACTATCACTCAAAGACGAAAATGAGGTTGCTTACTGTAACTGAAGGTTCTTCGATGTGTTGTCCCTATCTATTCCAAACTCACCCTCCTTCCCATCTGCTGCAGAGTCAACAGCTCTGTGGTAGAGAAGGAACTGGAAATGCTGGCAGCCCGATGTGCCCTTTATCACCTGGGGCAAGACCACAAGGCCAGATGCACAGACTACTGAACAGTACTCCTTTCAAAAGCTCTGGCACCAGGTGCATGGCACATGCATATAATCCTCTGTGGAATTCAGCTAAGGACCACACATCTTGAAGAACCTTTACTTACCTGTAACTGATCTTGTCATCTTAAAAAGGTTACCACCACTACTGTCCAGCTACCTGGTTTCTAAGGTCATGAGTGCAAGTCCTACACCAGGACTTGGATTCCTCCCCAAGGACAACACAGGAGCAAGTACTAGGGGCTGCTCCTCTGTTAAGAGATTTTCTTCTTCATGGTACAGACCAATACAGCTAACAAAAAATACAATACCCACCTGCTGAAGTGAGAAAACAGATTGACAGAGCCAGACGAGTACCCAGAAGTCACCTTCTACAAGACAGGCCCAACAAAGAAAACAGACCCCAACTAAAACCTCTCCAGCGCATCAGAGATCTACAACCTATCCTGAAAGATGATCCTTTACTCTCACAGATCTTGGGAGACACTTGTCCTCACTTACAGACAACCCCCCAACCTAAAGCAAATACTCACCAGCAACCACACATCACTGAACAAAAACACTGACCCAGGAGCCTATCCTTGTAACAAAGCCCAATGCCAACTCTGTCCACATATCTATTCAAGTGACATCATAGGACCTAATCACATCAGCCATACCATCAGGGACTCGTTCACCTGCACATCTACCAATGTGATATATGCCATCATGTGCCAGCAATGCCCCTCTGCCATGTATATTGGCCAAACCAGACAGTCTCTACGCAAAAGAATTAATGGACACAAATCGGACATCAGGAATCATAACTTTCAAAAATCAGTGGGAGAACACTTTAACCTGCCTGGCCATTCAATGACAGACCTGCAGGTGGGTATCTTACAACAGAAAAACTTCAAAAACAGACTCCAACGAGAGACTGCTGAACTGGAATGGATATGCATGCTAGATACAGTCAACTCAGGATTGAGTAAGGACTGGGAATGGCTGAGTCATTACAAACATTGAATCTATCTCCCCTTGTAAGTATTCTCACACTTCTTATCAAACTGTCTGTACTGGGCTATCTTGATCATCACTTCAAACGTTTTTTTCTCTTAATTGGCCTCTCAGAGTTGGTAAGACTGTGTGTGTGTGTGTGTGTGTGTGTGTGTGTGTGTGTGTGTGTGCTCTATATTCCACTCTATAGGCATCCGAAGAAGTGGGCTGAAGTCCACGAAAGCTTATGCTCTAATAAATTTGTTAGTCTCTAAGGTGCCACAAGTACTCCTGTTCTTTTTGCAAAAACTTTTCCATTGTCACTGCAACCTATACAAAAATTTAAGCTAACTCTGGGAACATTTTGTATTAAATAAAAGTTTTCACTTCTAAAATAGTTTATTGAAAACATTTTAATGCTGTTTTCATACAATTAAATATCAATTATACACACACCACATTAACAATAAGACTTAAGACTTCTTATAAGGTTTTTTCCGTGTTTTTTTTTTTTTTTTTTTTTTAAGTCTTGATACAACCAGAACAGCTGAAGTAGAAGATCCTGTAGTTTTACAAGTATCAATCAAGTGTCATTTGTAATGAAGTCTCATGAAAATGCTTCAGTTATTTAAGACTCCGCTTTAAAATTAAATGTATTAGAACACAATGCTTCACTAGTAAAGGATTTCTTTTCAAATTAGGATAAAGACATGTTTATGAGATCTAAGACTTTTGGAAAAAAGTTACTTCAGCAGCAAAACAAACAAACCTATTTTTCCCATCATTTTTTAATAGTTACTTACACAGGTTTCAAAAAAGATCTTTGGCAGCATAAGGCTCACACAACAGTCCACTATTACCCCCATAAGCCACATTAGGCAAGTAATTTATCATCTTCTTTACTATAGTTTTCCATTCTTAACACATCATTGGGTTAGTCTTGAGCACTGCTAAGATGCACAGGAACAGGAGTTTGCAGGTTTCCTCTCCTCATGAAAGAAATGTGCGAACGGTACCCTTTATTGTCCCCCTGCAAATAGGGCATTTTCTTAGGGAAGGTGCACACTCTTTGCACACCACTAAGTGACCACATGGAATAAATACAATAGAAACTTCTTTGTCCATGCAAACTTTACAGGTTCTTTCCTCCTGTAATCTTCTCAGTTGTTCTTCCATGGGTAACCCTGAGAAGAGAACAAACAAACTTAACACCACAAAGAAATCTTCAAATGGCAGAACTGATTAGAGATGGAAAAGCAATAAAATTCAGTATGACTGCCACCCAATACAAAATATGCCTTGTGAGGTATCATTTAAAAATGAACACCACACTGATCATGGATATTCTTGTGTAATGTATGTCAGAAGTGCGTCTTAAGAGTTATAGAAATTATGACTAAAATATGTTTACCACACAAGTCTGGGGAGAGGGGTGAACCAGTTTCTGATAGACAAAGGACAAGCTGATGCCTTGTGCCAGAGGTCAAAAGTTGACTGGCAATCACCTGCCAAAGAATGGCCACTTGACAATGAAGGGATGCAGAAACAAATTGGTCTGCATTTCAGCAAGGAACATAGAACCTCTTTCACCATGAGATTTCAGGTCTCCAACCTCAGAGCTGGAATGAACTTTATCTAGGGGTAACCTTCAGGAAAATGCATTTCAAAGGGTGATTGGACTATAAAAGTGAGGGGCAAAAACACCCCAAGCTCACTCTCTCCCCTAAGACAAAGGAACCAGCCCCTTGACTTTAGTGGGGGAGACCCTGACCTGAGAATTTAGTCAGCCATGTTGCTGGGATCATGTGGTAAGGATTTTACTTTGAACCTAGTCTAGCTTGTTAAGTTTTAGCTACTAGAAAGTAAGTATTTTTATTTCTCTTGTAACCATTTCTGACTTTAATGCCTTATAGTTGTACTCACTTAAGATCTCTTTAGTTAAATAAGCTTGGTTTAGTTTGAATTAAAGAAAACAGTATTGTTTAAAATGAACTACAACGGACCCTCGCTAAAACATCCGTCTACATAGCGCAAATTCACATATAACGCAGTAGCGGCCATGGATCCCAAATTTAATTATTTTAATTGCAATTCATTTTAATGCGATCCCTGCGTTAACGTGGTACCATGCATGGATCCCAAATCCCGCATTCTAGTGAGGGTCCAGTGTATTTGGTAACTAGTTAAAGTAGCAAACTGTTGAATATTGACCCTTTGCAGGGGCAACGGACCTTTAATATCTGAACTGCCCAGGGAAGGGCTGCATAGTGCAGAACACAGTTTTGGGAAAAGTGTGGGACTGGGATTGTGTTGAGGTCACTCTGCAAGTAGTAACCAAGGCTGGTGGAAGCCAAAGTGTGACAGGAGTGTTGCTAACAGGCTGAGTCAGAGCCGCCAAACCAGGACTGTAGCTATATACACAGACACTCAGAGTAACCTGCATGCTCGTAGGCGGTTTGTGAGCAGCACAAGTTGGGAACTACAACAGCAAAGCATTACGAGGCACTCGAGGTCAAGGGCAGGTGGTGACAACCCCTGACTAGTCTGGATTACACCCCAGAATGTGACAGTGTCAAAGAAAAAAATTTGTTTTGAGAATCTGAGTTATTGCCCAAACCACTCAAATGAATAAAACTGAAGATTTACCTGAAGTGTCTTCTGTGGGGACATACTTCATGTTTTTTTCCACTAAAATGACAAAAAGAACATTTTAGTCATTGGAATTATCTACACTCTAGTAGAATTTTTATTATTGCTTTACTACTATACCTCAGACTATTACTAGAGCCCTGCATGGATACAAAATTTATATCCACAGAGCTCTACTAGGAACCACAGCGAAGAAAGCAGCAGCATGTCAGGCCGTTGCTTGCAGGACCCAGGAGAGGCAGATCGCTGCATGAAAGGGATTCTTGTCTGGGAGCGTGAGAGCCACTTGCACAACCAGGGACAGCTGCTGGTGAGCCTGATGCCCACCCCAGTTGGTAAGACTGGGGGCTGGCTCCTGCGAGCAGCAGCCCGACATACTGCAGCTTTCACCGTTGTGGTTCCTGGTAGAGCCCTGCAGATATCCGCTTTATATCCATCTGCAGATATAAATTTTGTATCCGCGCAGGGCTCTATGTATTACTAAGAAAATAAAGATTGTTAGACTTAGGAAATCAGTTTATCAATCTTCTGGGGAAAGAAAAAGGAAAAAAAGTACATCTGTCAGTCAAACTCACCAAATAAATCTTTGTACAACATAGGATCACACTCTCGCAGGCAGTTTCGGAATATGTGGGCTGCTGCATTTCCTTTCACTAAAATCGTATCAATCAGTTCCCTTGCTTGCAATGGCGTTTGGGTTTTTTGTTTAATAACATCACGTTCAAGTTCAGTTATCACTTTGGCCAATAGTAAACTCTCCAGGATAGGAAGCACACATGTTAAATGCTGAAACAAAGCCATTCGATTCTTCCGGATTAAGGACAGGTCATCTTAAATTCAAGGGGAAAATTCAGTAAGTTACAAGATTTGAAGTTGCATTGTTACTATTAACTGATGTGTGCTATCAAAGTATAAGAGATACCTTGATTCTTTTCATGCCACTTCCCACTCCATGTCAGTAATACACACTATTAAATAATTACTACAGACTTCACATATCACATGAGTGGCAGACAAGTAGTTTGAGTATTGTGAAGTTTTACAAAGTCCCCCTTCTCCTCCAAAGTAGCAAGGCCACCTTATACATTATTTCCCAAGTCACAACAGTGAAAGGTATATTCATTGCACAAGTGGAATGCACAGACCCAAAGGTCTACGTGTGTCACCACCACTGGCTTATCAAGAACAAAAGTCAAAAATCACCGCCAGTCAAAAATACTGTTAGATCTGTGTGGACTAAATTTTTTTGAAAAAAAAAAACCCATAAGGACAGAGTTATGCCATGGGGAAGACCTAAACAGTACTGAACACTCAGCGCAAAACCACCACACACACACACCAGACCTTATTGTACAATTGTGTTTTGTATTCTCCAGATTGTGGCTGTCCAAATTCTACTGTGGTTTAATGACTAGAAATGCACCATGTTGTGACATCTCAGCTGCTGGCATATAGTGAGCCAGGACAGACAGACAGCACTGAACATAATTCATATGCTGTGCTACAGAAATTAAGTCATGGCTCCTACTGGTTTTCAAGAGTTTCAAAGCCAGACTGCATGCCTGTGAGGTTTTGAAACTGAAAAGCAAATATTAAAGTATCAGAAGTATAGGGCTGGAAGGGGTCTTGAGAGGTCATCTAGTCCATACCCCTGCACTGAGGCAAGACCAAATATACCTAGACCATCCCTGATAGGTGTTTGTCCAACCTGTTCTTTAAAAGACTCCAGGGATAGGGATTCCAGTCTCCTTTGGAAAGATGTTGCACTACTTAAGAAAAACTTTGTAACAATAAGATTAATTAACATCTAACCTAGATCTCCCTTACTGCAGATTAAGCCCATTAATTCCCTACCTTCAGTGGACATGGAGAACTGGTCTCTGCCTCTTTATAAAACAGATTTGCAATATAATATCTCCATTTGAAGTTTAAGGGCCCCAAATGAAAAAAGGTTGAAAGCCACTAACCTAGACCACATCTCCCTAGTTTACTGATGAGACTGTCATATGGCATTGTGTTAAAAGCCTTACTTTAAAAAACAAAAACCAACCAACATCTACCACCATATCTATCCCTCCTATCCCCAAGTCAGTGGGCTAGTAACCCTGCCAAAGAAGGAAATTAGGTTGGTTTGGCAAGATTTGTTCTTGGCAAAACCATGTTGACTATTACTTATTACCCTACTATCCTCTAGGAGGTTACAAAATGATTGTTCAATACCTGGAAAGATACTGGAACAAATTAAAGTTAGGGAAACATTGAGGACCTGGGGAATTATAGACCAGTGGGCCTTTCTAAAAGTGGGCAAACATAGTAGCTTTCTTCTTTGCTCCTCTGGGACCTCACCTGTCCACCATGAGCTCTTGAAGATAGTAGTTCTAAGATTGCATAAGGAATTAGCTGAAGCACCTTAGGGTGAATTTTGTCAGACCCTGCTGACTTAACTACATCTAACTTCTAAGAATAGAAATTAAAAAAATAAATATCTGGTCTTGTACATTAATCTCCATGTTTTTATTGTTGCTGAGAAGTCACAGAGTTGACCAGTAGTAACATAAGGAGACCAAAATTATATTTATAATCGTTTTTATGTGGTGGAAGTTTTACTATATAGAGGAGTCAGTTTTGGTTTATATGATGGACCTACCACCACATATAGGCATATGGACAAAAATATGGTCTTGATCCTGCAGAGTATTGTGCAGGTGGACTCATGGACCATATCAAGCCCCAATGAAATATGGGGTGCATTACTGTAAGGATAATTCCAGGATTGAGGCCTAAATTCCACACTGATTTCCAGATCATACAGTGTTAATCCTTTATATTTACCTTTACAAAAACAAAACAAAAAAACCATTACCAAAGCTCATGAATACAAGTGTCCCCAGAATTAGACCAAAAAGCAAACAGATTACAATGGAACAAAGATAAAAGTGTATTACTACTGCCCTATGCATACCCGATGCCACTTCTTCAGATTGTCTCTCCTTCTCCTCTTCCCTTTTTTCATCTTCTGCAGTAAGCAGATCAGACACAAGATCATTAACGGTCTTGTAATTTTCCTCAGTCGCTAAGATTTTACTCTGAACTGTCTGCTTTATTAGTCTTCTACTAAATCCCATCTCCAAGGCTGCTTTAACCACTGGGGTGTTCATCATGATTGCATCTTCTGAATGGCTTTCTCCAGATTCAGAATGAATAGCTATGCATGAAGGGGCGGGGGGGGGGGAGAGAAAAGAAAAGATACTTCAGATTTGAAAACTTTAGATTTTTTAGCATCTTCAGTATATAAATGAGATTTAGCATAAAAAAATCATTTAATGACATGGGCCTAACTTTTTAAAAATCAAGATATTTTTACTTAGAACTCCTGTTTAGAATTTTGGACTTAAACAAAAAAAGCTTTGTTACAATAACCAAGATCCAATTTAAAGCAGCAAAAGCAGGGAAAAACCAGAGGTCACACCATTGTTGAATAGCATCATTAGATTAGAACTGAAAAAAATGGTAAAAAGTTAGTTATGGAAATACCTCCCTTTCATATGGTATAGCAAGTTCTTGAGTCGCATCTGCATTAATAGAATGGTTACAGTTCTACTATTGGTCATCCTTTTCCTGGCACTTAGCTAACTAAGCGTAATAGTTGGAAATCTGACTCATCTCACTGCCTCAGCAGGGGCCACTGCCAGTATGGGGAATTCACCCCCAAAGAAGTCAGACAGTAGTGTCATCATACTTGGGTATTCCACTGAAGAGCAGCTTTACAGCCGCAGAGGAAGTTGTCTGGAAAGCTGCACTTCTTCAGTATGTCCCCAAGCTGGCTTGGCCATTCCCTCTCACTGGCTACTGCTGCCCACTTTTGAAGTCGCTAACATAGCTGCAGGCCCCCAGCAGGTTAGGGTTGTAGGTATCTTTTTTTATTAAATGGAGATATCCTATCTCCTAGAACTCGAAGGGACCTTGAAAGGTCATTGAGTCCAGCACCCTGCCTTCACTAGCAGGACCAAGTACTGATTTTTCCCCCAGATCCGTAGGTGGCCCCCTCAAGGATTGAACTCACAACCCGGGTTTAGCAGGCCAATGCTCAAACCACTGAGCTATCCCTCCCCCAATCACCCTCTAAGGTGCGCTGATACCAGGATAGTCTATACCCTGGGCTACTCTAGCAGAAGCTGGTGTAACCAACAATGAGTCCATTTAATCCAGTTAGAGAACATGCAAACAGAGTCAAACTCTTCAGAATCTATACAGTATGTATACAAATCCCTAGTATTGTGGAAATTATGAAGAGATGGGAAATTTCTCTTGCAACAAACTTGAAGGGAATATTGTAGTATAAAATTTCAAACACACCTCACTGACATTTTAAGTCCACTATACAACTGTCAAAAAGAAAAAAAAAATATTTGACTTGCTGGGAAGCATTCCAATGCTGCTACTTTCTAAAATGCTATGAATTGCTTAGCAAGCTAATTTTGGAAAGCATCCATACAAAAGTTCTATTCATATTTACATTAAGTTTGTAAGCGTGCTGAAAGTCTTATCACTATGTAGCTTGAAAGACATTAACTAAAATGTACATACTTGGTGGATTGGCACTTTCGTCCACAGGGGTATCTGAAGTTGACAAGAGCTATGGAATGTAAAGGAACAGCATTAAATAAAAACCACAGTCAGCATCCTTTTCTCTTTGCATACAACACTGATAATCCCAGTACATGCTTTTCCACAAAAATTAAGTTATTTACAAAAAGGAAGAACTTGGTACAAATAGTGAAGTTATTGTAGCATTTAAGAGCCCCTAATCAGGAGCCAGGACCCCGTTGTGCTCGTCACTGTCCAGCCACACCCCACCCAAACATTTGCAATTAAGAATTTTAACTCAAATAGCTTAAGTGAAGTATTTGTAGATAGGATTATACAAGTTTTACAACAATTTGTACTGCAAACATGCATTGGGGTAAATCCGGGCAGTTTATACCAACACAAACTTCTCTTCTAAATGAAGCTACTCACTATGCTTTTTGTTTATGCAAAAATACCTTGTTACAAACAGCTTAGTTAAAAAAAAAAAGAAGTCCCACAAGAGAGGCACCCAGAACCAGTTTCTGTACTAGCAGGTACTAATCTGAATTAGTCACTAAGCCTTGTGTAATCAGAACTTCACTTCTTTATACTCAGTCTAGAGCTCTCATTGCCTCACAGAGTGTCCCAAGGTTTGACTGTAAATGGCTGTGATGCTCTTCAAATGACTCAAGTCCCAATGCTACCAGATCTATTTTCAATATCAATTCTCAAAAATACAAAAACTGCTCATGGAAGATGTGCAAAGAGTCAGTTTTGAAGACCATCAAACCAATTCTAATTATCTCATTTTCATGTAAAGCTGTTCATTCATGAACTATCAATGAAACTTAAAACTCATACCTGCCAAACTACTTAGAGCAATATCTGGAAAGTGGGGGGGGGGGGGTGTTATGTACCACCATTTAATGCTGATACTAGCAACCAGAAAGTTATATAAAAATTCTAGTTTACCTGTTCAAGGAGATGTGGGAATCTTGCCTGAATTTGATTGACAAACTCTCGCCCTTTTATTCGCAGTAGATACTCACATCTAAACATTAACAGAATATAAATGTTTGTCAAGTTACAATATTTGTTTCTCATATATGATTAGTTAAGAGCCATACAGAATAAGAAGCCTACAATACTGTGCTCAATTAGGCCCCAATTCAGGGAAGCACTTACACACATAACCATGTGCTTAACTTTTAAGTAAGTTCCACTGACTTCAATGGAACTTTAGCACATATTTAAGTATCCTTACTGAAGAGGGATGCTTTGCTAAATCATCTTAATATGGCCTAATTTCTGTATGCATCAGATATAAAGCATTCAGTAATAGATACCTTTTAGTGTACAACCTCAACAGCTTTTAATCTCAGCCAATACTCCACCCCTCCCCTCAAATCACTCAGTGAGTACAAACTAGTCTAAATTTAAAAACAAAAAACCCACCACAATGAAATGGATATAAAAAATTAAAGGTTTTAAAACTTAGTCTACACTTTGCACTAGTAAAGCAATTTAAACTTTACACAAGATAAAAAAAATACACTGATAAAGTTAATGGGGGAGATGAACAAGGAGCTAAGCAAAAGTTGGATGTTGAACTTAAGTTTAATAGCTGATGGTAAACTGTGTCAAAGATTAGCATACAAAACACTTTTTCCTGTGCTGTTCTCAACTTCATGAAAGCTATTTAAAAATCATTAACATATGGGGATATTTTCAAAGGTACAAATAGCAGTTGTGTCTTACGGACATCTGTCTTTGAAAATCTCCCCCATCGTTATTAGCGTCATTATTTCCCCCCATTTTATTATTCAGCAATAGAGATGTTCTCACTCAAGTCTTTCCATCTGGAACACAAAAAACCCTCTTGTAGAGTGACAATTTCAAAAGCACTCACATTGGCCTAAGTCTGCTCCCACTGACAAATTTAAAGATAAAAATTATAGGGGAAGGTCTGAAAGGGCTCTGCATTGGCCTAATTCTTCCACTGACAGAGCTTTTTAAACAGTTACCTTGGAAACCATTTAGCATGCTCAATCCATGGATCATCTCCAGACTCCCAACACCTTAATCCACCATCACAGCAAAAACATTTGACATCATCATTACGACCTTTAAAAGCAAGTTTACAAAGTATTCAATAAGTGTTCACACAAGCCATTGCTTAGCAAATTCTAAAACAAATATAAACTAAGACATTAGATAGGTTAACTTTTCTTACCTACGTAATAAAACCCAGCATTTGCAAGCTGTTCAGGTCGAACTGGAATTCTTGTTGGCCAGTTTATGAATGTTTTAACACGAGCCACGTGGGTTTGCATGCTCTGGTTAGAAATGCTGAATATTGGTTGGTCTCTAGTTTTATTTTGCACAAAGGGGCAGTTAGGAAAGTATCTCCGATGCTCTGACATGGCATTATCCTTCGGTTCCCAGTTACTTAGTTGCCCCCCACAGGTAAAGCAAGCAACTTTGTCTCCTGGCCCAGTATAGTAAAATCCAGCTTTGGCCAGATCTGTTGGTGATAGAAATGTCAGGGGCCATGTCTGAAAAGTACATAGTCTAGCATCTTCTGTGCTCATTGCAGGATTATTAAAGCTAGGTCGCAGGTGTGATGGGTCCTCAATTGCCCTAGAAGTTACTGGTTCTTGAGGAAAACTGGAGAAAGTAGTACTGAAAAAGCCAATTTGTTCTAAGCTTGGAGCAATAGTTATGGAATGCAAAGATGGTGAAAGACTGTTTATTGTGGCTGGAGGTGAGAAGGCTGAATGAGAGGATGATCCAAGATTACTAACTGAAAGCAAATTCTGAATAAAGCTGCAGCTAGGATAGAGCTGTTTATGTTTTTCCAGAGCACTGTCGCCTTGTTTCCAGTTATCCAACATCAAGCCACAACTGAAGCATTTAACTTTATCTTTCACACCAGTGTAATAAAACCCAGCTCGAGCAAGACTCCTTTCAGACACTGGCACGTTGAGAGGGAAAGTAGAAAACGTGGACATTCTGTAGAGTTCACACGACAACTCATACTTCAGTTCACACACAGTGCTGCTGTTCATCAGATTAGCCAGGAACGAGCTGCTTTCCACTAGGTTCATAATGAAATTAGGGAAGAATGGGACAAGTCTTTCTCTGGGAGGTAGTTTTGTGCATGGAGGTGATTTTGAATAACTCCCAGGCCATATAAAAGAGTAAGGACCTGAAAGTGAAACATTTTGGTTTGTAACACTGAATGCATGCGAAAGGAATGAATTATGATTAATAAACAGGCTTGATATATGTGGGAAGTCCTGCTTTTATTTTAATCTGCATAACTGCTTTCAATGGAGAAGTTATACAACCTCAACACTCTAGGAGGTACAGAAAGTAGGTCAACTGGACTTTCCTGTCACAATACATCACATTTTCCTTAGTATACTGTACTTCTCATCTCACAGTCAATGGCACTTTGGTGCAAATGGAGGTGAGGTGGAAGAGATACAGAAAAATATGTAAGGGTGATCAAAATCCACCCCAATAAAGAAACTAAAATGGGTAAAACTGAAGACACTGCATCTTAATATCATGCTCCAATTTAAAATTAAGTGTTTATTTCATCCTAGATAGCCAATACGAATGCAGCTTTTATACATCTGTAAAGATTGTTTTGATAAGAGTGTCGCATACTTCTGTTGAAATTCTAACCTGACACATTTACAGAGGTACAAACAAAACAGCCCCAAAACTTCTAAAGGTATATTCGTATGTCAGACTGCCAAAACAAAATACCCTTGGTTTTAGCAATCCTCACCCAAAGATATGCAAGACACTACAAACAACATTAAAAGTTATACTCAACTACCTTACATACAGCAGAGCTATAGCTCCAGCAAGAATGATTCTTGACCATAGCAGTGATACCACCAACTTGTCACAGATAACCACTGGCTTGGAACAGACCCAGTGTGTTTTCTTCCATCACACGCTCAACACTGGGCATCAGAAACTTAGCCAGGTTGCTTGGGTACAAGTGCACTCTTATAACATTTAAAAGCCATATATTTGTATATGTTAGAACATTCTAGTGTTTTATATGGATTAATTAAAAGACCTCTGTAGGCCATGTTCAGAAAGCAAACAGAACTTACACTGGTCAATACAGAAATATTTTGATATCTTTAGTTTCTTTATTTGTGCACAAAACTACCTCCCAGATTTCAGACTGAAGTCCCTTTTAAGGGGCTTAGGCCTCCATACTGAGATTTGTAGTTCACAAGAAGAAATTGTAGATATCTGTAGTCTGAAACATCCAATTCCTTTGTGCTGCCAAAAACCTGTAAAGGAGAAAAAACATTTTTCTTATAAAACAAGATAAATTAGGCATATTTGTTGTAGCTGTCATCTACAGTATTTCTCAAATTATAAACCTGTTGAACACTAGAATCACAAAGGTAGTTTTTTTTAATTGTTGGCCAGCAAGTTTCAGGATAGTTAATGAAGGTCACTTCCATAAACACTGACATCAAAACCTATTCCCACCCTGTACCGAAAAATTTGGAAAAGTGAATGATTTAATTTTACAAGTTGTCAAATATTTGGCAGATAGAGACTATAGATAAGTGGCCTGGGCTACATACAAAGTTGTACTGATATGACTAAGTGTTATTTTACATAGCTTTAGTTAAGTTTAAAGGTGCAACCTAAACAGATACAAGCCAGGTTTAAACTGGTATAAAACAGCATATACAAAAGTTGCATCAATTCAAGTTAAACAAGGGCTTGTCTAACCTCAAGAGTTGTCCAATGACTTATAGAATGCTTTTAAAAATGCCCAAAAAAACAAAAGAAAAAATCCCAAGCCCACAAAATACAACCAAAAATTCCAGGTGAGAACAGGAGATAGAAATCAGAGTCTGTAATTTTAAGGTCTTTTTTTTGCTGTGTTTCAAGCTTTCTGAAGTGTTAAATACACACAACACAAATATGCTGCTACCAGGGTGACACCCCCCGCCCCTACAGAAACTGTCTCCAAGCAAACAGCAGCAGCAGCATACTCCCCACTCACTTCAGTTTGTTGATGGCTCATTGATACCATGGTATTTAAATGATTAGGCACAGTGAGTTGGGGGAGCAGGAGACCAGCCTTCTCTTCTCCCTTCTGCCCCATCCCCCCCACAGCTCCCTTCTGCCCCATCCCCCCCACAATAGCTAGGAACACAGGAATTGCCACACTAGATCAGAACTATGGTCTAGCATCCAGTCTGACAGCTGCCAACACCAGATGCTTCAGAGGAAGTACATGAAACCCCAGAGTAGACATTTGTGGGACAGTCTGCCTTGCATAAGCGTTGAATCCTAATCTCTAATAATTGGATGCTGGTTTATGCCCAGAGCATGAGGTTTTAGATCTCTTCCAAATCTTTTCATTTATTATTAATTATTCACCCGCAAGCTCTACAAGTGCGTCAAGAAAGCGGCGAAACACAAGCAGATCCGGCGGGGAGTGAAGGAAGTTCAGAAATATTGTAACTCTGGATATTCTTGTAATCCATATAATCATCCAATCCCTCTTTGAATTGTGCTAAATTTTTGGTCTCAATGGAATACTGTTGCAGTGAGTTCCACAGTCTAGTCACACACTGAGTAAAAGAAGTATCCTTTAATCAATTTGCCACTTTTTTAAAAAAATATTCCCTTGTTCTTATGCTATGAAATAGACAACAGATGCGCCAGTCTAACTTCAACTTCTCTTCTTATTCATCTCCTTTCTAAGGGCATGCCTACACAGGGCCAATCAGGAAAGTTAGGGTCAAATAACTGAAAGTATGAAGACAATGTGCATAAGTGGCTTAATTCGTCATGTGGATGCTTTTATCCAGGAGTGAAGTAGTCTTAGTTCCCTGTCACCAAATCCTCATTGAAGGGAATCACATGGGGGTTTCACTCACTTCAATTTAAGCGCATTGACATCACGCCTGCAATTGATTTCTTGAGTGACTCCTTGTAGGCACTCCTAAAATAAACAATCCCAGTCTTGTAAATCGCTCTTCATGTATTTTTCCAGACCCTTGATCATTCTCATTGCCCTCCTCTGAATCCCCTCTACTTCCATAGTACTGAGATGGGGCAACCAGTGGTGCACACAGTATTGCAGATGAGGACATACCATCTATTTATATTATGGCATATAAATGAGTTGAGATCATAAATTTAGTGGAAGGTACATAAGGGGAGTTTTACCCTCCAGTAAGCATTATGTTGCAGGTATCAAGCAACACCTTGTCCACTCACCGAGTTTGGTTAAATCCCCCTGAAGTTCCTCACAATCATCTCTGGACTTGACTAACCGTAGTACTTTAATGGGTCCATTATAGCTTTACTTACATTGAAAAGACCTCCGCTTTCGCGTTTATGATTTTTTGCTGTTTTAACTATACAAACATGAGCCCATCATATCCTACAATGACCACACATGCTTAACTTTCCACAGTGAATGGCCTCATTGACTTCAATGGGACTACTTGCAGTGTGTAAAGTTAACCACATCTCAAATGTGCACATACCCAATAACACAGCCTTTGGCATTTAATAAAGTTTAAAATTAACGATATGCTTAAACTAATACTTAATCCTTCTTGCAGTTTTTGAAATTTTAGGCCTTCTTTCCAGTTAAGACAGACAGGAATAATTATAGGAAACAATTCACCACTCAGTGTGGGCACATCACCCCTTCCTTATTCATCCACCCACCCTCATTAAACTCAAGTTTCAGGCAGCACCATCCACACTATGCAAGCCTAGCCAGACCCATACCCCGACTGACTAAAGTAATGTTGCCAGTTATCCCAATATGATCCCAAGTCTCACACTGTTTACTACTGAAGAGAAGCAGTTACATAAGCACCTCAGCTGCTGCTTTTTAACTAACTCTCAGGGTTGCAGAGCGCTTGGAAACGTGAGGACCCCAGCGCAGCCTGCAGGCTCAAAGAAAAAAGCCAACCCAAAATTCACATCGACCAAACCCAAATCATTATTTTAAACCCATCATACTTGGAGGGCCTCAACTCACGCGTAGGGCTGGCAAGATGGTGCCACACCCACACCAGAGAACAACGTACCTGGCACCGGCCAGCTCAGCCCAATCCCGCCCGTTGCCAGCAGCTCCCGCTTCAGAAACCCACCCCCAGGCCCGGGCCCAGACCCGCGTCCCCGCCCGCCGGCTAAGGCCGTTATCGCGAGGTTTGCAGTGACGCAGTCAGCGCCCGCACACAGCGCTCCCCACGGCACGTACCCGCCATCTCGAGCCGCGGCCACTGGCGCACCCCTCCCGCAGGGCGCGCCGCGGCGCCCATGTATGCCTGCCTGCCCCCCCCCGCCTCTCGGCCGAGGCTCGAGCCGCCCCCCGCCTGCGATACTCACCCCGACTGGGACGCGCGTACTTCTGCGCTGCCGCGCCGGTCCCACACGCTATATATACCCCGGCCGGCGGGCCAGGCTCCCTGCCCGCCTCGCGGAAACTCCCCCTTCCGCCCCCGCCCCACTCCCGTCAAACAGCGTCCGGGGCCCCGCGCTGGGGAAAGTCCCCGGCTGGACGGACTGCGCATGCGCGCGATCTGGGCGGCGGCGGGGTGCTGCCAGTGTGTGGCTGGCGCGCGGGTCCCAGAGCCTGTTCCGTCCTCGGCCCGGCTGCGCCCAGAGAGCGCGCGCCCCAGCGCTCTCGAGGCACCCTCACAGCCTGAATCCGCCCCCCCCTCCGGCCCCGTCTATGGCATGAGGAGAGAACGAGCAAACTCATTACAACTGCCCGCAAAACACTCCAGCTCCCCTCTGAAGCCTGGATTCAAGCACTGACCAAACCTGGACCTTTGCCATCTTCAGCCCCATATCCCACAGGGGTCAAGAAGGAATAGCCTCCTGCATTCTCTGTTTTGGCAGTACACCATGGGGAGTGGGGCCAAAAAATAGCAGGATCCACTAGATACCTGCTTACCAGATCCAGGGTTATGCGGTGCTCATGCATATAAATTGGGGTTGGGTTGGTCAGTGCAGTAGGAACAGCTAGACCTGCTCCCTAGTTTGATGTACAATTTGGGGACTTGGGATCAAAATGGTCAGGCATCAGGTAGAGCCAGCTTTTAGGGGAATGTTCAGGGGGCTGGCCACATAACAACTCTTCAGGGCCCCCAAGGCTTCTGAATGAAGTGTTGCTATCTTATTAAGCCAGGAAGGGAAGGGGGGAGGGGATTAAAGAGCAGAATCAGGCCCTTTGATCAAAACTCTTGTCCATATCAATGGATGTAAGATGCAACCTGTAATCTCCTTTAGGGCAATTTTAAACATCTCCTTGGAAATGCACAGGAAAATCCTTCCTCACAAATGCACAATTAAAAAAAAACCAACAAAACACCCTGTCTGTGGGTAAATCCCAACTAAAAGCATATTCCTCCCTAAGGGTCCCATCCCACTCCCATTAAAGTCAGTGCCAAAACTCCCACTGACTCAAATGGTCCAGGATCAGGCCCCAAATGTGTGAGACTTTCCTTCAGGGTTTTTTCCCCCTTCACCTCTTGCTCATTCACATAATCACACTGAATAAGGGCCTGCTCCTGTTCCCACCAAAGTTAAGAGGAACATTAGGTACTTTCCTCTTTCTAGGGGAAACCCGGCAGAAATATGTGCGTCTGTGCGCTGGGGGAATTCCAAAGGCCTGATCTACTTCCTGCTTTTATGTGTGGGTGTGTTAAATTAGACTGGAAGGCAGCAGCTTTTGCATCCCTCCCTTTTATCCTGATCACAACCATACATCACTCCTTAAGGGGAAATGCTACAGAGAGAAAGGGAGACAGAGTAAGTAGACAGAGTAAATTATAGTATAGCTCCTGCCTAAAACATAAGGGTTTTAGCAATCTTCTGGCCTCTTGTCAGCAGCTCCTCATTCTGTGCCACCATCATCCCCCTTTCTGAGATCTGTCACTAACAATCAGCCCCTTTTCTCCTCCCCTCGCAATGTTGCTAATTCTCATGATTTTGTCATGAGTCTCACAATAATTATTGTTTTCCTTAAATTAGCCCCAGCTCCTGGAGTCAAGTGGATATGTGATTATTTCAGCCTTCATTCTTGAAGAAAAAGTACCATAAGTTTCTAGCCCTTGTGGCTGTGTAGAAAACTTCAAAAGGTGACCCCAGTGCACCCTAAAGGCTCAAAAAGCAGAAGGCATATAGGAATACCAAATCTATTATCTTTACATAATCATGTAAATCTTATTACATAATCTCATTTAAAGCCAATCTCATGATTTTTGGTGAATCTGATTCATGATTTTTGAGCATTGGGAGTTAGCAATACTGCCTCTGTCTCCCTGAGCTGGGGAGGAGGAAGAGCTTCTTTCTGGCAGTGTTATGAACTTTGCTTTTCTCTTACTAGTGCTGGGACAGATATCACCAGAGCATCTACAGAGTGGACCTCTAGCAGGAGGTATAAGAAGGGGCAATTGTGTTCATCAAACTTTCAAAACTTTAAAGAAAAATTGTAAAATGTCAGAGGGGAAAAAAGAAACAGAAAGAGGACACAGAATGGAATGCAGTCAAATTTCTATCTGACTGGTTTCAGATTGAATCTCCACACAGGAATTTGAAAAAATTCCACAAGAGACTCCCCTAGCACTGACTATTGAGGTTCAAAATCTCCCAACACAATCATGGTATCACCTTCTCTTTCCTTAGACCGAATAAATACAAGAAGATGAAAAAGCCCCACCATGGGGTTTTTTTTTTTTTCAAGTAGGGATGAGGGGTGGGGTGTTTTTGCAATTAGGAACTGAAGGTGTGCAATATAGGAAGCAAAACCGATTTGTACATTATGACACCATGGCTAGCTTTTTATAGAAAGAGGTTCCGGTAAAATGCATTTACAAAAGACCCTATAACCCCGTTTACTCAATCTCTTTCTGACATTTCCTGTTAAGGTAGAAAGTAATTTGTCATCACTGCTAAAAGGAAACATGCCAAAATTGGTCAGCTTCTTTGTCATTACATTTAGTGCTATGTCTCCACCTTTTCCCATATTATGGTTCATGGCATACACAAAGAGAAATAAAATAAAATAAAATAAAATAAATACTCTTGCTGGAAGATTGCAACATAACACTGCTTTATTTCTTAGAATTCAGAATAACACATAAGAGCCACAAAACATGGAAAGACAAAACAGACTGCTCCCTGAGGGCATAGAGGCCTAACTCACTCCAACCTACAGTAGGCTGTCTGTATGCTGACTGACTTGCTAGGCCCAGATCACATACTTCCCTACAAAGCCCCCTAAACTGCAAGCCGGGCCAGGAAACTCCTCTCAGCATCCCCAAGTTAGATCCTGGCAGAGAAGAAGAAATATTTAATACTTTGGGCCAATCCTGCCAGGTGCTGAGCACTGTGGAAAACTACAGACTTCAGTTGTTTTTTTTAAATCTATCTTATCATTTTATAATGCTGCCCATCACTCTATTAGCTGTGCATACAGTAATTGGAGCCTCCAGGAGGCTTTCAACATGTTGCAGGATCAGGCACATATGGAATTGGACTGTTCCAAATTAGCCTCCTCCTGGGACCCTGAGTTCTTCCTCTCTCAGTCCAATTCCAGGTAGAGATAGCAGGACCAGAATTCTGGAAGTGGAGACAAAGGGGGGGGAAACCCAATCAATTTATTAATTTAAGAATTAAAAAGAGATAATGGAGTTATTGAATATTGAAAAAGTGTGGTTAGCAATATTGCTAATCTAAAGTTTAAAAATCATCTGTCAACTCCCCCATCAAGATTAGCCCAAAAATTATGAGTTTTTTTTTAATGTGTATATATTTACTCATTTTTTGCCTATCTTTTGATTTTTGAACTGCTACAGCCCACCTCCAGTGTGTGTCTGAGTTAATTACAGAGTTGTCCAATCCCAAATTTATAGAGTAAGGTGATTTTGTCACCCACTGCAGGAGTTCTCACTGGAAGACCCAACTGAGGTCAAATTGCACCATTTGTACTAAGTGCCACCAAATGATCTGGAGCTTCCAACTTGTCCCCAACTCCCCAGTTAACATCACACATCACAAGACTTGCGATAAAATCACACACGTTGGCAACATGTCTTTATGCTGACCTCCACCAGATGGTGAATGGTTGATTTGGCAGAGTAAATATTCATTTTAACTATCCTAATTAAAATTACGAAAGTAGCACACCAAACACTTTTGAGTTTCAGATGTAGTACGCTAGGTATTAAAGCTTTAGAACCACTTTACTACCGGGGAAAATATATGAAAAATACCATGCGCTGACAGACAGACAGACACAGTTTTAGAGTTTAGATTTCCCTTCTCCTACTGCAAACAAAAAAAAATTACAGAAATAATTGAGTTTCTAAGGACTTTCCCAAAAGATCTAAAGCATGTCAGCTCCACTACACTTTAATTTTCTTTCCTCATGCTGTCCCATCTCTGAAGTCCTATCCCCCTCTCCAGGTTGCCTTAGTTCACAGTGATAAAATATACAGCATAAATTGTTTCTCTTTGCAATACATTTCTGAATATCTCCCAGTCATGAGGATGCACACTGGTGTGCCCTCTCTAAACCCCCTCCTCCGTGAAATCTTGGAGGAAACCCTATTTTCCACTTCCACTCAGTTAGAAATAATCAGTTTCAAAATATTTAGTTAGGGTTCAATCTTAAAGCCCAGTCTTGCCATGCATGAAGATTATCAGTGACTTTTAACTCTAATGGTTTCTGGAGATTTAATTGTACCCACGCATATTTCACTATGTATATGTAGCAATTCATTAGTGTGCCTGTATTGTATATAACTAGATAGAAAAAAACATTTTAAATTGCACAGGGTATTTGTATCTGTAATTTTAATGAACAACAGAACTCCCAAATTCATTTGTTATTTTCTAGGAACATTCAGTCACATAAAGATAAAGTACTGCCTGAGATGGTTAATCATAGTGGACCTATAGCCTGCTTGGTAAAAAGGCCAGTTAAGGCTGGTGCCCATTTATCACCCACATCCCCATAAGAACAAAGATCATTTCCTGGTCCCCACATTTATCAGGTTTAGAGAAGGGGAAAGAGGGCATTAAAGCACTTCTAACTGGCATGGTCTAGTAGTCATGCTGATGCAACCCACCTTGAATTATTGAATAATAGTAGTCACTCAGCACACTGGCTGGATCTACAACCTCATATAAGAGTGTAGATCTCTTCTGTTGATCTACCCTGAGGCAAAAGTTAGACTCCTGCATAAAGCTGGTGAATAAATTCTGGTGACTTATTCTGGCAGATGTGGTTTGTTAACTCCATCAGGATATAAAATGGAAGACCTGTTGCCCAGAGGTAATGGGAAAGAGATATAAAGCTTAGCTTAAGATGTCATGCTTGTATTACCAGTCCTAGAAAGGAGGGAAATGACCTCTTATATCATGTGGGGAAATCTGACAGACTGTGACCTGAAAGTCTCTGTGAATTCAAGCTGATTCATTTGTGTCTGATCAGAGAGTATCAGCGTATCTCTATTATTTTAATGATTTTTTAATTATCCTATTTGTTGTGGCATTTGGGACCATGACATACATGAAAAGCAATACATTGCATGTAACTGTCCACAGAAGACAAGCACTCTGGACCCATCATTAGAAAAAAAAAATTCCACGTGAGTGATATCGCATAACCTCACAAATATGTAAGCAGAAAGGTGTGCCTTGCAATTCTGTGCTGAAGGTCAGCAAACGCAAAGTCCGGAGAGTTTCCACTGTCTTTGCAAGACAGATGAAACTCAGTTTTACCGACCTGCCTACACAAATGAGCCACAGGGACAAACGTTAAAGTTTAAGTAAATCTTGTGGGTTTTGTTGTTGGCTGTTTTTTTCCTCCCCTCATTGCTTATGGGGGAATTGCTCCAAATGTTAAGAGTAGTAGTTAGATTAGAATCGAAAACATATCAGATCACAAGGACGAGCTGAGGCTGTTGCGTCAGAGACTAGCCTTACTCACAAATACTCACTTTGAAAAAGGGACTAGAATGAGTTACAGACCAATCTTGGCCTACTTTTATTTTAATTCCTTTAATAGATGTGATAACTTGCCAATCTGCTAATAGTTTTTCTGTTTCCCTGTTTCTAAGAAGACAATCTTCACTCTGCTGATGATATCATAAGCAGTAGAGGCAGCAAGAAGAAAAGCTCTGTTGCTAATTCCGGGTCCAATGCAGCGAAGAGACAAGCACCCTCCACTCCTCAAAAAAGAGCCAACGTTGGATGGAGGGAGGCAAGGAGTGTGCCCCAGAGGAGATCAGCAGACTGGTATTCAATTAAATCAGCTTGTTTCAAAACTGAGTTCCAGGCTCTTGGTCCCTCCCACAGAGCTGCCTGTCTGTCTACCAGTCACCTACTACTGTGCACCAACATCTCTCCTTGTGCTGCCATAAGGCCTGCTCCAACTCCCACTGACATCATTATGAATCTTTCCACTGACTTCAGTGAGAGCAGGTTTGGGCCAATAGAGAAGGGAGTGGGGGGTCACTTACCCATGTCTCCTGCCTGACCTCAGTGCAGGGAGAGGGACTGGCAAGATCCTGGCAGCAGCACACAGGGAAGCATCAGCATGTACTGGGTATCAGTCAAGCAGCTCTATGTCTGTTGTCTATGTATTTACTTAAACTGTGGTTGTGACTGTAGGATCTGATTGCCTGCGGTATGTGGAAGCACAGCACTCATGGGGCTAGTTTGACTGCATGACATCTCACCTGTACTGGAGCATTAATGCATGCTTGTTTTGGGGAACAGGGCCGGCCTTAGGGGTGGGCCACCTGGTGGCCACCTAGGGAGCCCAATGGTCAAGGGGGCACCGTGCGGCAGCACAGAGGTGTGCGCTGCCGGTGAAGTGTCAGAAACTGTTCCCAGGGGAGTACTACATGGGGGGGGGGGGCACCCAGATTTCTCCCTGCTTCCTCCTGGCAGAGGAACGGGAGGTGCGAAGAGCAGTGGTGCACAGATACTACCCACCCTCCCCGCCCGACGACCCCCTCGGGGGCGGCAAGGGCGGGAGCGAGGAGCAACACCAAGTGCTTTGTGCATGCAGGTCACTTTCCCCACCTGGGCTGTGCTGTGCAGCGAGCATCAGGAGTTGCTGCTCTCCTGCCCTCCCCTTATGCAGCCCAAGTGGGGAAAGTGACCTGGATGAAGGGACTCTGATGTCTCTCCTCCGTTGGGGTGCCCAGAGGAACAGTGTTGCAGGGGGGTGTGGGGAAGTGAGCAGCAATGCCAGCTGCTCCGTGAATCCAGGTCAGTTTTCCCACATGGGTGCAAGAGGAGGGGGGTGTAGGGGTTGGGATGAAGGGGGCACAGTACAAGAATTAGGGGCACAGGAGGGAGGTGCAGGGGTTGGAGGCACAGAAGGGAGGTGCAGAGGTGAAAAGGGGAATGCAGAGGTTGGGATGCAGGAGGGAGGTGCAGAGGTAAAGAGGGAGTGCAGGGGTTGGGTCAAAGAGGGCACAGTGCAGTGGTTAGGGGCAAGGGGGGAGTGCAAGGGTTGGGGTGAAGGGGGGCACACACAGTGGCCAGGGGCACTAAAATACAAGTTCAACCAGGGCACCATTTTCCCTTAGGCCAGCCCTGGCAGAGGATCAAGAATGTCCTTGATACATAAGCTTCTCCCCCAACCGCTTCCCTGCATGAGCCACATTGGGGGATAATCGATTAGGACGGGGTGATTAACTGTTAGTGAAGGGAGTCAGCTCGTCAGCTGAGGACTGTGAAATGGGAAACAGGAAGGGAGAGAAGGGAAGGCTGAAAGGAAGGGCTAAAAAGCTCAGGCTTTCAGAAAGGTAAGATTTCCCTTCCCTGGTGTCTAAGGTATAAGTTGAAGCTTGGGAAATGCCTTAAGGTGATGAGCAATGAAATTGAATAAGACATTGTAGTTAAAGTACACTCTGGTAAACCTATGGTGGAGTGTGTGAGGATTGCTGTCACTGCTGCTGAGTTAAGTTACCTTTCTGCTAATTCAAAATGCAACAGAGTAAGTGACGTTAAGACACTGGGTAACATTTTTGTAAGTTTCTAGGCTGATAAGTTACTTAAGTCCCACTTTCAAAAATGACTTGTGCATTTAGGGCCCAGATTTTCAAAAGTATGTAATTGTCTAACTCCTATTGATTGCAATGAGAATTAGGTGCCTAAATACCCTTTGAGAATCTGGGCTTTAAGAGCCTAAATCTCATTGAAAGTCAGTGGGACTTAGGTTTGTAATATTGCCAATGTCACCTTTGAAAATGGGACATAGGCACTTTTGAAAACTTTACCCTATATCTGAAATGTGATGAAGGAATGCTCTTTTAAAATCATTATAGTAATAACACTTACAGGGTAAAGTACAGTGCGGTTGTACTTAGCATGGCTAAAGGGCTTGATCTTTGGACTCCTAAAACACTCTAGTATCTTGTTTAAATTTATAACTAGTCCTTACAGACTTGAATGCTGGCACAGCAAATACTTTTTCCATTTGAAAAACTAATGGAATCTCTTGCTCTTGATTTTTTCCCCAATAGCATTAATGGGGGGCGGGGAGGAGGTCCCCTAACTATTTTTAGTACAATTTTAATAGGTGCCTGCTGTTCAGAGACAGGTGGGGGTTTTCTTTACTTTCTAAAAATCCATTACCTACAAGCTGAATCTTAAACTTCTTTAACTAGATCTGTTCACTGCTTAAACAACTTTGTGTGGCAGGGACACTACCACTGGCAAACAGAGGGTTAACTTACAGCTTGGTTGCCCCTGTCGTCTCTACACAGGGCCAGAAGGAAGAGAAGAGGGTATGGCTGGAAGTTTCAGACTAATTAACTTCTCCAACAGGAAGGCATGAAACTCTGGTTGGGATACACAGAGGATGTCTTCCCCCAGGCAGCCCAGGATGTCTGCCTCCATCTCCACTGTGTTAAATTTTGAAACAAGCACCTTTATGCTTTTTCCCTTGCTGCTCCTTATGCCCTGGAGAAGCACAAACATTCACAAAACAAATTCATTATCCTCCTTCAAAACCCTGCTCAAAACTTTCCTTTGCCATGCATTGTCAATTGGCGTGCGTGTGTGCTCTCTGTATCTGCTGTACCAGCCCTGCAGACAGACAGCCCTGCAGATCTCAGTACTACTGCCCAGAAAGACCAGAGACTTGGTTCAGCAGTGAAGATGCTCAGCCAGGTTTATTGTCAATGAAGCATGGTGCTAGCACCCCACAGACTTTACAGGGACACTAACACATATATGCCCATTATAATGGACCAGTTCATTCAGCAGCTGGACTTTCCCCTGCCCTCTCAGCTAGACAAAGGTTAAAGATGAGGTACCCTGACATTTATAGACAGGGGCGGCTCTAGCTTTTTTTGCCGCCCCAAGCATGGCAGGCAGGCTGCCTTTGGCGGCATGCCTGCGGGAGGGCCGCCGGTTCTGTGGCTTCAGCTTACCTGCCGCCGAATTGCCGCCGAATCCGCGGGACCGGCAGACCTCCCGCAGGCAAGCAGCCGAAGGCTGCCTGACTGCCGCCCTCGCAGGGACTGGCAGGGTGCCTCCCGCGGCTTGCCGCCCCAGGTACGTGCTTGGAGCGCTGGTGGCTGGAGCCGCCGCTGTTTATAGACTGAGACAAACAACTTGCGTACCACCTTACGTGTTTCATGACAGCCGTTGTTTACCTCCCCTTGTATCTTGCTCCAGGTGGCTCTTGGAAAACATCCCCTGTTCACTTTTTCAAACCCTCTTATCTTGTGTTAGGTCAGGATGTACCTGGGCTAATCTTTTGGAGTATGTTCATACCGTACAAATACTGTTTCTGCTGCTTCTTAGGAGTGCCTGTGTTTTAGCAACACTAGCAGTACCTTTGCCAAGGTCATGTATTGGACAGTAAACTTGTAAGCATCTGCTTTAATACACAGCCTGACTTCACTGACTATGATTCAGGCCTCACATCAGCCCAGTGCTTCAGGCTTGCTCACTCGCTCTCCGACACCATGCTGCTTAGAAAAAAAATCGATTGCTGGTCCACAGCCTGTCATGCTGATCTGTATTGTTTCATTGTCCCTTTGTACTTTCCCATCTCTGTCTGTCTGTATCCATCTGTTGTCTCTTGTCTGATATGTAGATTGTAAGCTGTTTGGGGCAAGGAGAGTGTTTTTGTCCTGTTTGTAAAGCTCCTAGCACAACTGGATTCATGTCTATGACTTGACCTGTTAGGCATTCTGGTAATGCAAACAAATGATGTTTATAGCGGGTGAAAGGAAGAAACTATAGGAAGAAATAATTTGAAATGAAGATGGCTCAAGTACTATCCTGCTCTAAAATAAAACTAGATCATCTTAAGAAACTAGCACAATGGCTAACAGAAAAATCCAAGGTATTGCAATGAATTCAATCATGTGAGGAGATGAAATAGCAATATGTAAAATATGTACGAAGGATACACTGATGTCATGGGATTAAATACAACGAGGTCTGAAATGCTATGCAAAACTTATAGTGCACATCTGGGTTTTGAGAAATGCATACTCAGAGCCAGCAATCTCATGGTCTGGCTTGACATGAATGCTACAATTGAATCCAAGTGAGAAAACGGCAACTATCGCCACAGAAAATAGAATACACAAGAGGAACTCCAGTTGCATGAGATTCCCAATGTCTTTGGTATAAAATTGATGTAGCGCTAGAATTAGTTCAGGGGAAGAGACTAACCCTTATGGATTAGTGCTAAAAATATTTTGAAGATGAAATGCTGCATATATCAAGCAGCAAGCTCCTAATACACCCGAAATAGGAGTGGGCTTGCCTTGGCAGTGCAGATTGTGATAGTTGTAGCTTGAAAGCATTATGTCCTTGCTTCTATGTCCTGCACTTTCCCCTCATTCCTTCCTTTGAAACTTGATCTGGTATCCACCTTTAACCATTTGTACAGCATTCAAAAAAACATCCTAGCAGCTGTAGGCAATATCCTTCCTTCAGTATTGCCTGTTTCCCCCCCACCTTGTTGTAATACAAAGGTAGCCTCCAGCTGACAAATTTCAAGATCTCACTAATCCCCATACAAATTTACCCAACCCCCAGAATCCTTATGTTTTTCCATAGACAAAGACGACCCATATACTCTTGCTCTAAAATGGTTTACATAAGAATAAGAAAGAACAGAAATAAAGTCTCCATGAGAACTCAGTGTGTCTATGATGATGAGTGCTAGAGAAAAACCTAAGCTGGACAGCAAAATGCTGCCGCAACTCTGGGAGGAAGAAAAAAAAAAGCCGCTGTCTCTGCTGACCAGCAGAGTTCTTAGGAAACCGGCTAACGCACAGAGAACAAAGGCATAGCAGTTTCGAGTTATATGTAGCAGAATGATGAGTTGTTAACAGTAATCCCTGGTTAGCAAGGATCTCATTTGAAAAGCTCTCTGGGATATCTGTTCAACACAATTGTCAAACTACTGTTAGTAGGGTGACCAGACAGCAAGTGTGAAAAATCGGGGCAGTGGGAGGTAATAGGCGCCTATATAAGACAAAGCTCCAAATATCGGGACTGTCCCTATGAAATCAGGACATTTGGTCACCCTAAATGTTAGGCACATTCAGATGGGTTCAACAGAAAAGTCAGAACAAATAGCAAAGAGCTTAAGAGAAAAGGTTTTAGCCTGGGTTGTTCCAAATGCAAACACAATGTGAGGTAATTTACTAGGGCAAAGACAAAATAAACTGATGCTATATAGCCAGCACTTGTAAATGTTTTCTAAAAGCTGTGCTCTAGTTTAAATGGGAATTAATTCAAGGAAGTTCTAGGGCCTGTGCTATGCAAGAGGTCAGACTAGATGATCACAATGGTCACTTCTGGCCGTATGATCTATATATTCACAGACTCCAAGGCCAGAAAGGATCATTGTGATCACCTGGTTGGATATCCTGTATTACACAGGCCTTAGAACTTCCCTAAAGTAATTCCAAGAGCAGATCTTTTAGAAAAATATCCACTTTTGATTTAAAAATTGTCAGTAATGGAGAATCTACCACTATCGTTGGCAAATTTTTCCAATGGTTAATTACTTTCACGGTCAAAAATGTACATCTTATTTCCAGTCTGAATTTGTGTAGCTTCAGTTTCCAGCTATTGGATCATGTTAACTTTCTGAGCGCGATTGAAGAACTCATTATTAAATATTTGTTCACCATGTAGATACTTATAGACTGTAATCAAGTCACACCTTAACCTTCCCTTTGTTAGAATCAAGGAGCACAATATGTTTAGCTTATCACTATAAGGCAGATTTTCTAATCCTTCAACCATTCTCATGGTTCTTCTCTCAGCCCTCTCCAGTTTATGACTATCCTTCTTAAATTGTGGCCCCAGAACTAGGCACAGTATTCCAGCAGCAGTTACACCAGTGCCAAATACAGAGGTAAAATAATCTCTCTACACCTGCACAAGATTTACCTTTTCCTGTTAATTGCATTAATTATTTTTGCTACAGTATCACACTGGGAGCTCATGTTCAGCTGATTATCCACCATGACCCCCAAATTGTTTTCAGGATCACCGTGGGGGCCAGGTTTGTATAATTTTTCGTGGTCCCCAGAATGGGTCCCAGCCCCAGCCCACTCTGCTCCGCTCCGCCCCACCAGCTCCCGGCATCGCTCGGGGGAAGGGGGCGAAAGCCGGTAAGAGGTGCAGCGGGGACTTGGGGGAAGGGGTGGAGTGGGGGCAGGGCATAGGCGGAGCAGGGGTGGGAAGAGGCAGGGTGGGGCAGAGCGGAGCAGAATGGGGTGGGTTGGGGCCAGGTCACTTGCTGCTGCCAGCACCAGGCCCCCCGCTAAACCCCCAGGCCACCCTGGACCCTGTGTCTCCTCAAAGCGATGGGGTCCCCCAAAGTGGGGGGACCGGGGTAGTTGTCCCACTCCTTCCTATGGATGGGATGGCTCTGAAAATATAAGCCCAAACATTGGTGGAGCCGGGCCCATCTTCCTGAATATTGGTGGAGCACGGGCCCATATAACTATGAGTGTCACTGCTTCCCAGGATAGAGTCCCCTATCCTGTAAGTATGGCAGGAGTGACATAAGCTTGCTAAAAGTGGGAGGAGCCACGGGTGCCCAAATCGTAGCTCCGCCCCCACCCCGTCTCCCCATTATCCCACCTTTGCACTGCCACCTCTTCCCCCAAGGCCCTGCTCCAGTGCCGCTTCATCCCAAGACCCCACTCCCTGAACACTCATCTCCACCCCTCCCCCCGTCGCTGGTAAAAAGTGGTGGGACCATGGCCTCCTGGCTGCCCTGTGCTGGCGCCCCTGAAGTATGGACTCCATTCTTTGTTCCTAGATGTGTACATTTACATTTAGCCACATTGAAAAGTGTATTGTTTGCTTGCGCAAACCAGTTTACCAAGAGATCCAGAGCACTTTGAATCAGTAACCTGTCCTTCTTATTATTTACCACTCCCCCAATTTTTGTGTCATCTGCAAACTGTATCAGTGATGATTTTGTTTTTTTCCAGCTCATTGATAAAAATGGTAAATAGTGTAGGGCCAAGAACTGATCCTTGCAGGACCCCACTGCAACTAGGCCCACTTGATGATGATTCTCTGTTTCCAATTGTTTTGAGGCCTGTCATTTTTTTTTAATCCATTTAATGAGTATCACATTAATTTTGTATCATTTTAGTTTTTAAATCAAAATGTCATATGATATCAAATCAAATGCCTTATGGAAGTCTAAACTTAGGCACTGACTTTTATTTGTCCCTGGGGATGTTCTGCCCTGAGGCCATGCCCCCATGCTATCCTTTCCCCCAAGGCCCCTCCCCCTCGCTGGTCTTCACCCTTCCCCAAGCCCCTCCCCGAGCCACCAATCAGCTGCTTGGCAGCACCGCCAATCACCTGTTTGGTGGTGCCACCAATCAGCTGACCCAGGGTGCTGCTGAACAGCTGTGGCTTATGGGTACTGAGCACTCACTATTTTTTTTCTGAGTCTAAATATATTATGTCTATGTTATTACCTTTTATCAACCAAACTTGTAATCGCATACAAAAAATATCAGGTTAGTTTGACAGGCTCTATTTAGCATAAACCCATGTCGATCGACATTACTTTAATAAAAAAAAGTAAAGAAGGGTAATTTATCTAGTCCCATTTCAGCTGCTCCATTATTTTGCCCAGGATCAATGTCAGACCGCAGGCCTATAACTAGCAGGGTCCTCCAGTTTACCTTTTTAAAATATTAGCACAATATTAGCTTTCATTCTTCTGGAACTTCCTCAGTTTTCCAAGACTTATTGAAAATCAGCATTAATGGTCCAGTGAGCTCCTAAGCCAGGTCTTTTAAAACTCTTGGATGCAAGTTATCTGGACCTGCTGAATTAAAAATGTCTGATTTTTAGTAGCTGCTGTTTCTCAGCCTCCTGAGATAATACTGGAAAAGAAAGTGTTATCAAATTATAGGAATACATCATCTGTTTTTTCTCAAATACAAACCAGAAATATTTATTGAACACTTCTACCTTTTCTGCATTATTGTTTATTCTACCACTTCCATCTAGTAATGGACCAATATCGTCAAGATTCTTTTTGTTCCTAATATACTTAAAAAACTCCTCCTTAATCATCCTTAATTCTGCTGGCCATTTATTTTTAATTTGTGTCCCTTTGCTTCCCTTCACAATTTTCTATAAAACCCAACTTCTGATTTTTATTCATTACTATCAACTTCCCCTTTCTTTCATTTGTTTATACTTTTTATAGCTGCTTTCACTTTCCCTCTAAACCAGCTCTTCTTTTTTTTTTTTTTAAAGCAGCATGGCCTTTTCTCAATTGCGGTTTTCTGGCCATCCACTAAGATATTCTTAAGTGATTCCCAATTATCATGCACATTTTTTGATGATAAAATTCTTCCTCCCAGCTGGTTTGGCTTATAATTATTTTCAGCTTTGTGAAATAAAGCACCAACTGTATATATTATTTGCATGGACTTTATTTTACTTGTACATTATGATTATGATCAAGTCATGATCACTTGTACTTTAAGCTACCACTGTTTTTTAGTTGTATGATCAATTCTTTATATAATTAAGAATCTAAATGCTTTTGAATATACAGTTTACTTCTCAGGATGATTAAAAGAAAATGAGAAACCTAACAATTGCTATACTGCATCAGACCAATGGCCTGTCTAATCTAATATCTTTTCTCTGACAGTTGCCAGCTGCTTCAGAGGAAGGGGCAAAAAACCTTGCAAAAGCTTGTATGGAATAACCTGCTTCCAAGGAAAGTTTGCTGATCTGGTTTAATGAGGCCAATGAAGGTATTAGGGATACTAGCACCGTTACAGAGGGGCATACGGGATGGGGGATTACCGCATCCGAGGTAGAAACAAAACTAGAACGCCTTAATGGGACTAAGTCGGGTGGACCGGACGATCTTCATCCGAGAATATTGAAGGAATTGGCGCGGGAAATAGCAGGCCCATTAGCGACTATATTTAATGAATCTGTAAACTCGGGGGTAGTCCCGTTAGACTGGAGAATAGCCAATGTGGTTCCTATTTTCAAGAAAGGGAAAAAAAGTGACCCGGGTAACTATAGGCCTGTTAGTTTAACATCAGTAGTGTGCAAGGTGCTGGAGAAGATTCTGAAAGAGAAACTAGTTGAGGACCTTGAAGTTAATGGCAAATGCGATAAATTACAGCATGGTTTTACGAAGGGCAGATCGTGCCAAACGAATCTGATCTCCTTCTTTGAGAAAGTAACGGACTTATTAGATAAGGGAAATGCGGTGGACCTAATATACCTGGATTTCAGTAAAGCGTTTGATACAGTACCCCATGAGGAACTATTGGTTAAAATGAAAAACATGGGGATCAATATGAAAATCCAGAGGTGGATAGGGAATTGGTTAATGGGGAGAATGCAGCGGGTCGTATTAAAGGGTGAATTGTCGGGTTGGAGGGAGGTTACTAGTGGAGTGCCTCAAGGTTCGGTTTTGGGACCCATCTTATTTAATCTATTTATAACTGACCTCGGGACCGATTGCAAGAGTGGGCTGATAAAGTTTGCGGATGATACGAAGGTGGGAGGAGTTGCAAACTCGGAGGAGGATAGGGATACTCTGCAGGGAGACTTGAATGAGCTTGTGAATTGGAGTATCAGAAATAGGATGAAATTTAATAGTAAAAAGTGTAAGGTGATGCACTTGGGGACGAATAATAACAATTTTAGTTACAAGATGGGGACGCATTGGTTAGAAGTAACGGAAGAGGAGAAGGACCTAGGGGTCCTTGTGGACCGCAGGATGACTATGAGTCGGCAATGTGACGTGGCGGTGAAAAAAGCCAATGCGGTCTTGGGATGTATTAGGCGAGGTATATCTAGTAGAGATAGGGAGGTCCTGCTTCCGTTGTATAAGGCGCTGGTGAGACCTCATTTGGAGTACTGTGTGCAGTTCTGGTCTCCCATGTTTAAAAAAGATGAACTCAAACTGGAATGGGTGCAGAGAAGGGCGACTAAGATGATCAGAGGAATGGAAAACCTGTCGTATGAAAAGAGATTAGAGGAGCTTGGGTTGTTTAGTCTGACAAAGCGAAGGCTGAGGGGGGATATGATTGCTATGTTTAAATATATCAGAGGGGTTAATACAAGGGAGGGAGAGGAATTATTCCAGTTTAGTACTAATGTGGACACGAGAACGAATGGATACAAACTGGCCGGGGGGAAGTTTAGGCTTGAAATTAGACGAAGGTTTCTGACCATCAGAGGGGTGAAATATTGGAACGGCCTTCCGAGGGAAACGGTGGGGGCGACGGACCTGTCTGGTTTTAAGATTAAGTTGGATGAGTTTATGGAGGGAATGGTTTAATGATAAAACATAGTAGCCAAGGAAAACCAAGCAATGGTACATGAACAGCATAATGGCCAACAAGGGTCAGGCTAGAGACTCTTGCCTATATGCTCGGGGTATTACTGATCGCCATATTTGGGGTCGGGAAGGAATTTTCCTCCAGGGTAGATTGGCTGAGCCTCTGGAGGTTTTTCGCCTTCCTCCGCAGCATGGGGCAGGGATCACTAGCAGGAGGGTCTCAGCCGATTGAAGTCACTAAAACACAGGATTGGGGACTTCAACGGTAGAGTCCAGGGAAGGGTCTTGCGGCCTGCAGCATGCAGGGGGTCAGACCAGATGATCATAATGGTCCCTTCTGACCTTAATGTCTATGAGTCTATGAGTCTATGGTGTGCTATATTTGCCTTGCATAATCTAGATTCATTTTCACTTTCGTTTCACACAGGGCAGGATTATGCAGCACTGCAGAGAAATAAAACCAACTTCCACAATGCAAACTTTCCACATCTAAAAAAAAAAAAATTCAGAACTGATAAGCTGTTGCATTCTCTTTGTGATTCTTCATCCTATTTGATTTTCTGTTTAGATATTAATCATTACATCCTGTTCAGGTCATTGATTTGTTGGCACAATTATTGACTACAACAATATTAAGAAGAGAAGTCAAGAATGTCTAAGCAGGGGCCTTCAAACATTAGCCTGAGAAGATTCGGACCAGGCCTTCTCAGCATAGATCAGCACCATCCTCAGCAGGCCTCTATGTTTGGTAGGTACATGTACCAGTCCCAGAAAACCTAGGTCCAATCAGCATCAGCAAACTTCAGTCAGACTGATCCCCTCCCCGTCGTGGCCCTGGCTGTGGTTAGTACAGGTGTCTTCATCGTCGATCCTGGTCACCAGATGCCTGATGTCAGCTTTGATCTGTATTAATCAATCAGAGGAAGTAAAGTGTGTCCATTCATAGGTGCTGGAACTGGGGGTGCTGCTGCACCCCCTGGCTTGAAGTGGTTTCCATCACATACAGGGTGTACAGTTTGCTTCAATGGCTCTTAGCAACCCCACCACACAAATTATTTTAGCACCCTGTGTCTACTTCCTCTCTGGCTGATCCCAGGTGCAGGGGAGACTCTTCCCCTTTGTGGTTAGCAAAGGCCTCATGATTAGCCTGAGGGCTTGTCTACACTGGCACTTTACAGCGCTGCAACTTTCTCGCTCAGGGGTGTGAAAAAACACCCCTCTGAGCACAGCAAGTTTCAGCGCTGTAAAGTGCCAATGCAGACAGTGCACCAGCGCTGGGAGCCGCGTTTCCCCTCATGGAGGTGGGTTTTTTAGAGCTCTCTCCCAGCACTATGTCGCGACTACACAAGCCACATTAAAGCGCTGCTGCGGCAGCGCTTTAACATTGCCAGTGAAGTCATGCCCTGACCTATGTGAGTATTGACCAATACTTGAATCTGTCCTGTCAAAATACAAATGATTATCAACAGGGCCAGCTCCAGGTTTTCTGCCGCCCCACTCTTCGGCAGCAATTCGGCGGCAGGTCCTTTGCTCCGAGAGGGACTGAGGGACCCGCCGCCAAATTGCCGCCAAAGACCCGGACGTGCTACCCCAATAGCAGCCAGAGTTCCGCCCCTTGGTATTGGCCGCCCCAAGCACCTGCTTCTTTAGCTGGTGCCTGGAGCCGGCCCTGATTATCAACAGCAATAGATGTCTTGTTTCCTCCCCACCACGCATTATTAGTTTAATTCATGAAGTGAAAGAGGAGGTGAACGGTTTAACAAAGAAAATAAGGGGAAGGAAAATGAAATAAACCACTCCGTAGGGACCATGCTCCTGGGACACAATGTTCCTGATTGTTAAGAACACCAGGGTGATCCCAGCGTTTGACACACATAAATGACATCATGGTACCAGAGTTCACAAGCAATACTTGCGTTAACTACACTTGCCCAATTATTCCCAACAAGGACTGTGTCATATCAAGTGTGATTTACCATGTGACACAAAAAAGACTTTAATTGCAAAACAGCAGCCTTTAGTGAAATCTTAGTAGAGGCCCTGATAGCTTGTTGCCATGGGAAATAACTTTCCAAAGGGGCCAAGAAACTCTGCAAGGCTGCCTCCTCCTGGATTTTCTGGGAAGTATTTTCTCAGGTTGGATGGGTCTGGGAAGTAATCTGAGGAGATTCCACAGTGGCAGGGTTTTTCTTCAGTGGCCACTGTCCATGTGGTGCCACTGGCTGCTTTTGAGATGGAGCCACATTGTCATTGTTGAGGCTCCCTGTGGTTACTCTGTAGTAGCTGTAGAGGGGTCTCGCCAAGAGACCATATTACTTGATGCATCATTAACTCTAGGTTGGACTTCTGCGTAGAAATCCCTGGTAGGAGCAATATCCAGTACTACAGATGGTAACTTACTCCGTCTCTTCTCACTTTATCATTTTTCTCATCCCTAGTTTCAAGTCCCACAAAATTCCTTCTGCATAGAGCAGTTGCCCTATGGGAGAGACCCACAATCAAAATCCACTCATAGAAGCAATGGGGACAGTTGATCGGGGTGAAAATCATCCTATTTACATAAGATTCAAGGAAGCAGCATATACCTTATCTAAAATAAATATTCAGATATAATACAAAATGCAGTACAGTGGGATGTAAGACATTATAATATGCTAAGACATACTCACTACAGTAAATATTTTTTCTTAACATGTTATTGAGATGTTACCCCAGTTTTTAGATGTATGTTGCTGTTTGATATTTCCATAAATGAATGGGGCTGATGTTTCTCATTGGTGGCTGCTATTTTACTCATATGAAGGCTCAGATCCTGAGCTTTAAATCCACCTTTAGGCTCACCTATTTTCTGGGGCCATTTGGTCATGAGCCACTCCTTAGGGTAAATTAGAGCAGACACGGGGGGGGGGGGGGTTGTACTAATTGAGGCATGGCAGGCCTACATTAATTGTTCGCCTAACTGATGAAAAGTAGGTAAAGGTTTTATGAACTGTTACAATGATCTATTATATAAGACTGTTTAAGAAAAGATGCGCAAATAAGACAGACAGATTGAATTCATTTAAACAGACAGGGTCTACTGATACCACTCAAGGACTGTGTTAAGATTATGACTGGTAAACAAGAGGAGCAGAGAACCAGAAATCAATGAACTAAAACTGGTGTGTCAGAAATTAGGCTTCACTGGTGGACAAAACAATGAGAGAATTGATTATTCCACTCATCGACTGTTTGGGGCCCTTAAATTGAGATTTGGGGGGTGTGGAGAGAGAGAGAGAGAGCTTTTACCATCCCTGTGGCTGCGATGAAAGGATTGTTGCCATGACACTAAATCCTGAGTGGGGAAGGCTGACCATCATTGCTGCACCAAGAAGGACCACAGCGTGATACTTGAGATCCTGCTCTGCCTTCCTCTCCCTCGTGTGTTCTTTTCTGCCCCCATCTTCCTCCCTTCCTACCTCTCTCTTTCTTTTAGCTTTTCACCTGATCCTGACATCAAGCGCAATGCACAGCACCTGCACAGTGAGACGAGACAACCCGTCCAGCCCAGGGTGAGATGGACAAGTGACTGTGAGGGACCTGACCAACCAGATGATGTCCCTGACCAGGGAGGTGAGTCTGGGTTAAAAGCAACAGTTGTTGTGGCCAAGGAGCCCAAAGCATCCATCCATGACCGAGCAGCCACCCTGTATCCTATGAACATCAACAAAAGCCGTATTTTCCCCTTTTTACTATCCTGTCTCTTCTCTCCTTTCTGAGGCTGCTTGTTTCATCTAAGGCAGAAAAGCAACTCTCATTCTGAATGGAGAACTGAACAGTAGAGCTAGCCCTTGTCCCCGCCCCCCAATCAAGAAGAGCTGTTTGACTGAAAAGAGACAATATTTACTGTTTCAAAAAAATGTACTTTAATGGGTTTTGATTACATTTGTTTTGCATAAACAATGAATTTCAGTTTCAATTCTCTCTTGATTATTTTCTTTTTGTTTCAATCACTAAATTTCTAACTTTTAGTCTGAATTTTATAGGTGTTTGCCATGAGGTCTCTGTATATTGTTTAACACTGCTTAATGGAGGACAGTGACTGGGTTATGTTTGCACTGTTGGCCAATATTTGTTATTAAGATCACGAGGCGGTAGAGGTGCCTCATTCACACTCCCTTCTCCTTGGCCGTGTTCTCTGCTTAGCTCTGTGCCACCCAATGATTACCCTACATATGGAGAAATCCTCCAATAGCCAGTTAAACTGGCTGTAGGCCTGTTTTGTGACCTCAGTGCCACAAAGCACCCAGAACAAAATAGAGAATCCCATCCAATGTCCTTTCCCTCAGGAGGTCCAGTCTGGTGATACAAAAAAGGACCCCCAAAAAGGTTTAATTTAACAGTAGTTTTTGCATGTAGCCATGAAAAAATATATATAATCTTGATGTCTTTGACAGTCCACAAGCAGTGTCTGCTGTTGCATGTTAATTTTTGAAAATTATATTTGGCACTTAAAAATCCCACAATCTTTGCTTCTGATCTTTTCTTTGTGTAATTAGGCATAATTATTAGAATCCTTTTGCATTACACATTTGAGTTTTCTTCTAAACTAAAGAGTGGCTGAGTGGAGAGTGAACACATAAGGGCCCTACGGAAGTGAAGTGAACTTGTACATAGGCTGTATGTCAGCTGGTTCAGGAACCGTTCTTTAAAACATGGACTCGATTGCTTTCCGCAGCCGGTTTATCACACAACGCAATGCGCAACATGGAGCCTGAGGCAACACCGTGAGAGTCAAACCACTGGTGTTGTTTTAGCACCATCGTGTGGCAAGAATGAGATAAATCGTAAAATAATATTGCTGGTTCTTATCAGTGCCATGGATTTGCAGGCTTGATGTACTGGAGAGAGGGTAACATCTGCACAATTCCAAGAAGGGTTGCAAAATCCAAAATTAAATAATCAAAAGTATGTTCTCAGGAGAGTGAAAAACCATAGATACTGTGCTGCCCTTTCACAGTGACAAGCCTGTTTGGGACCTAGTTTTGGAGACTGAAAGCCACTGAAACAAAATCCTCTAATAACGCTGTCCTCAGGAGCCAAAAAATCTTACCGTGTTATAGGTGAAACTGCGTTATATCGAACTTGCTTTGATCCGTGTGCAGCCCCGCCTCCCCGGAGCGCCGCTTACTGCATTATATCCAAATTTGTGTTATATCGGGTCATGTTATATTGGGGTAGAGGTGTATTTGCTGGAAGTTCCTTGTTTATAATCCTAACTGCTAGATGATCTTGTGTGTCCTTCTTTACTGCTTGATCATAGTGGGCCCTTATAAAGGCTTCCAATGCTTTTCCTGGTCCTCTCACTTTTGCATGAAAGTCTACCTGTTTGCGTATTATGTGGCGTAAAAGTCCACTTTGTAGACTGATGTGCTCATCTGATTTTTAAGGAATGATATCTCTTTCTTCAATGAAAGCAAATGATTTATAAATAGTTTTGGGTTCTTTCCTCATTGCATAAATGAATGAGCTGACCTCTATTTTACTCCCGTCTGGGTTAAGCTTCATTGTACAGGTCAGACTCTGGTTTTCTTCCACTCAGGCTATTCTGTGGACTGGTTGGAGCAAAAAACTTGGTGGACATGGGCTGTTTTTCCTCCCTCTTTTTTATACTGGTTTGAAATGAGTCTGCTTTTGACATCATGTTCTGTGATCAGTGATAGAAAATCCCCAAAAGAGTCCGCGTTCCTCTAATACTGAACACGGAACGTTATTAGAATAGGTAAATCTGTAATGTTCCTAAAACTACTATCGTTCTCTCTGCTTCACTGTAGAGAACCTTCACTAGCTCTGTGCTACTTGGCTTTCTGTTAGAGATTTATTATGAATTGTATTACACCAGCATCTAACAGCTCCAACTGAGATTAAGCCTGCATTGTGCTAAGCACACATGCATAGTTAGAGAGTCCCTGGCCTGAAGAGTTTATAGTCTAAATAGATGAGGCCAAGGGGAAATGGAAGCAAAGTCTGGCCCCAAGTTCACACAGTAGGTCAATAGTAGAAGTGGGAGTAGAACTCAGATCTCCTGAATTCCACACCAGTGCTCTATCTACTGAATTATGTACACGTAACCTTTCAAAGGGAAGTTTCAGTTTAAGAAACCTTTGCACCATCTGTTAGAGAATGGAGACAAGAGAGTCAAAGCTGTCCCTGTTTAGAAAGTATGCTTTGCGTATATGACAGAGTGAAAAGGAGAGTGAGAAATTCCCTTGGAAAAATCCCATGAAAGGTTATAACTTCAATTAATAATAAATATATTTCTGGAAAACAAAAGAGTTTCTTTCCTGAAAGTGTAACAAAAATCCCAAGTCTCCATGAAAGGTAGAAAGTGTGGATTCACTGGCTAGAAACTCCAGGTGCTGCTGACTTTTGTCTCTTAGCTCCTCCCTCCGAGGGACTAGAATGCACTAAATCGCTAGGAATTTAAAGATCCATTTTGTTTGGAAAAACCTGAAGATACTTTATCTAAACTCTGTGTAGCATGTACTTTCTGCATTTCTCCTCCCATCGTTCTTGATTACCCAGCTGTCTGTACAGCGGCTTTCTGTCTAAGCAAACCTAGGTTCTGTCTGAGTCATTCAGCAATTTCATAATTCAATGTCTGTGACCTAGGAACCAGACTGATTAAAGAGGAGAAAGCGTCTACTCTCACACAGCTGTCTTAGAAGTTGACTGTGATGGGAAAAGAAATACAGAAAATCAAGACAACGTAGTTTTAATTCACTGTGGCAGAATAGGGCCATCAATGGCTATTAGCCAGGATGGGCAGGGATCGTGTCCCTAGCCTCTGTTTGCCAGAAGCTGGAAATGGGTGACAGGGGATGGATCACTTGTTGATTACCTGTTCTGTTCATTCCCTCTGGGACATCTGGGATTGGCCACTGTCAGAAGACAGGATACTGGGCTAGATGGCCCTTTGGTCTGACCCAGTATGGCTGTTCTTATGGCTTTAAGGAAACCACAAGAGTTCACACTGTAATTTCGACTGTGGTAGTGTGAAGGATCTGAGACCACAGAGATTCAGACTTGATCTACACTTAAAAATTTGATAAATCTAGCTACATTGCTCAGGGCTGTGAAAATTTCACACCCTAAGTGCTCTAATTAGATCAACCTAACCCCCAGTGTAGCCGTGGGGTTAGGTTAGGTTCCTTCCATCAACCTAGCTATTGCCCGTCAGAGATGGAGATTATCTACATCAATGAAAAACCCCTTGCTGTAGGAAGTATCTACACTACGGTGCTATAGGGGCATGAGCTGTGCTGCTGTGTTGCAGCTACAGTGTAGATACAACCTCAGTGTATTATCTTAAGTTTCCTTTATGCTTACCTTTGCCAGAACACTGTGACTGCAGAAAATGAAATTGCTAAGACATTGTACTTGATTCAAGGCATCTCTGAATGAAAAATATTAAATCTCTAGGATTTCTGATATCTTGACCTTAGTTACCTCCATGTATCTCCACTGACTTTTCCCCCCGAGAACAGCATTTGGTATATGGTGTTTTGGAGGAAAGGTCTCTTTTAGCACAGCACATTCCATTTTCTCAAGGTTGATGGGATAAGGGAGCTCTTCTCTGGTAAAAAAAACCAAAACAGGAAATTAGATCTGTTTTGTAGATTGCAAATCAGTTAGCATTAATCAAAATACACAAAGGAGGCTTGCACCAAAATACACAGGGCCAGATTTTCAAAGCACATGCTTCCTTTTTGCACCTGCAGTTTGTGGGTATAAATGATGTTGTTTCTAGAGGGATTTTTCCTGAGCAACATAAGTTACACTGACATAAGTGCCGGTGTGGACAGCTCAATGTCAGCGGGAGAGCTTCTCCCTTCAACATTGCTACTGCTGCTCATGGGGACTGACATAGGTAAGCTGACGGGAGAGCTCTCTTCCATTGACTTAGAACAGCTACATTAGAGACTTTACAGTGGCACAGCTGTATTGGTGCAGCTGTAAACTGTCTAGTGTAGCCGTGCCCTAAGTATAAGTGAGCTCAGTTACATCCATGATTACTTTGGCCCACAGTTAAGACTGGGCTGAAAAATCAGCCCCAATGTGTGATTAAATTAAAATACTATTAAAATTTGAGATTTTTAGGATGTTTAATTGTCCCTTCAATGTTGAAATAGTTGGTATCTGTCCATAGTAGCAACAACAGCAGAAGTTTGAATCTGCTGCAGTTTTTAGACTAGGGATGGCTGAGCAAAAAGCAAATGGGCCAAACTGTGAACTCCTTAATCCCATTGGTGAGCAGTTTACTCTCACAATTAGGGTTTTCACATTCTACTCCTGTGTTGATAGGTGCCCTAAAAATAACTAAGGTAGACTAATTAATTAGATAGTTCAGATAAGCTATAGACCCAGGAATTACTAGAGGTACATTCTTTTCTTTTTCAATTTGTTCATTTTGCGGCTGATTCAAAACCATTGACTTCCCTCTGTTCATTTGCTAGTACATTGGGTCTAGTCAGTTTTGTTAGGTAAAAAGCAAGTCCTCACTCACCTCTCCAGCACCCGAGTTCGTGCGGAGTTGGTATGGGGCTCACAATCTGTCAGAGACCAGACACCAATTCGTTGATCAACGGGCTCACACTATCCTTAGCTTGAAAGGCTTCAGAGTAAGTGTGGCAAATTTATTAGGGGTGAGCATCAATATTTATACACAGAAGTAAACAAAGTGATTAACAGATCATAATGGTCATGCATAATCAAACAAGATTTTACAGGATAAAACAGGTTAAAATGTATATTCAAAAAGAGATAAGGGGAGATGGCTACTTAAGGGGGGGGGTGTCATGAGTAGTTCGCAGGTCAGAGCTTCGGTTAAAAGTTCAGACAGAGACATCAAGTCTGGGTTAAGTTTAAGCTCATCAAAAGTTCAGACTCAACATTCCTCCATTTGTAGCTTTGGGATAACTATTTACCAAAAGCTACACCCCATTTAAAGGAGCCAAGGGCCGCTTGGCAATTTCAGCCTGGGCCAACTTGAAGAGAGTAAGGCCCTTGGCTGAAGTAGGAAAAGAATAAACTGACCTACATGAGTTTATGAGGGAGGGGACACACTGAATACAGCAACACAGTATTATAAGGATTACTATGGCCCCAACAATACCCACCAAGAGTTTTTTTAACCCACCCAAATCCAGGCAGCCAATTTCATAAGGCTCCCCACCAATTATAAGGTGGCTGGCCAGAGGAGTAGTTCTTAGCCATTTCCCTTAGATGTTTGGTACATTGAAAAGTGTCAGAGTAGGTGTCATTTACAAAAACACAGCATTCTTCATTTATGAGGGCACAAGTTCCTCCCTGGGCTGCTAACATTATGTCAAAGCCATGTGGTTTTGCAAAGCTAACTGGCGCAGCTGGGACATTTCCCCGGCCTGATTCTCAAATAGGGTCGCAGTTTCATTGGTTAAAGATTCTAGTAGTCCCTGTTCTGCATTTACTGGAAATTGAGTACATACCCAGCAAATTACTTCTATTTCCTAAAATACGAGTTTTAACCTCATGGGAATATCTAATAAAAGCATTATCTTCATAAGTAGAAAATAAACTAAAAAGGCATAATAAAAAACATACAGTTGTCAGAATAAAAGGTCCTCTCATTTTTGCCGAGTCAATTTAAGTCTGATGTCTGAAAGAGGTAAGCTGGTCCACTGGTTGGAGGCAGTGTCCTCAGTGGTGGCAAGAGCTGCTGGTCCGTCACTGTGGTCCACTACGGCTGGCTTGACGTGGGAGTGGTGGATCCAGGATTTGCGTCCTTCCAGGAACACTGCAGTCTGGGTTGTTAAAAGAACCTGGTGGGGTCCAGTAAACCTCGGCTGGAGGGTGTCGCCACGAATGAACTTTTTGGCCCAGACGAAGTCCCCTGGTTGGAACGGGTGGATCTGTTCTTCCAGCGGCACGGTCTGGGAAAACTGCGAGGCTTTCCAAAGGGTACGGAGGCGAGCCTGTAGGGAGAGAAACTGGCACGCGGTCATATGATCCCCTCCCAATAGTGAAACATCAGCACGTGGTAGCGCCCCGCCTTTGAAAGGGGGGTGTCCATAGAGTAGTTCAAAGGGGGATAATCCCAATACACGGGTTGGGCGAGTACGAAGGTGAAACAGGACCAAGGGAAGTACCTGAGGCCACTTTAATCCTGTTTCCTGACAGTATTTAGCCAATGTAAACTTAAGCTCCCTATTCATACGCTCAACTTTCCCACTAGACTGAGGGTGGTAGGGTGTATGAAAGGAGTGTGAAATGCCCAGTCCTTGTTCTAAACAGCCAAGGACATGACCAGTAAAGTGAGGTCCGCGGTCTGAGTCAAGCACGAGAGGGATGCCAAAACGGGGTACAATGTCTCTAAGGAGAATCTTCGCCACTGTGGCAGCAGTACAATTAGCAGTAGGAAAAGCTTCGACCCAGGAAGTCAGAGGGCAAACCAAAACAAGGAGGTGCTTTTTTCCAAAAGCCTTTGGCATATCTGCAAAGTCAATTTGAAGATGTTGAAATGGAGCAGCAGGCGGAGGTCTTCCACCCTTAATTTTTTTAAGAGGCGGAGCAGGTCCATTACGCTGACATGTGCTGCATGCTTTCACTATTGACAGGAAGTAGGGTTGAATGCCTGGAGCATACCAAAAGCGAGCGATGGTGTCCACAAGGGCGTGCGTGCCGTAGTGACCCCCCTTATCATGGTGCCAGTGAACTGCCACGGGGTATGTGGAGCGAGGGAGGCAGGCTCAGCCATCCGGCATAAGCCAGGTCCCTTATTTGTAAGATGCTATAAACTACTTCCAAACAGTCGTGCTGATCCTGGAGGACTGGCAGGTCAGGAAGCAAGGTAGCTGGATTAAGGGGCCCACACCTTTCAAAAATTAGGTTAGTGTCTTTTAAGAGTTCGGCCTCTAGCTGTTGCTGACGATGGGCCGAAAAGACTTGGGTTGTGCCCCTACGCAGAAGGGCTGACAAGGCATGAGAGGTCCAAACCGTGGTAAAATGACCCAGGGTCAGGCTCTTTGCCTTTGTGATCAGCAGGGCAGCTGCTGCCAGAGTCCGGGTGCAGGATGGGGTTCCCTGAGCGACAGGGTCGATCTGCTGAGAGTAAAAAGCAAGCGGGAAATGGTGGGGCCCGCTCAGCTGGGTAAGGACGCCACTAGCAATTCCGCCCCTCTCGTGGACAAAAAGGTGAAAGGGTTGCTGTAATTGGGGGGCGGAGAGAGATGGAGGAGGCCACACTGTCCTTGAGTAACTGAAAGGCTTGGATTGTGTCCGGGGACCACTGCAAAGGGTCAGGAGCAAGGTTAGCAGTGAGTCGGTGGAGTGGTTTGCTTAACTCCCCGCAGGACGGCAACCAGGGGTGACAGAAGCCAATTAATTCTAAGAAACCTTGAAGTTGCTTCTTGGTGTTTGGCAGAGGGCAGTTTTGGATAGTCTTTATGCGGACTGGGTCCATTTGTCTCCCCTCTGGGGTTAACAGGAAGCCCAGATATCGGACCTTCTGTGAGACCCACTGAATTTTGTTAGGGTCTATCTTGTGGCCTCTGGTGTGTAGGTATAATAAAAGTGCCTTACCATCGATGCGGAGGGCAGCTTCTTCGCGGTTACCTAATAGGATGTCATCTACGTATAGGACTAACGTGGATCCCTGCGGACTGGTGAAGCCTTCCAAGTCGTGGCGAAGGCATTGGCTGAAAATCATGGGGCTGTCTCTGTAGCCTTGAGGAAGTCGTTGCCAGACATAACTTTGTCCCTCCCAGGTGAAACCAAAGAGATACTGAGAGTCTGGGTGCACAGGAATGCTGAAAAAAGCTGATTTTAAATCAATAACAGTGAACCACTCAGCATCCCAGGGGATTTGGCTGATGATAGTAGCTGGATCAGGAACTACTGCATGAAGAGGGACCACATACTGATTAACAACCCGTAGATCCTGTACAAAGCGCCAACGAATAGGGTCTCCGTCCTTTTTAGGAGGCTTTTTGACAGGCAGTATAGGGGTGTTACAGGGGGTGCGCTGAGGGCGGACTAGCTTTTGTGCAATGAATCCCTCGATAATGGGGCGGATGCCCTCCCGGGCTTCCAACGACAGGGGGTATTGAGGGACTGACGGGGGGGTTAAGGAGGGCTTCACTTGAATCCTTACTGGCTCTGCTGAAAGGAGCAGGCCAACATCAGTGTCAGAAATTCCCCAGAGGGTTAAAGGCAAGTCAGTGAGGTCAGGGGAGGGGGGGGGGGTTCCCAATTACCCTGAGTTGGGGCCGAATCTCCTAACACTGTCATCAATAATCCTACCCCTTCAGGAGTGCAGGTTAAAGTAGCCTCAAGCTTACAGAGTAAATCCCGGCCCATCAAAGGGATCGGACAAGCTGGGGAAAAAAGAAAATGGTGAGAAAAACATTTATCAGCATAAATAACATTTAGAGGCAAAGTGAGTCCCAGAGACTGGGTTGCCCTCCACCCCAGTTGCAGTTTTAACCTCAGAGGATAGCCAGGGAGAGGGGGCATGATTTAAAAGAGAGAAAGTAGCTCCAGTATCATTGAGGAAGGAGACAGGCAGTCCCTGGACTGAAAGGGTTAGACGAGGCTCTTTGCTGGGAGGGGAGAAAGTGAGGAAGGAGCCGGCTAAAGACATTAAGGAAATAAGACCATCACATTGTTTGCCTTTGCCCCCGGGGTACCGTCATTGAGGAGGCTGAGTTTGCTGCAGCTGCTGCTGTTGCCCGTAGTTGATCCAGGCCTGGGGAACGGGCTGAGCTGGTGGTGCAGGGATGTATTCGTCCCTGGTGTAAGTATCTGCGGATGCGACCGGACCCTCTGGGCGTCCCCAGGGGAGGGGTATGCAACCTGCTGCATCTGCTTGGTCATTTGCCTAGTAATTATTCCTCCCGAGGTGTGCCCTTCCATTTCCCCCTTATCCCTCTGCAGAGATTCCGACCTGGAGTCCTGCAGATTCCCCTCTGCACCCTGGAGAGAGTCCCCCTGCGGAGGAATAGGGGCAGGTGCAGTGGGGACCAACTGACGAGTCAAAACACGCCGTGGTTTACACCCTTCATCAAAATAACAAGGAGGGGGGTTCACTCTCGGGAGTGACTGCCATAATTTTTAAAGATTTCCACAGCTCTGCTGCTGTGTCCCAACAAAACCAGTAACATAACTGTCCCGGATGGTCTTTTTCGATCTGGCTCCTTACTCCTCTTAAGGCAGCCTGTTCGAAAGAACCATACGAAGGCCACCTCATCTCCGGGTTGGCCAATACCGCGGTATACCCAGTCCAATTCCTTACACACAGTGTGTACAACTTTCTCCTAGACATTCCTGTCTGTACTGGGAGTTTCCCTTCGTTCCATAACTTATTTACAATCCCCAACGGACTCTCAAGAGGCACACTAGTCCCTTGACCCATGGTGTCTGACAGGAGCCCTCCAACTGGCGTTTACCCTGCTGTCCAGTACACGACCCCTCAATATTGAATTGGCTGGGAGAAATCTCCCGTGGCGCCTGCCAATTCGTATATGAGTGGTCTGACCACTGGACAGAGGCACCGCACCAGAAGGAAATCCCGGACGAGCCCCCAAATTGTTAGGTAAAAAGCAAGTCCTCACTCACCTCTCCAGCACCCGAGTTCGTGCGGAGTTGGTATGGGGCTCACAATCTGTCAGAGACCAGACACCAATTCGTTGATCAACGGGCTCACACTATCCTTAGCTTGAAAGGCTTCAGAGTAAGTGTGGCAAATTTATTAGGGGTGAGCATCAATATTTATACACAGAAGTAAACAAAGTGATTAACAGATCATAATGGTCATGCATAATCAAACAAGATTTTACAGGATAAAACAGGTTAAAATGTATATTCAAAAAGAGATAAGGGGAGATGGCTACTTAAGGGGGGGGGGTGTCATGAGTAGTTCGCAGGTCAGAGCTTCGGTTAAAAGTTCAGACAGAGACATCAAGTCTGGGTTAAGTTTAAGCTCATCAAAAGTTCAGACTCAACAGTTTCACAGTTTCCTCTGTATAGCAAATTGGTCAGTTTCCCTTGTTTTTCATGTGGGTCTTTTCCAGAGCAACAACAGAGAGAGAAATATTTAAAAAAAAATAGGAAAATGTGATTATAAAACCTCAAAAATGAGTACTAGGACTTAAGGACAAGGATATCATCTAACACTACTTTTAGCTCATTTTTGGAAACTGTCTAGATTTCAAGTTGATGGTGTTCCTTTAAATGGAGTTAGTCCTGATGTACACAAATATACAAAGCCAGAACCAAACCCACTAAGTTTTTGTGCTAATTTTTGTCCTTTGTTGAGTAAATACAAACACTGGGGAAGGTGAGCCTATATTGTAAATATTACAAAATTGATGGATAAAAATAGGAATAAAATACAGCTTTAGGATACTATCCTGCCTAACACTTATGATCGTGAAAACCTTTACTTACGTGAGTTGTCTCATTGACTTCTAACGTGAATAGGATTATTCATGTTCATAAGAGTTCTCAGGATTGGGCCGCTATATTTTCCATTATAGTATTTTTAATTAAACCACCTATATGCATTAAGGAGAGAAGTAATACGATTTCAGAGATAAATAGCAACAGAATGAGAAGAAAATTGAGAACCGGGACAAGGGAGAACGGATCTGTATCTAACAGAGATTTGGAATTAGATGGGGAGTTGATAAGGTGAGAAATACACAAAGGCTGTTCCAGATGGCAGGAACTACAAGGAAGAAGAGGGTGACTGTGAGAAGAGATAAAGAGGAAGACAGTGATAGATTAAGTCAGTTGAGGAACCAACAAACCAATACACTCATCCAGTTATCTTCAAATTATATAAACCATGAAGAAAAATCCCTCTGCCATTATCTAATACGTGTTATGTATATTATAGATGAGTTGGTAGTGCTGAATGTTGGGTTGCCCGGCACTTCCCATTATAAGACCCTGTTTTCAGTTGCTTATAAAACTTTGCCAGACTTTAACCCATTCAGGGTGACATTTCTCATGCCAGGTATCTGCTTCAGGTTGAGGTTTTGTTTTGTTTTTTGAATGTTTAAATGGCTCTGCTGTTTCCAAGAACAAGATTAGGAAAAATACGTTGTTTTGTTCATGCTAAATCAAATCTTACAATTGTTTTGTTGAAAAACTCTAGCACCTCCATGGTTTGGAGCAAGGGCTTGCAATTTGGCAGAGAGGGTTGCCCTGGTGTTAGCAATGTAGTTGTTTCTAGTTTCTTTAGCTTTTTCAGTGAAAATACACCCACGTTTGGCCAAGTTATAAGTCTGAAAAAATTCAGTTTCACATGCGCAGAAGAAACTTGTTAGCATTTGATAGCTAAATTCTCCAAAGATTTCATGTGTGCTGAGAACGTTCCCTCCCCTCTCACCTACTATGTGTTAAGCAGCCTCTGCACGTGTAACGCTGACAGAATCCGGTCGTTGGCAGATGGGATCAAACCTAGGACCTCTGGAGCTTAAGGCATGAGCTTCTACTGCATGAGCTAAAAGACACATACATGTTGTCAAGGTTAATTTCCCACTCTGGCACTTCGAGTGCAGAAGGTGGGGCCCACAGGGATTCTAAAAATTAATACTGGCCACTCCAGGCTTGTATTAAACTCCCCAGGTTTATGGTATTTGCTGCCATTGTGGTGCTGGGCACCAAAACTGTGAGCAGGGAGACTCTCTCGAGCTCTCACTGCTCCTTCTGTTGGAACCCAGGCAGCTTGGAGGAAACAACCTGACTTGAATGCAGAGGGGACTAGAGCTAGATCTGGGCAAAGGGGGTTGGAACAAGGAGCTTGGGGTAGCGAGATTGAAACTGGGAGCTGGTCAGGAGGCAGGGGTGTCTGGGCAAGGAGGCTGGACTGGGAGCCATTGGGGGTAAAGACTGATCAGGTGAGGAGCCCCAGGAGGGAGAAGGGCAGAGATGGGGAACTGACTGGGCAAGGGGGGCTGGAAGTAGGGAACCAAGGCTAAGGGGACTAGGCAGAAGGGGTGAGACTTGGGTGGGGGAGCAAGGGTAGAAGGATCTGTGATCAAGAGAACCCACTTCCCTTTGGAGCCTTGAATGGAACCCAAGATTCCAGAGTCTCAACATTCCTTTGCTTTCAACAAATAACTGGGAAACCCACTGGCAAGCAATGCTTAAAGTGTGTGTAACCTGAGGGGGGGGGGGGGAAGGGAAGAGAGAGAAGAGGTGTTGCCAGGGGCGGGTCAGACATGGCCAAAAAAAGTTGTTGGGTTTTTTTTACAATCAAGGCAGGTCTCTGAGGGGCACACGCTAAGCACTGTCATATCAAAGTTGCTGCTTCCAAAGTATGATAGACCTTCCAGTTTTTTCAGACCACTTTTAGCGCTGCTGGCAACTACTGGCTGCTCCAAAGAAGATAACAACCTGAAGGGGTGCAGTGAATGAGGTAGGGAACTACAGGAAGAGAAAGGATGGTCTCATGAACAAGGCAGCTGATGCTGCCATGGAGAATTGCATTCTATCCCTGCCAATTCTATAGAGTTCCTATGTGATTCTGAGCAAGTTACTTAAACCAGACATTACACAGGTAGTCACTAACTGTGTGTTTCTCATTTTCTTGATGCCCTTCTCAAGAACCTGGTGTCTGAGAAACACTGAGCACTTATCCTGGCATCTGAAGGCAATGGGGGCTGTGTTTTGAACATATACAGTGCTATATAATGCTAAGTACTCTGAAAAAACATACTCTGGGGTCCTTAAATTGGGCACCCAAAATTAGTGAGCACTTTTGATCTTGATCTCTTTGTTTCTCAGCTCCCCTTCTGTGAAGTGGGGATAATACCTCACCTCACATGGGTGTTGTGAAAAATAAATTCATTAAAATTTGTGAAGCACTCAGTTACTAGAGTGATTAACTTCATAGAAAAGTCTATGAGGAAATTAATAATTCTTCTGAGCAGGGCTTGAATAGTGTGCAATAAATAAGGCATGGGGCCACACACTAAACAATGGGATAAAACAAAATTGTTAGCCAAAGCATATAGGTTATACACCCCCACCCCCAACATACACATTAATAGGCATTATATGAATGGTATTATTATACATACACACACGGGTAATCATGCTAAATTGTACTATGCTTATCCTTGTTCACTTATACTAAAGCGTATATCCCACAATGCCCTAGGACAAGTATAGCTTCAGCACTTGGCTTTAGCAAACACAAAAACTGTCAAAAGCTAGATGGATGAGTGTTATGAACCAGCTACACTGGGTACAAGGAAATAATGTAAGATGTATGAATGCTTTGTCTTAGGGAGTATCTTCATTCCCATTAACATTTGGAATTGAATATTCAACACAAAAGATGGGAAAGTGGAGGGAGGCGCCAAGGACAAAGCTGGGACAAGCTGGCTGTTTCTGAGTAGCTGGAACGGTGGTGTGTCCCTCGTAAACTGCCATCTTAGAAAAGGTTAATTGAAGAGGGAATTTGAGCTGCACACCTTCTACATAAGGTGAACTAAAATACACTGTGAGAATTGGCTTCATGAGAAGAATTGATGATGCATTAACTCTTTCTTTCTTGTACCATATTGCTTTATCTTTAGACAATAAATTTGGTCTCTCTTGAATATTCTTAATCTCGAACCATATGTGTAGTCAAACAATTAGCAACATCTTTTAGTCATAAAAATATTAGAGCTGGCTGAAAATTTTCCAATGGAACATTTTTCTGTCAGAAAATGCTGATCTGTCAAAATCGACACATTCCTCAGGAATGTGTAAACTTTAACAACATTTTGTTTAGGGGGAAAAAATCAAAATGAAGAGTTTTAATAAGGTCAAAATGTTGCCTTTTTTTAGACAATTTTTTTTTAAAAATTTATTCTCCTTTATATTATAAATTATAAAATAAATTAATTACAGATATAGAAATAAAATAAAAAAGTCAAAATTAAAACAAAGTATTTTATTTGATCAAAGTGAAACATTTTGATTGACCTAAAACCATTTTCTCTCCCTGTCATAACTATAAAGGGAAGGGTAACAGCTGTCCTGTGTACAGTATTATAAAATCCCTCCTGGCCAGAGACTCCAAAATCCTTTTACCTGTAAAGGGTTAAGAAGCTCAGGTAACCTGGCTGACACCTGACCCAAAGGACCAATAAGGGGACAAGATACTTTCAAATCTTGGGGGGTGGGGGGGAAAGAAGGCTTTTGTTTGTGCTCTTTGTTTGGGAAGTTTGTTCACTCTTGGGACTGAGAGGGACCCAGGTACTCCACATCTTTCTAAACAAGTCTCTCCTATTTCAAACTTGTAAGTAAATAGCCAGACAAGGTGTGTTAGTTTTACTTTGTTTTCTCAACTTGTAAATGTACCTTTTACTAGAGTGTTTATCTCTGTTTGCTGTACTTTGAACCTGAGGCTAGAGGGGGGTCCTCTGAGCTCTTTAAGTTTGATTACCCTGCAAAGTTATTTTCCATACTGATTTTACAGAGACGATTTTTACCTTTTTTCTTTAATTAAAACTCTTCTTTTTAAGAACCTGATTGATTTTTTCCTTGTTTTTAGATCCAAGGGGGTTGGAACTGTATTCACCAGGAGTTGGTGGAAGGAAGGGGGGGGATGCTTCATTTCTCCCTGCTTTCAGATCCAAGGGGTTTGGATCTGTGTTCACCAGGGAATTGGTGAAGAGTTTCTCAAGGCTTCCCAGGGAAGGGAATCCACTTGGGAATGGTGGCAGCGGACCAGATCTAAGCTGGTAGTTAAGCTTAGAAGTTTTCATGCAGGCCCCGACATTTGTACCCTAAAGTTCAGAGTGGGGAAGTAGCCTTGACACTCACCAATTTCATTTCATGGGAAATTCGACATTTCATCACAATTCAAAATGGAAAAAAATGAAAATCATGGAATTTCCCACAAAACAGAAATTCCGGTTCCTGACCAGCTCTACAAAATATTTAATAGCTGCTCATTCAGTGAGCACTGTCCATGCTGTGCACTGAATGAGGCAAGAATTCTGTGGAAAAAGTAGTATGTGATCATGTAATTAAAGACTGTGTCATAATGCATATGCAAGAGGCGTGGAGCAAATTAAGATTGCACAAGCACCTTAATTCTGGCATTTCCTAACTTTGAGTGCTGCACTTTGCAACCTTCATGTAGTTTTTTGTTTATAATAAATTCTAGGTCAAAAAATTCTTCTTGTAGTAATACCTAGTTGATTTACCAGTTGCACAATAGTTTCAAGTACAGTCAGACCTGCAAAGTCTCCGTGGAAGGGAGACTACCTTACTTTACCTTCTGTTTATAGCAGTGTTGTTTAAGAAGTATTTCTCTCTTCTTATGACCCATGATGCAGTGTGTTTCAAAGCGATGTAAAAATCTCACTAAAACTTCAAAAACTCCCTCATTTAAATTGCCACAGCTAGACAGCCCTGCACAGATACAGTGCGTCTCCAGAATCACTGGAACGCCACATCAGGGCCCCAACACTCTTTAGTCTGACAGAGAACAAAAAGGTCCCTTGGACTTTTCTTCTTTTATATTTGTGTTCCACTAGGTGACAAGACCGCAAACACAATCTTCAGCTAGCACATTAAGTAGCCTACAGGGTATCAGATAAGCAAATCTGTGTAAAGAGGAACAAGACCTTTGCAGTCTCAGATTACAACATATTTACCAAGTGTTTGAAAGCAGCATAACCCTTTACACAGCCTCATAGCTGACTCACTGTAATGGAAGTAAAATTTTCCACAATACACATCTTCCATTTTCATTGTCTAGGTGAAAAATATGCATTCACTTTCAAAAGATCCTTCTCGTCCCCTGTACATAACAATATGGTAGGGTTAGTATTTAATGAAAAGCTTCACGAGTAAAGTTTCTAATTTTCCCTAAAGGAAAAGGAAATGTAAACTGAGGGCATGTCTACACAGAGCAGGAATGTGTACTCCTGGGGTGTGATTTCTAAAACTCATTAACGTGTTGCACGCTAGTTAGTTGTTGGTGTGCACTAAAAGTTTCCTAGACAGTTAGGTAAGCTTCTATGTCTTCTTTGTTTTGCTTATTACTTTTAATGTTAGTATAGCTGGTACAACATTATATTCAGATTTTGGTTGCATGTTCAAATGAAGAACTCATTAACTCTGTGCTGCTAATTTTTCCACACTACAAACATCACCTACCTTTTGAAAAGTCAGGCTGAGTTTCTGCCTGATGCTATCAATGTGTGTAAACAGAAGAAAACTTATAAAGGGTTCGATAAGAAAAGTCATCTGATGGATCAGCATGCAAACCAAACCATTTATGGCTGGCAACTATTAAAGTACTAAACCAAATAGGCAAAATATAGAAGCAACATAAATTGAGGGACATATTAAACCTCAGTAAGTGGGTGTAAATTGGAGCAATATACATAACACAGTGGCAGAATAGGGTGTGTAGCAAGAAGAGCAATGAATGATTGTATACTTTCCAAGACTCCTGTATTAGTTGCCTGTCTTGCTACTACACTACCTATTTGCACCTTTGGTGTGTAAGTAACACCAATTTACTGACACCTATTCAACACCACTATTTCTGTCACCTCTGAATTTGGCCCAATATCTTTAGGATAAAATTAATGACTAAATTACAAGATTATGATATAACAATTGACTGGTACTATGTAGGGTACCATTTAAACAATAATATTTATATTACATTAGCATCTTTACTAGAACCTTATTGTGCTAGGCGATACACGCACAAACATATGAAGTCATGGTCACTGCCCCAGTGATCTTATGATTGAAGAGGTCCTGAGCCTGCAAACATTTATATACATAACAAGTAACTTTACACACATGAGTGGACCCACTGAAGTAAATGGGAATATTTACATGTATAAGCATTTTCAGGATCCGGGCCTATGAAGTCACATGACATAAGATGGGGGAGTCAAGGAGGGGAAGAGAATTCAATCAAACATTATTATATATGTGGCACTATGCCCCATATTCTTCATAGTAATATTATGATATGAGTATGGCATAATTATGATGTAGTTTGTGCAAGGTAAGGCATGTGAGATATCATTGAAAAGGTTATTATTTACTGAATATGATTATCCTGCTTGTATGCATGTATCATTTTTGTATCTGAAGTTAGAAATATTGACTATATATCTGTATTACAAATACATTTACACCTGGGGAACGCCCACTCGGCAGAATGCAATCAGTCTAGATGTCTGGCTGGGAAGAGCCATTAGGAGAACAATAGGTCTTAGAAGAAGCTAATCTCCCACTTGGGAGCCTTCCTGAGGATGCTACAAACAGCCTCCGAGTCATGGCTGCTATAACACTACAGGGGCATGTGACCAGATCATCTGGTACTGGACTCCATCTTGAAATACCAGTGTTTTTCAACTGAAAGGCCTGGGAACCAAGTTTGGAGACAAAAGGTTCCCGCCATATGGAAAAGCTATTTAAGGCAGAGGAGTGACATCACTGTGGTTCTTCACTGACTTCCCACCCAAGGAGACTTGTGGAAACACCTGAGGAACAAGGACAGAACTGGGGGGAAGGGCTGGACCCAGGTTAGAGGGATTCTAGACTGTGAAAGGACTACCTGAGGTTTTAAGCTGCAAGCAAGAGCAGCTTGCCCTTTAAAAATCTCTGCAACTGGCTTAAATCATCATTTAGGGTGAGAATTTGCTACTCATATTCAGGGCCAGTGCAAGGAAGTTTCGTGCCCTAGGCAAAACTTCCACCTTGCGCCCCGCCCCCCTCACCCAGCTAACCCCACCCCCACCCAGGGAACCCCCCCCCTGCAGCTACACCCCCTCTGCAGCTAACCCCACCCAGGGAGACCCCCCCCATGGAAACTAAACCTACCTGGGTAGACTCCCCCCCTGCGGCAGCTAACCCCGCCTGGGGAGCCCCCCGCTCTGCAGCAGCTAACCCCACCTGGGGAGATTCCTCCCCCCCATGTGGAATCTAACCCCACCCGGGGAGCCTGCCTCCACAGCAGCTAACCCTGCCTGGGGTGCCCGCTCCAGCTCACCTTGGCTCCGCCTCCTCCGCTGAACACGCCGGCACCGCTCTAATTCTCCTCCCCTCCCAGGCTTGCAGCGCCGATTGGAGGAGAATTAGAGTGGGGGCTGTGTGCTCAGTGGAGGAGGCAGAGTGGAGGTGATCTGGGGCAGAGAGCAGTTCCCCTGTGCACCCCCCCTGTTACTGCAGGCGGCCCTCTCTGTGCCGCCCCCACCCCAACTCACCTCCACTCCACCTCCTCGCCTGAGCGGGCTTTTAGGCGCCCCCAACCACTAGGCGCCCTAGGCAGCCGCCTAGTTTGCCTAAATGGTTGCACCGGCCCTGCTCATATCCAATCTTTTTAGTATATTAAGCTTAGATTGCATTTTTGTTTATTTGCAAGGTAATCTGCTTTGATCAGTTTGCTATCCTTTATAATCACTTAAAATCTATCTTTTGTTGTTAATAAACTTGTTTTTGTTTTGGCTAAAACCAGCGCATGGCAATCATAACTTGGGGCAGAAAGCTGTTGCATATCTTTCTCCACATTGAGGGAGAGGGCAAATTTTATGAGCTTACACTGTACAGTTCTCTGTGCAGTGCAAAATGGTATAATTTTGGGTTTACCCTCCAGAGGGGGTGTGCTCCTGAGAAGCTGGTAAGTGCCCTAGCTTTATAGCCTTCCCATACAGCAGCTGGTCAGAAAGCCTGTCTGCATGTTAGTACAGTTGGGTGTGTCCCTACCTGTGTGTATGCTGATTGAAAGAGCAAGTTTAGCAACTTGTCACAGCAGCACAGTGTGAGAGGGAGCCCAGGCTGGTGAGTCAGGGGGGATCAGTGGTAGCCCAGTTCTAGGTGGCACCCCAGGGGGGAACTTGTCATGATATTATATAATAGCTCTCAGCAATATCTGATAGGGGAAATAAATTACAGTTGTTATTCCAAATATGCTTTCACAGTTCACATTCAGAATCTACAATAGTAGTGTGTCTTCATCTCTATGGATCCCAATGTACATTTGCAAATTTAAACTCTCATGTTTTGCATAATATTATGTTCTGCCAAGGAACAGAATTGCACTCTTTTTGCTCACAGTTATGTTTATGTATTGTGCCTTTGCATATCTTAAACAATTTAAGTTTAAAAATAGACTTAACTTACATATAAATTATGGTGTTATGAAGATGCCAATCACAGCTCCACAATTAATTTAGCTTTAAAACAGAAAATCAACCTCTTTGTTATATATGAAGAGCACAGTGTGTGTCCTCCCTAAATTTAAGGCACTTGCTCCTGGACTACTGAATAAGGACTTGCAGGTAAATTTGTTAATTAGTTTACGGTAAGCTTTCATTTTTAAATGGATCCTTTAAGAAATGTAGCACTCTGTTTCAGGTCTTTTTGGTCCTTAATCAGCTCTGGCATAGTCTATTAACACAAAAATTGGCTGAGGTGAACCTTGAGAAGATCTGGTGCACTCAGTAATTTTTTAAAAAAGGATTTATGATTAATGGTCATTTTTTCTGTTAGTCTTCATAACTGAAAGTTTCTCCTTCTGCAGAGCTTGAAGAATAAAGTTCTCCTTCAGAGAAAATCATAAAGGATCGCCCTCTTTCTAAATGGCCAATATCTCCTATTATGCTTCATGAGATTGAGTCTAATTGAGACTCAGGCTGTCTTTAATATAAGCAGAGGAAAGATCCTGCTAGTGTGGGGAACTTGCTTGGCTTATACGCTACCCCGGTGGAATTGGCTAGCAAAAGTATCTGAGCCTCATTCCCACTCCCTTTACCTTGCCTGAACTCGAGGCCTCCCGTTCCAGTCTTTTGGATGGCAGAGGCCTATCTGACCTCAAGGACTCCCCTTCCACTCTTTTGGAAGAGTCCTTGTAATCCTGACAAGGCTGGGCCCAGGATTCCTGTGGGGTTTAACCCCCAATCTTGTCACGTTCACTTAGGAAAGGAGCAAGGGTGTCCCCACTCTGGGGAACTCTCTCCACTCTGGATTTTTCCCTGACCCACTGATTATTACATATAATTCTAAGCAAATATAATTTTTTAAACAGCAACTAATTAAAAAAATAAGGAAAAAAATGGAAGAGGTTAACGGAAAACACATAACTCCGCTCTGTGGGCACAGGGAAACCACAAACAGCTGTCAATGGAATGTAAGGGAAGTTCACCGTCTGTTCCTCATACATCCCAGGCCTTGGCTGTGCTGCAGGGTTGCAACAGGTCAGACATTTGCTCTGGCAGTGGCCACACACCCTCAGGTTCTAGATAGCAGGACCCTTCTTCCCAGCGTCAGCCCCCTCCCTTCCGATCAGGGATATGACACTACCCCCTATCTTTGCTAATGTAAGGGGACTGTTGGCCCCTTACTAAAACTTAGTGGGGCTTTTTGGTTGGCCATCTCCCAGTACCAAATAAAAAGGGATGGGCCAATGAGAAATCAGGACCTTAAGACTGACAGTCCCCAGGGCCAATGGGGACAAGCCAATGCTCAAGGTCAGCCTGATTGACAGGGCAGGCAGGCCAATGAGGGAGTCAGCAGCTGGGGGTGGGGGCATCCTCCGTGTGAACTAGAGCTACCTGGGCCAGAGCTGGGCTGAGTTAAGGGGACAGCAGGGGCTTGAGCTGAGCTGGGAAGTGGAGCCATGTGAGCCAGAACCAGACGACCAGACCTGGAGGCAGAGCAGCAGCGCTAAGGCACAATGGAGCTGAGGCTGGAGCTGTCGGGAGCTGAGTGTGGTAAGCAGCTGGGGAGAGCCAAGGGGACCCTGGGCAAAGAGTCCAGTGCAGGGAGATGCCACCAGCCATGAGGCCTTGCAGGTCAGATTTGGAGGGGGATCGGAACCTCAATGGAGGGGCTGACGCTGGGAAGAAGGGCACTGCCACTTACAGTTGAGGGCATGTGGCTACCGTCAGAGCAAGTGCTCGCAGCCAGGGCCTGGGAAGGAGGCCTGGGACATGAGAGGAACTGACTGTGAACTTCCCTTACATTTCATGGCACCCCCAGCTTTTCAGGGATGGGAGGTGAACCCATGTGAATGTAACTCTGGTTCTTTGCTGACCAAAGTCAACTAACTGTGAGTGGGGTGCAGCAGAGGGAAGGGTGAGTGGCCTGTTAAAGGGACATTTGTTCATCATGACAAGTTTCAGAGTAACAGCTGTGTTAGTCTGTATCCGCAAAAAGAAGAACAGGAGTACTTGTGGCACCTTAGAGACTAACAAATTTATTAGAGCATCCGATGCATCCGAAGAAGTGGGCTGTAGTCCACGAAAGCTTATGCTCTAATAAATTTGTTAGTCTCTAAGGTGCCACAAGTACTCCTGTTCTTCTATTTGTTCATCAGACTTTTATACCGCAGGATGGGAAATTGAGGCACAGTACACGGGCCAACTAGTGTGGGGTGGGTGTTTGCTTATGGTCACATCCCTTTGCATCATGGTTGTAGTGTTTTCCAGTATTAATGCTGGGTTCCCTCTCCCTTTTAATAAAAAGTTGTCTTTTATTATACACAGACAGTGCTTGTGAGAGGGGAAGTGTTGCCTCTTAGGGCTTGTCTACACTGCAAAGTTGTCGACAAAACTTTTGTCTTTCACGGGTATTTAAAAAAGTCCCCCCCAGCGAAGACAAAGATTTTGCCGACGCAAGTGGCAGTGTGAACGCGGCTAAGTATTTTGTCGGCAAAAGTGCTGCCAAAGTACTGAAAAAGAGCGTTTACGCATATTGACTTTTAGCGACAAGGCTGTCCATGACACTAAAAGCTGCGTGGTGTAGACAAGCCCTTAGAGGCACCCAAGGGGCAGTGTTTAACTTTCCCAGATTACTTGGATGGCGGCTTGAGCTGATTCTGTTTTGTAGTGTTAAGAGGAAGCCCTAAATATTGAAGCCAGGGCCGGCTCCAGGGTTTTTGCCGTCCCAAGGAGCGGGGGGGGGGGGAAGCCGCGATCGGCGGCAGCTCCACCGTGCCGCTTTCTTCTTTGGTGGCAATTCGGCAGCAGGTCCTTCCTTCTGAGAGGGACAGGGACCCTCCGCCGAATTGCTGCCGAAGAGCCCGACGTGCCGCCCCTTCTCCTTGGCCACCCCAAGCACCTGCTTGCTCAGCTGGTGCCTGGAGCCGGCCCTGATTGAAGCCAGCCCTTTGTGCTGCTGATTCCACTGGCAGAAGGGTTACATCAATGGGAGATTTTTTCACAGTGCGTAGATCAGCTCCACAATTGAGATACAGTGTGCAGAGATTAGACTTTTGGCCTGTGGCTAGATTTTATAAAACAAATTGAGCTTCTACTGTTGCCACCTACTTTCTCAGTGCTGTAACTACATCTACTTTTGTAGTCTTAAATTCTAACTGGATTATGATCCACTTTGGTTTCCATGATGTTAGCCTAGAAGCCGTGGATTTTGCTGGACTTAGCGTGAGCTTTCCCACCCTCTGCCTTCACTTAAACTACTTATAAGGGCGATAATCTGGTTACTGCCAATGTTACTGTGAGGGGTGCCAAAGGCTTCTGCATTGCTACTGGGCCTATTCTATTTATATTTTGACTCAACATTGGATACATGAGCCAACATTACTTCATACATTATCTATTTTTTGCAAATGATGTGGACTCACCTCCCTTTCAAAATTAACATTTCAAGTGCTCTCTTCCTCTCTGGCAGACAGTAGTTCTTGAATGTCCCAGTTATTTGCAATTAGTAGGGTTTTTTGTTTTGTTTTTTTGGCAGCGCAGAGTTTAGTTATGTTACCCATTTGCTGATTAATTGAACCACAACCATCCCGATTTCCTTCATTGTGGGAAGAGTACCAGATTATGGGGACACAAGGGCTGCAGATGTAGGTCACAGATTACAATAAAACAATGTCAACAAAATTCAACAGTGAAAAACATCAAGGAATTTGTGGGCAGTGTTCCACTGACACTGAATGAGGAGGAAAGAAGAGCCCCCAGCCTTATTTTTCTATTCATCAGTGATCAAGGTTGTGCAATTCTATCAGGTTACAATGCAGATTTCCATAACCCCACATCAAGTCCATATGGAGGAATTCCTGCTGGTTCTCTCCACAAAACAATATTGATGAATTTAGAGACTTCCAATCATCAAATAGTTTGAGCCTCCAAGGGCTGGCCTTAGGGAACATGGCACCCTTAGTGAACTCGTATTTTGGCGCTCCTGACCCCCTGGGGCCTGGCACCCCTCCATTGCCCCTGGCCCCTCTGGGCTCTCAGGCTCCCCACTCCTCCTTTGCCCCTAACCCCTGCACCTGCCCTCCTGCGCCCACATGGGGAAACTGACCTGGATTCAGGGAATAGCTGGCTTTGCTGCTTGCTTCCCCGCCTTGAATACTGCTCCTCCATGCACCCTTAGGGGGCTGTGTGTGGGGGGAACGAGGAGCAATGTCAGGCGCTCCCTGCATCCAGGCCACTTTCCCCACCTGGGCTGCGTAAGGGGCGGGCAGGAGAGCAGCAGCTCCTGACGCTCGCCTCACAGCACAGCTCAGGTGGGGAAAGTGACCTGGATGTGCAGAGTGCTTGGTGTTGCTCCTTGCTCCCCACCTTACAGCTCCCTAGGGAGGCACAGAGGAATGCTGTGGACGGGGGGGAGGGGGCAAGAGCAGTATCTGTGCATCAGCGTCACTCCCCATGTTCCTCCATCGGGAGGAAGCAGGGAGAAATCTGGGCACCTCCCACGCAGCACTTTCCTGCCAGCCAGGAGCAGTTTCTGACTACACCAGCAGCGCACACCTATACATTGCTGTACGGCAGACCATTCACCATGACGCCCCTGGGTGGTTGCCCAGGTGGCCCACACCTTAGGCCAGCTCAGAGCTTCAGACCCCACACGCTTGTCAAGACCCACCAGAGTTAGAGACAACTACAGTAACTCCTCACTTAACGTTGTAGTTGTGTTACTGAAAAATGCGACTTTAAGTGAAACGATGTTAAGTGAATCCAATTTCCCCATAAGAATTAATGTAAATAGGAGGGGTTAGGTTCCAGGGAAATTTTTTTTTGCCAGACAAAAGGCATTATATACATTTTAAACAATTTCAAACAAGCAATTTAATACTACAATCATCACTGCTGAGCATGAAGCTTGGGTGAGGTGGTGGAGTCAGAGAGTGGAAGAGGATGGATTGTCCGGCTGCTCCTCTTGCTGTTCTTGCAAGCACAGCTACTGACTTTGCTGGGGGCAGGGATCTCAACCCTCGGCCCATCCACTCCACCCCTTCCCCCAAGCTCCCACCCTTGACCCACCTCTTCTCCCCCTCCCACCTCCTGCCCCTTTACTTTGCATGCTGCGTCCTCGCTCCTCCCCTCTCCCTCCCCTCCCTTCTGAACGCTGCAAGACAGCTGATTGCTGCGGGCAGGAGGCAGGGGGCAGGGGAGGCGTGCGGAGTCCTTGCTCCTTCCCCCTCCCTCCTGCCCGGGGCAATCGGCTGGCTTGTGGTGTTCAGGGGCAGGGGAGGGAGGGGGAGCCTGTGCACTGAGTCCTCGCTCCTCCCCCTCCCTCCTAAATGCCGCAAGCCAGCTGATTGCCGGGAGCAGAGGGAGGAGGGGGAAGGCACTGATCCGCGGGGTCTGCCGGCGGGCAGGAGGCTCTGTGGGGAGGGGGAGGGTTTAGCTGTGGAGAAAGCAGGCAGCCAAACAACATAAGAGTGGAGCTGTCATAACTATAAGGGAAGGGTAATAGCTGTCCTGTGTACAGTACTATAAAAATCCCTCCTGGCCAGAGACTCCAAAATCCTTTTCCATGTAAAGGGTTAAGAAGCTCAGGTAACCTGGCTGGCATCTGACCTAAAGGACCAATAAGGGGACAAGATACTTTCAAATCTTGGGGGGGGGGGGGGGGGGAGGGAAGGCTGTTGTTTGTGTTCTTTGTTTGGGAGTGTGTTCGTTCTCGGGGACTGAGAGGGACCAGACATCAATCCAGGTTCTCCACATCTTTCTAAACAAGTCTCTCCTATTTCAAACTTGTAAGTAAATAGCCAGGCAAGGCGTGTTAGTTTTCCTTTGTTTTTCTCAACTTGTAAATGTACCTTTTACTAGAGTGTTTATCTTTGTTTGCTGTACTTTGAACCTGAGACTAGAGGGGAGTCCTCTGAGCTCTTTAAGTTTGATTACCCTGTAAGGTTAATTTCCATACTGATTTTACAGAGATGATTTTTACCTTTTTCTTTAATTAAAAACCTTCTTTTTAAGAACCTGATTGATTTTTCCTTGTTTTAGATCCAAAGGGGTTTTGGATCTTGATTCACCAGGAGTTGGTGGGAGGAAGGAGGGGGGATGGTTAATTTCTCCCTGTTGTAGATCCCAGGGGGGGTTGGAACTGATTCACCAGGAGTTGGTGGGAGGAAGGAGGGGAATGGTTAATTTCCCCTTGTTTTAAATCCAAGGGGTTTGGATTTGTTTTCACCAGGGAATGGGTGAAGGTTTTTCAAGGCTTCCCAGGGAGGGAATCCATTGAAATGGTGGCAGCCGAACCAGAGCTAAGCTGGTAGTTAAGCTTAGAAGTTTTCATGCAGGCCCCTACATTTGTACCCTAAAGTTCAAAGTGGGGATCCAGCCCTGACAGGAGCATTGCACAACTTTAAAGGAACATGTTCCCTAATTGATCAGCAACGTAACAGTGAAACAACATTAACCGGGATGACTTTAAGTGAGGAGTTACTGTACTCCTTTGTGCCTTGTAGTTAACGTCTGCCAAAGTCTTTCTATTCCATTGGAGCCAGTAAGTCACTTGACCATGTAACAACTAAGGATCAATAAACTGGTCCTACCACTGATCCCAAATAAATCTGCCCCAGAATTTGAATTGATATTTTTATTTTTGAGTTCCAAAAAGTTAGATAACATTTAAAAGAAATTATTTGTTTTCTTATAGCATGTTCTGGCCACGGCTGGAAATGCCTTTGTCACAATCTGGCCCAGCTCCACTCTTGGGATAGACAGCAATCTATTGCAATTGGATCCAACCTCTGACTCCAACATATTTCTAGGCCCCGGTGACTGGGCACTGTTCCTAGCTCAGGTCACCCAGGCACCCTTCCAGGTGAAGGCCTGTGTCTGACAACCTGCTTGGGTAGTAGGACCCTGCAGCTGAGCTGCCTGATACCACAGAACCAGTGCCACAGCTCCCCAATGTCTCACTCATACCCCCAGAGTCCATCTGTCTGTGGGAGCTCTGGGTTCCCAGTTATGCCCTTCAGGGTCAACCTGGCAGCAAAGCCAGATAACACAGGCTTAGCAAAGGAATTTCCTAACCATTGTCTTTACTCTTTAAAAAGTTACAAGAGAGTTACAGATATATGGATAATAATTCATCTTGAATGCAGTGTCCGTCCCATATCTCGCCCCCCCCCCCAACCCCGGCATCTGATCTCACCCTGTCAGTTTCAAGTCAACATCCTGTAGGGTGACCAGACAGCAAGTGTGAAAAATCAGGACAGTGGGTGGGGGGTAATATGAGCCTATATAAGAAAAAGTCCCAAAAATCGGAACTGTCCCTATAAAATCGGGACATCTGGTCACCCTAACATCCTGAGGCGAGGCAGAGTCATTTTTCTGTCTTCTCTTCTCTCCAGCCTAGTCTGCTTACATATGGCAATGAGATGGTCCCCTGCTTAGAAAAGCAGCCACCTTTTACAACCATCTCTGTCTCATTTCTGCCTATGTGATTTTGCTGGAAGGAGGAGGGGAGGTTTTCCTGTTCCCTCCTCCCTCCCTGTAAAGTTTCTAATTACAGAGTCTATTCAAAGTCAAAGGCCCTGCCAATAAAAAATCCCTATTGTTCCAGTGGGGAAGAGTCACACAAATCAGGCAGAAGAGATGGAGACTTGCAGGGCTTGTATTTCACTCTCTCCTCAGACTGTGCTAAAAGATAAACATTGATCATTATAGACAGTAAAGCAAAGCAGAGATTAAACAACAATTATCCTCTCCAGTCATCGTTCAACCCATACAACATGCTGACTCTTGAAAGGTGGTTCTTAAATCAAGTCCCATACCTGCTCTTCTGGCTCTGTGCTTGCAATGGGTTCCTTTGTTTGCTTCTATTGAGTGCATCACTTTTCCCTAAACTTAATGTAAGCAGAGTCAGGATAAGCTCTACCCTGACATCTGGTGGTGAATTATGGCAAGGGTGGAAAAGAACTTCAGGGGCTGATCTTGTTTGCACCCACCCGCCTAGCCTGGGACAACAAGAACTGAAAGTGGTTACTTTGGCTGGTGTGGGATCCCCAGTTTCTCTGTTATTGGGGCAGGAAGTGTTGTTACCCTGATTCTGTGAATCAAGGCGAGTGGAACTGTTGTATGACAGAGGGACTCACCCGTAACTAAGTAGCACTTGCTAGACAAGGGGCATGGGTTACAAAACCCAGTGAATTGAGAGAGGTTAGGGACAGGTATGTGTACCTGATAGTATGGGCCCCTTTTGGGGGTCTGGAATACCAATTGCACTACTCCCTCTCTCCACTGTTGAATAGCAGAGGCTAAGTTTGTTTCCATTAGGAGTCTAGCTAGAAGTTACTGAACTGAATTCACTTTGGGCCAATAGTGCACCAGCACTGGGGTTCCCCTACTACAAGCTGAAATCACTAAGAGTTGAAATCACTAAAAGAGCTAAAATTGCTGAGCTGAGATCACTGAGTGCTGTGTTAATCTGTGGGGGACCCTGAAGATATATTGCTAAGCAGCTGACAGAACCGAGCAGTTGGTGGGACGGTTGGAGTGGCCCGTGGGACAATTGGAGCGGCCCATGGAACAGTGAGCGGAGCGGAGCTGAGCCATTTGCGGGGGCAGCTGTAGCGGTTCATGGGACGGCTGGTGGAGTGGCTGGCAGAGCTGAGTAGTTTGTGAGACGGTTGGAGCGGCCCACAGAACGGGGAGCAGAGCGGAGCAGTTTGCGGGGACGGCTGGAGGAGCGGCGTGGTGCGGCTGGTAGAGTGGAGCCATTCGTGGTAAAGGTGCAGCAGAACTCCACGGAGAGGTGGGGCAGTCGGCCTCGGACCACGTAAGGTGCCCCTTAACATCCCGTGTGCCCCCCCCCCCGCATTTCCCGCCCAGGCTGGGGGGGTAAAACTCTGCAGATAAACTTTTGAACTCTGGGGCGGCACTGACCAGGGACAGAGAATTTGGGGTTGTTGGACTTTGGGGTGATTGGACTTAAGACCCTGAGGGGAAAAAGGACTCTGCCAAACTTACTTGGGGGTGGGTCTTCTGCTCATGGTTTGTGTTATGAATCCTGTTTGTGGTGTTTCCCCAACATAATGCCGCATTGTTTCCCTCCTTTATTAAAAGGCTTTTGCTACACTCAGACTCCGTGCTTGCAAGAGGGGAAGTATTGCCTCCTAGAGGTACCCGGGGGGTGGTATGTAATTGTCCCAGGTCACTGGGTGAGGGCTCGAGCCAGTTTTGCATTGCGTTATTGAAACGGAACCCCTAGATACTGAACCCGGCCCTTGTTGCTGCCAACTCAGAGGGGCAGAAGGGTTACATTAAGGTGAGCTGCTCCCCGTGTGTATCTGGAGTTGTAGCTGCTCACTTTTGTTTTGGGAGGGGGTTAGGGCTCTGGGCTAGGGGTGCAGGCTCTGGGGTGGGGCCAGGGATGGGTGTTTGGGGTGCAGGAGGGGCCCCAAGTTTGTTGGGGGCTTTGGGCTGGGAGTTGGAGTGCAGGAGGGAGTCAGGGCTCTGGGATGGGGGTGCAGGCTCTGGGGTGAGGCTGGGAATGAAGGGTTTGGGGTGCAGGAAGCGGTTCCGGGTTTGGGGGGCTCAGGGCTGGGGCAGGGGATTGGGGTGCGGACTTACCTCTGGCAGCTCCCGATCAGCGTCACAGCTGGGGTGCACTGCGGACCGTGCTGTGCCCTGGAAGTGGCCAGCAGCAGGTCTGGCTCCTAGACAGAGGTGCCCAAGCAGCTCCGTGCAATTCTCACCCTCACGCACTGCCCCCGCCCCAGTTGCCAGCCAATGGGAGTGTGGAGCCAGTGCTCGGGGCAGGGGCAGCACGCCGAGCCCCGTGGCCCCCCTGCCTAGAAGCCAGACCCGCGGCTGGCTGCTTCTGGGGCATAGTGCGGCATTGGAAGAGGTAGGTACTAGCCTGCCTTAGCTGGGTAGCACCGCCGACGGGACTTTTAACGTCCCAGTCGGCGGTGCTGCCCAGAGCAAGGCTACCCAGCACCTTACATGCTGTGACCCACTAGTGGGTTGCAACCCATTGTTTGAAAAACACTGCCCTAGGTTACCTCCTACCAGGCCTTCCGGGCTATGGTTAGTTTGATGGAAAGCTTTTTAGTAATTAAATGTGGAAAGTAAAAATACCTTCCACTTGTTCTTTCCCTGTATTTGGTCTGATTGCTGTCATTTATAGTGTGGATCAATGTACGAAGGGGGCTTTGAAGCTGTATTCTGATTTCTGCAGCACACTGTATATTCAGTGATGGTAAGCACTGATTTTACACCAGTAATCTTGGAGTTCTGTCAGTATGTGGCGTTCTCTTTCATCACAAAGCAGAGAGAAAATGTCCAAGGCCTGACCCTCAGTTGGTGTAAAATGATGCAGCTTCACTGACATCAACAGAGCCACACTAGTTTATACCAGCAGAGAATCTGGCCCTCGAAGCCTTCTAAAGATACACTATTTCTGTGGAGCTCACCACTGAAAGTTTTCAGTAAATACACAAACAGTATATATATATATATATATATATATATAAACCTTCTAAGTCAACATCTACTTTGTAATTTGGATCTCCCAGTGCCTCTTGTCTTGTCTACAACTTCCTTGTAGATTGTACACTCCTTAGGGCAGGAACTGTGGGTATGTAATCACAGGGTCCAGTATATATAGACATACCTGAGCTAGCTTTATTCTAACTAGCATAGGTACCAGTAACAGTGAAGCCACGGCACCATGGACTTCAGCATGGGCCCTAGGTACTTATTTGGGCAGTGGGATGATTCACATAATTGGAATGTTAAAATCAGTGGTTATAACCTACTTACAAAGGATTGAGTTGGCAAAGGGGTGAGGGAATGGCACTCTATCACAACTGGCATTACCTGTTTCTGAGTCACTGACAAATTGGAAGAAAATTATCTGGAATGCTTATGGATCAATGTCCTAACAGATAAAGCACAAGATGGGGCATTAGTTGTCTGCTACACACCATCAAATCACACTAAGGAACAGGATGACCACTTTCTTATGCACCTATCTATAATGTATAGGGGGGAAAAAAGCTGTGATATCATGTGGGACTTCAGCATAGGCACTCAATGTAAATTGGAGATTTGATGCTGCCAGTACAAAAACATCCTCAGCATTTCTAAATGTTACATATAAACTGAAGAAGAGCTCTGTGTAGCTCAAAAAAATTGCCTCTTTCACCAACAGAAATTGGTTCAATAAAAGACATTACTTCACTCACTAGGCCTTTTATTACACAGAAGATCCTTTTTAACTGTTCATATAACATTAACTTTCTTCCTCACCCACCTTGTTTCTCTAATATCCTGGGTCCAACATAGCTACAACAACACTGCAAATAGTAAAAGTCCTGTCAGTCTGACAGCAATCCTGGGGAAGATAATGGAGTGGCTGATACAGGACTCAACTAATAAAGAATTAAAGGAGGGTAATATAATTAATGCTGATCAACATGGGATTATGGAAAGAAGATTCCATCAGACTAATTTGATATCTTTTTTTGGATGAGATTACAAGTTTGGTTGATAAAGGTAGTAGTGTTCAGGTAATATAGACATCTGTGAGGTATTTGACTTGGTCCCTCATGTTTTGATTAAAAAACTAGAACAATACAAAATTAACAGAGCACATTACATAGATTAAAAACTGGCTAAAAACTCGTAAAATGTCACTGTATATGGGGAATCATCATCAAGTGGGTATGCTTATAGTATGGGTCCCACACGGACTGCTTCTTGGGCCTATGCTGGTTAGTATTTTTATCAATGATCTGGAAGAAAACACAAAATCACTGATAAAGTTTGCAGATGACACAAAAATTGGGGAAATGGTAAGTAAAGAAGACAGATCACGGATACAGATTGATCTGGATTGCTTGGTTAACTGGGCACAAGCAAACAATATGCATTTTAATATGGCTAACTGTAAATGTATACATCTAGGAACAAAGAATGCAGGTCAAATTTACATAATGGGGATCACTATCCTGGGAAGCCGTGTCTCTGAAAAGTATTTGGGGCTCATGGTGGAATCAGCTGAACCTGAGCACCCAGGGTGATGCTGTGGCCAAAAGGGGAATCTTGAGTAGGAGTCAAGAGGTTATTTTACCTCTGTAATTGGCACTGAGGAGACTGCTGCTGGAATACTGTGTCTAGTTCTGGGGACCACAATTCAAGAACAATGTTGAAAATTGGAAGGGGATCAGAGGTGAGCCACAAGAATGATTAAAGGATCAGAAAATCTGTTTTACAATGATAGACTCAAGGAGCTCAATCTATTTATGGAGAACAAATAGTTGATAAAGGGCTCTTCAGACTAGAAGACAAAAGTATAGCAAGATCCAATGGCTGGAAGTTGAAGCTAGACAAATCCAGACTGGAAATCAAGTGTAAATTTTTAATAGTGAGGATAATTAACCATTGGAACAATTTATCAAGTTTCATGGTGGAGATTCTCCATTACTATTTTAAAATTAAGATTGGATTTAAAAAAAAGAAGATATGCTATAGTCCAAAAGGAATTCGTTTGTGGAAGTTCTATGGCCTGTGTTATACAAAAGAGACTAGACTAGATGATCACAATATTCCCTTCTGCCCTTGGAAGAGCAAATGGACTGGTTCTCAAGACAGTATAATTTAGATGTGTTTGTATTTCCAGCTTGCCAAGGGTTAATGTCAAAGATTTTGGTTCAGATCAGCCAAACCGTTGAGGGTTTGGCTGGTTATCTGAACTTTTAGTCTTAAACATACATAGGGAGCAAGACTCATCTGGAAGTTCATATTTAATATCAAACCCTACAATCTTGGCTAATCTTCTGGCCGGTTCCCAAGGGCTTTGGGTTTTCTTTATGAGGGGCAGGCGTGGGTCAGTTAGAGTGGGCCGGGCTGGGAAGAAAGAAAGAAAATATCCCCACTAGTTTCCTACATTTTTCTTGCCTGCCTTCTTGCTGGGTCCATCTCCCCCGTTGGCCCAGAGCCAACAAGGGATGTGACATGAAAGGTGGTGTGGGTGTAGTCGGCACTAACAGGAACCTCTGCATCATGGAGGAGGCTGAAGGTTTGCTGGGACAGGGGACTTTGCCTGCTAGTAATCATCAGAAGGGAAAAGGTGGCCAGTAGAGATGGGAATGGAATTGTTCTGCTCAGGGGAGAGAGGGGGCCAGATTAGGATGAGGAACGCAGCAGAGTTCACTTTGGCTCCATCCCTCAGGTTAGAATCATTGGGGGAATATGCATGTTCTAAGGGTTAACATCACAGAACATGTCAGCGCTGTGTGGAAGAGAACGGAACAGAAATTCCTGAGGGAAGGAACCCTAAAAGCAGCTGTAGACCAGAGCTCTCCTATAAAGAGAAACAGCCAAGCCTGAGGCTTAGGTCAGGGTTTCATACGTAATATAGTTTGGAAGGTCCTTTCTGTTAATGAACCAGGCCCCAGGAGAAGTAACTTTCTTTAGACTCAGCAAGCGTGTAAGGAGACTACGTCCAACCATGCAATGGGAGTACTCCTTGAGTGGATGGGACTTGTATTTTGCTGGATTCAACCCAGGATTTTTATGAATTTATGCAAAGTGGTAAAAAGAGCCAAAGAGCATGTTGGTACTGATTTCCCCAGTGTTATTTACATCTCTGCATCTGTTTTGACTTGGTAGCTTTTTGTTCTTGCTTTTCACAGGGGTAAATAACTACACAGTGTGTAAGGCAGTGGAGAATCAGGCCTCCAATTTGTGTAAACTGCGAGGTATCTGGGCTGGAAAGAAGGGCCTGAAAGAGAGGAGGATCTAGTTGTGATGGAATGCACCCCTGTATTCACACCTACACCTGTAATAATCTGTGTACAAAGTATGCCTATGAGGCATCCTTTGAAAATTCATAACTTGCTGATCAGTAATATCATGGTAAAATGTGTACAGCAGCATTGTGGGAGCAGTTATAAACTTTCCCCTCTATAATGTTAAGTGCATCGCAAGGCACCCCAGGTTGCAGGGCAAAAGTGACAGTCCCCCACTGCTCTGGATAGCACCCCAGTATGTCACACTAGTGGCAGATGAAAATGTTGCCAGTTTAGAAAGGGGGGATGTCATAATGGAATTAAAAAGGAGTGGGAAAGAGCTCAGTATTCATACTTTTAAATAGCTGGCGAAGGCCCTTATATATCTGTTGGATACAGCAGATTGTCCCCGGTGTCTTAATGAGGGATCTTTCAGGCCGCACCTTGTTATAGCACCTCATAGAGCACGTCTATAGTTTGTATTCCCTTATTTTGTTACTATGACTTTTTAAAACTACAGTTTAGCTTGTGAGCAACAGAGCACTTATCGTCAAACCGCTTTCTAATCGCCTGATTAATCCTCTGCGAGGAGGTATTACCCCCAATTGTACAGGCGGGGAAGCAGAGGCAGAGAGGGTAGACTGACTCGTTCAAGACACGGACTGAGCCAGCGTTAGGACTCAGGAATCTCTGACTCCCAGTCACATGCTGAGGCCACAGGACACTTCTTAAAAGATTACACAAATGTTTCTCATTTTCCATTTCAAGGAGACAATTGATTCAATGTATTTTTAGGCCATTTGCAGCATAGCAGCAGGTTGACACTATTAGGCAAACAATAAGCTCTATCGAGCTGACTCTGATGCCCACTTGAAGGTCACAAGCTCTCTCAGGCCCCAGCCAAAAGCGGATTGGTAGCGCTCCCGCCATAGGTAATCAGTATCACTTCAACTATTAAACAAAATGAAGCAATGGAGACGCAGCCCCAGAGCACAGTGCTTGGGTTCAAGGTGACTGGGGGCACTTCCCACTTCAAGCTGTGTTTGGTACCAACGCTCTGGGGTGTCCCACTCATTCCATTCAGAGCTGGAAACAGAAAACACGATGAACTTGTCTTTTGCATTTTCAAACCAACAGTTCCTCGGGAGAGTGAGAATAGACCACTGAGAGAAACAGTAAAGTTAAAGTGACAGCAGCTCTGAGATATGAACACCTGGGCTGAGCCAGGTTGGCATGTTTAGGCCTGAAGTTTCACCTCTGGCACATTGTTCATGGTACATACGATTCACTAAAGAACATCCTCAAGGAGGGGCTGTCTTCTGAAAGCTCCAAGGTATTTTTATTAGTTCCTGTCTCTCTGATCAGCAGTGCAACATGGGAAGGTAAATATAGAAGCAGAAGGCAGCCCAACCACACTAGCAAAAGGGTTGAGCATGCATTAAAACCTGTTTTGGGAAAGGGCTCGGCTGGTGAAGTCAGATTGGTCATGCACATATTGAATGCAGGGAGATAGAACTGGCAAGCCCATCAGTGAACTAATAAATTATTTGCATACATCAAGCACCTTTCATCCTAAAGAGCCTAAAGTACTGTACACACGGTATGTTGTCACTTACCTGCCGAGGAAACTCAGCCACCTCTGCAGAATCCAAGGTGCCCCAGCCAGACTGCACAAGAGTTCTAATGAGGCAAAGTGAAGAATCTCTTCTCTATTTGAAACTGCAGGAGCAATCTAGGTAGATAAATTGTCAATTACGCAAGCTGGATTTTGGCCATGACTACAGGGAGGAAATGTCAGTAGTGCAATGGATTCTCTCATAACCCACGGCCAAATCTGCCCTTAGATCGCTGAAATCTGGAGTAATTTCACTAACTTCAGTGGAATCGCTCTGTAGTTACATTAGAGTCCCAGCGCAGAATCACAGGAATACGAATAGAGCTTTTCTTTTAAGTCTCATGTAAATTACTTAGACAAGAGTGGCACTGTGAGGCCTTGGGGGAAGAGAGCTTTGGAAGGACCCCGTTTCCTGACCAGGAGAAAGGTTCTAGTCACGTGTTTAAAAGCTAAATGCTTGGAACAATGGGAGTGGTATATTGGCCCTCCCTACCCCATCCCACCTCAAAAGAGAAAAATATTTCTGACAAAGATCCCCACTGTAAATCTGGAAGGCATTTTTTCAGCACGATTATCAACTGGAGAGCAGGTAGCAGATTGCTGTTAGAAACCCCACACACTTTTTATGCCCCCCCCCCATTGAGTATGATACTTTTGTTTTGCTAGGACTGATATCGAGGCTAATCTGAGCTTCAAGCTCACCAGCAATTCCTTTGAACTTCAGCCAGAAATGCATCTTTTCCACAAGAGCTGGATGAGTTTCAGATTTCTTGCTTCCTTGAAGGAGGTTTTTTTGTCTACCAACTTTGAGCTGTGCTCAGTTCACAGCCTCTTTGACACATTCAGTCTCTGCTAGTTCAGTTCATGCACAAACTGAACAGTCAGAACGTATCAGTGGACAGGTAGCAGTTAGAGTGCCCGAAGTCACGATGGTTTGGGGCAGGTGATGCACTTCAGATTCTTCCAAGGTAAATCTAGCTAGTCCTGTATTATTAAACTTTGGATTGCAATGACATGCACAAATACAATATTTATATCATAACTAGATATCTAACTTATTAATTATATATACAAAGATATATATTGTATTATTAATTTATATGCCATCTTTCCTCTGACGACTGCAAAGCACTTAAGAAGACAAGCAAAGAATATCACCATTTTACGGATGGCAAAAGAAAGACTAAGAGATCTGCCCAAGGTCAGACAGCAGAGTCAGGAATGGAACCCAAGGCCCTATTCATTCACAGCAGGATGCAAGTAGTCCCATTTCCTTTAATTGCAATTACTTGGCTCCTATACAGGGGGCACACAAGGCTCAAAGGCCCAGTTCAAAGCCTACTGGTATCAATGGAAACACTCTCAGTGACTTAAAAAGAACTTGAGATCAGTCCCGAATCCAGAATACTCTCTAATATTTTGAAGCAACCATTCCACAATGACAATATTTAGCAACAAAAATTGCAGCATAGAAATGGTTATCAAATTAATCAACATGTTAATAAATGTAAAAATAGCCTGTGCCCATTGAGGTAGCTAAAATGTTAATCTTAGTGCCCATTTGAAAGTAAAAACTCACTAACAATTGGTAAATTCTCAGAAAATTAATTCTCTATTATGTACGTGCTGTAAGTTAGCAGACTATGTCACTAAGCACTACTAGATTATTCATACATAAGAAATTTAATTCCTGCTGTAAATGAAGATCTTAATCCATAATATTCACACGTGTGTAGAGAGAAGATGTACATGTGTGGCATTAATAATGCATTAAGCTTGAAGACAGCGGCTAGTTTTGAATTCATTCTGCAAAATGCAGGTGTCTACCTGAGACCACCTCTCCCCCATGCTATACTTTTTGCAGTTGAGCTCAGCAGATATGCTAGCCCCTCCTTGATGTAAGAGACGAGGAGCGGCTAGCAGCATATACTTTGAGGAGTTTTCATTTCCCCTTTTTGGTCCAAAATAGCCAAATTTATTGACCTTCAGGGCATTCTACATTTTTAGAGACGCTTCTAGCAAGGAAGTGCTGCTGGAGGGGGCAGTATTTATGGGTATTTTCCCTCCTTTATTTATAGTGGAAGTTGCTCCTGGATGTGTGTGTTCCAATTTGTGTTTCTAAAGAAGTGTAATGCATGGCTTTGGATTGGCACTTGTTTTGTATATTCATTCTTATAAATGTAAATCAAATATCAGTCCAACTCAGGGTCTTACAGTATTATACAGGGAATTACTGAATACTTTAATTTGTTACAGTTAATGAGTCAAGCTATTCTTTTTCCTCAAACTTAGCGGAATACATATTGTCCTTAGATATATGCAATTATTTCTGCCTCTCAGAAAAGAGGCTGGGGATAAGACCCACAAGTAATACCTTAGATAAGTCTGAGAAATGGTAGTGAGGGGTAGAGCTACACACACGGGCAGAATGGGATCTGCATCTCTTATTCTATGTGCAAAATTCTAGTTCTGGTTTTGTTTACACTCCTCATCAAGGGAAGTGCCAGAAAAACCGCATGGATGTTTTGGAAAATAGCAAGGACTTGAGAATGACGACAGCACTTAAATAACACATTCCATCTTCAAAGGGTTTTATAAACATTAATTAACCCTCACAACACTCCTAGGAAGCAGGTGGTATCGTTTAACAGGAGAAACTGACGCAGCAGGGCTAAATGCCTCACCTAAAATGACAGAGAAAGTCAGTTGCAGAGCTAGAAGAGGGTTCCTATTTCTCAGCCAGTGTTCACTCTACCTAAGTGTACCTAACACTAAACTTCCAAATGCAGCTTCTGCACTTCGTTGCAGGTGTCTGGTGTGGCCACCTGCTAAAAGTTCAAAGGAAGTTAAAATAAAACACAAACAAATGTGTACCCAACTCAAATAAAAGGACAAGTTCACCATATGTCTTCACTTCACCACTGTCAAAACAGCCCTGAAAGAGGCTAAGACACTCCACCATAGTACAGCAATCCAGATCTGCTTCCTTCACATTATCATGGCCTCTGTCAGCCTTCACCTTTTTATAGAGGCTGTGAAGCAGAATCCATGTAGGAACCTCTGACTCTTCTCCTGGAAGTGGCTTGCAGTTTACAGTAAATCTGGAAACAAGTGTCCAACATGGAACCTTTCTGGAAGAATGGCTTTTGTTTAAAAAAGCATTTATTTTCCCAGCCTGGGCCAAAGAGTAGAGATAAGAGATCAAAATGCTTTATTTATACATTGGTAATATTTGGCTGCCTGACTGTTTCTCTAGGACTCATGCCTCTGGCAACTGAGATTTCCTTTTCTCAGTCTCCTCTTTATCTAGATTCTTATATTTGTGACCAACATCATAGTATCTGAGCATGTCTTTATGATTAAATCAGTATCTACACCAAATAAAATCAACCTCAATCGCCCCAAAGGGGCAAGGTTTTAATCTCTGAATTTCAGAAGGTTAGAAGCTTCTGGGTAAATATTTTTACTGTTCGGATAATTTTAGTGTGTGCTAAATTCTTAAGGGCCTCTTTTTCCTATGGATATTTAAAATGGTACCTTTTAAGTCAGATACTGAAATACAAAAGCAAAAAAGATAGGTTTAGCAACAGATTGACTGTAATAATAAGAGTACAAGCACACAAAGGCAATCTTGAAGGTGTGATGAAGGGATAATTGCATAGAGGGTAAATGTCTCACCAAAATATTTCTGTGGTACTCATTTATCTTCATAAATTCCATTCCCCCCATTAGATCCTATGCTTTTGCGGTGGGGGTGTGGGGGGGGGAAGAAGTGGGCTGCATGGATCTCATACTTAAGAAACCTCTAATGAAAAACTCATGTGAGAATTGGAAGGGAAACTGAAGGGTAAAACACCAGGGTGGAGTAATGTCCTCTAAAAAACATCAGTCTGTTTTGAGATGGAACACAAGAAAAGAGTTGGAAAAAGCCTGTAATTAAAGAAGGGATAAACAAAACAACACTGAATTCTGAAATTGGAGCTGCACTTTTCACTTTTATAATATTTCAAAGCAGTTGCGAGAGGAGGAAAAAGGAGCAAACTGCAAGACTGTTGCAAGTGAAGAGGAGTTTTAATGGGTCTAACTTGATTAAATCACTTAACTCGGTGTTCTTATGCTTGGAATGAAAAATCACCTTCTCGTATGCGTAACAGACTTTTAAGCTATGATAGAGCTAAATAGTTTTGCTCCAGATTTGGTAAATCTCTTCATTTGAAAGTCTACAGTTCTTTAAAGCAAAAAAAGAGAAAGTCCATAACTTTGCCTGGATTTCCTGAAAAAGCACTGAACCATAGATTACTCATCAATGGACCCCGGGTATAGAAAAAAATGATGCGTACTGTGTCAAACTTCATTGAGAAGAAAGGAAGGAGAAAAACTCAACTAAGGAGTTGATACTGACTGAGATGACATTTAACAAGGAAACATTTGAGTGACTTTGAAATGGAATAACGGGAAACATCGGGCAACTTTAGAATCACAGTTAATATTGGACATGAGGAAGAAGTGCAGCTTCTTCTTGGGGGTAATTCAGCACCAGTAACTGCATTAGTATGGAGGAAAGTCCTTGTGTCTTGCATGTGACAACCAAACCAGAAGCCAGACAAAGAACTGGAAGCAAAGCAGTTGAGGAGAAAAACCATTTTTTCCCTTTACAGTAGCTCTGGGAATAAGTAGGAATCAATCACATCCCAAGTGATTAAATATGATGAAGGCTTGTCAGCAAGAGACATCCTGCAATGGGAGCTGAGCAATTTGAATCCCAACATCTTGATAATTTGTTTTAGAGGTGATAAAATTGAAAAGAGCATGACATGGAGGATAGATCTATCAATGGCTATTAGCCAGGATGGGCAGGGATGGTGTCCCTAGCCTCTGTTTGCCAGAAGCTGAGAGTGGAAGACAGGGATAGATTACCTGTTCTGTTCATTCCCTCTGGCACACCTGGCATTGGCCACTGTCAGAAGACAGGATACTGGGCTAGATGGACCTTTGGTCTGGACCTAGTATGGCTGTTCTCATGTTCTTAATTAAATTCTAGAACATAGGGACCATGTCTTCCTCTGTGGGTGCACAACACCTAGCACAATGGAGCCTCAATCCTGACTGGGGCCTTGGCGTGCTACTGCAATCTCAATATTATAACTAATGGACAAGAATAATTTAAAAGCACATCAGCAGAGGGAAGAAAGGGAGCTCCAGATGGGCCAACATCTCTCTTACACAGAGTTCATTTTGGCATCATCATATGACTTCGGAAACAAACATATATTGTTCTGCTCTTACGGTAGGTCTAAACAGGAAAAAAATAAAAGAATCCCCCATGTCTGGCCTGGGTCAGCTGACGTGGGCTTGCGTGACTATGGCTGTGGGGCTGAAAAATCGCTGTGTGGAGACATTCAGGCTCGGGCTGGAGCCAAGCTCTGGGACCTACACAGAGCCAGAATCAGTTGACCCAGGCCAGCCGTGGGTCTTTTATCCCCGTGTAGATGTATGCTTAGTCACTCAGTTGTATTTTTTTTAATCACTTATTAGTCAAAATGCAGATGTATCAACATTAGATCATCCTCCCATGATTTTACAGAAAGTTCCAATGCAAGCCAATTTAATATGCAAAGTCTGGTAAGCTTCATGACCAATTACATTTAACATAGAACAGATCAAAGTTAATATTTACAGGCATTATATATATGGCACATACTGTAGCTTCTGCATTACTGGGGGATTTTTGAGAGAGACAGGTTTAACTTAGAACACAAAGAAAACCAAATTGATTAGCCAAAAACGCACTAGAACTGATATCAGTCTTATCAAATTTACTGGTATCCACAAACTTTGTATTCAGCTTTCCCTTTAGAATAACAGTGTGCTTTTTGTTTGTTTAAAAAGGCACCAACTTTAAACACTGGGGTCCATCCTGCACTATTGCAATACATTCTATTTAGGGCTGTCTCTGAAAGCTACTCAAGCTTCAGTTAGTGCAATATGTCATTACCTTTTAAAGAGGGCAGGCTATTATTAGCACATAAAACCTGTGCTCCATGCTCTGTACTGGCTCTCAGTTCACTTCCAGGTGCATGGTATGATGGGCCGGTTAAAACTTTAAAGTTTATAAAAACTTGCATGATTATCCCCAGCACTGAACTCAGGGGTAGGTGGCAGACTATTGGTGGTCGAGGGGAAGTAGAAGGCTCTGGACCTTTAATGGAGAGAAGCACAAAACTCCATTTAATGTTAAGGGCTGTAACTACACTCCCATGCTGAACATCAGGAACTCTGGATTGCTAAAAACAAAGACTTAAGGAAAGTTTATGTATAAAGACTACAGGCATGAAGAATCACATTACACAGAAGTCATTCAGATCTTCCATTTAAAAAAAGTAAAAGAATACCAAAATTCAAGAGCCCTAAAACAATCTAAGTGAAATTAAACTGGAAAACATCTTCAAGAAGGTCTGTTATATGTATATTTCAGAATCATAGCTCAGAACCTGAAATCGAAAGTAGTGTCTTTACTAGTTATCTGCCATATGATGCAAGCCTAGAGTTAGCCAAAAAGTATTCACACTATGCAGGTAAATCCTGAACATTACAAACATCTAAAATTAAGGGGAAAATTTCTCATAATGGGTAAGATTCTTACTAACTTTCAGCGGGCTATCAAATATAGTAGGTTATTTTGCTCTTTTAACATATTGTTTTATGCAAGTTGAGTGATTTCCCCCCTAATCTTATCATAGAATCAGAACTAGAAGGGACCTCGAGAGGTCATCTAGTCCAGTCCCCTGCACTCAAGGCAGGACCTAGTATTGTCTAAATCAACCTGACAAGTGTTTGTCTAACCTGCTCTTAAAAATCCCCAATGATGGAGATTCCACAACCCCCCAGGGCAATTTATTCCAGTGCTTAACCACCCTGACAGTTAGGAAGTTCTTCCAAATGTCCAACCTAAATCTCCCTTGCTGCAATTCAAGCCCACTGCTTCTTGTCCTATCCTCAGAGGTTAAGAAAAACAATTTTTCTTCCTTCTCTTTGTAACAACCTTTCACGTACTTGAAAACTGTTGTGTCCCCCCTCAGTCTTCTCTTGTCCAGATGAAACAAACCCAATTTTTTCAATCTTCCCTCGTAGGTCATGTTTTCTAGACCTTTCATCATTTTTGTTGCTCTTCGCTGGACTTTCTCCAATTTGTCCACATCTTTCCTGAAACGTGGCGCCCAAAACTGGACACAATACTCCAGTTGAGGCCTAATCAGAGCACAGTAGAGCAGAAGAATTACTTCTCGTGTCTTACTTACAATACTCCTGCTAATACATCCAAGAATGATGTTTGCTTTTTTTGCAACAGCATTACACGGTTGACTCATATTTAGCTTGTGATCGACTATGACCACCCCCAGATCCCTTTCCGCAGTACTTCTTTCTACACAGTCATTTCCCATTTTGTATTGTTCCTTCCTAAGTGGAGTACTTTGCATTTGTCCTTATTTAATTTCATCCTATTTACTTCAGACTATTTCTCCAATTTGTCCAGTTCATTTTGAATTTTAATCCTATCCTCCAAAGCACTTGCAACCTTTCCCAGCTTGGTATCGTTCACAAACTTTATAAGTGTACTCTGTATGCTCTAAATCATTGATGAAGATATTGAATAGAACTGGACCCAGAACAGATCCCCGCGGGACCCCACTTGTTATGTCCTTCCAGCATGACCCCAATCTTGCAGCATGTTTAACTTTAAACATTCTAGTAGTCTCACTGATGTCAATGGACTATTCACAGCGTTAAAATTAAGCTTGTGTGTAAGTGTTTGCAAGATTGGAGCCTATAATTACAAAAAATGTTACATGGTGATTAAGAGAACAGACAAAAAACACAATGCAACAAAAAACAATTCCAATGTGTTTGCCTGATTTAAGGCAATCAAATAGTTTTATCTACTATTAAATGTAAAAACAAACAAGATGTTTTAAGCACAAAGTATATATTTATATCACATAAAACAACTGAAAAAGTATTACATAAAGAAAAATAATGTAACAGAATTTACTTAGGTACCTAACAGGCATGCTCTTACATCTAAAAAGTAACATTGATAACTATATATATATTTTTGACAAGGGTGCATTCAAGAGTTCTCTAATATAGAACATTTAAAATGTGGAGAGTACTTTTTCAAGATACAGAAAAACAAGTAATTATTTTAGACAGGCACACCGGCTATTTGTATAAAAACCATGCTTGCAAGTGAAAAGTCACTTTAGTACTAATTCACCAGATGTGCAAAAGCTATGTAAAGTGTTAATCATGTTGAAATTGTCTTCTTCTTTTGCATTGCTTCAGTTCCAACACTGATTGGTACAATTTTTGATCCATGTGATTTACTGACACTGTAGCCTATTCCAAAGCATGTGTCTGCCAAGGTACTGCTAAAGCACAGTAGAGTTTATATGCCTCTGTATTCTGAGCACAGTATACTTAAATCTAGAAACTATCACATTAGGACAATGATTTTTGTTGTTTAAATATATACATCAATCAGTATAAAATACTACCCCAAACACTTTTGTATGTCAAACAGATTTTAACCACTTCATCACTTCTGCTTTTGCAGAATAAAATCCAAATAAATTTCAATTGCCAACAGTACAGCATCTCTAAAGTACATTCCCTAATAAATGGAAGAGAACGGAAATGTCTTAAAGTTGATTAAAGAATCACAAAACAGGTTTACTGTCAGAGCAATTCAAGAATTCCCAGTTTGTCAGTACCTACCCCAGCAGTGCTGCCCAAATATAGTATAAGCTATTTAGAGTTTTTACAATAAGAAAACATTCCAACATTAAAGCTATGAGAAACACACAAAAGCAAGGGAAAAAAAAAACTTGACCTACGCTCATCAAAACTTTGAATTTCCTTGCTTTTGTGGTTTTATGTCAGACCATTCAAGTTATTTTAAACAATGTAGTGTCTTTTAAAATATCTTTTTTTAAGTGGTGGAAGGAAAGAGGGAAGAACTCTTAATGGAGTGTGAGATGCTCCTATAATCCCTGTTATGGACACAATTTACTGTTTCAAGGGCTGTTTCTGTCATTGCGCATGTAAGTGGCCTACTAATCTGTGGACTATTGGTGTAGTAGAATGTAACTGCTGTTAAGATGCCTCAGTGGGAATCAACATTTTAAAAACCATACACTGTAACGATCCACATATGCTTTTGTAAGTTCTGAGTGCTAAAATCCTCATAAGAAATAGCAAATGTGCTTACTTAGTGGCAATTTTTCACATCTCAATTTCTGTTGCTTTAATTTTTAAAGCAAATTTTAAAACTCCAGAACCAAAGAGTCCTTCTAGGTTAATAGTCTACAAATTATTATAAAATACAGCCATTTAAAGTTTTTGGAGCACCAAAGAACTGAAAGACAACTCTTGGGTTTTTTTAATTTACTCCTGTATCTTAAAAAATGGTCAAGCCCTTTAAAACAATTTCTTTAAAAAAATTCCTTTCAGGCTGAGACTTTTCATACCAAGTTTCATACCTAAAGTCTTTTTATGGTCCAGTTATAAACCCTTGAAAATAAGGACTTATAATGTGAATGCTGACAGACCCTCAAACCCTTAATTACAGAGGTGCTAGCTGGTGCCACTATTTATCATCAAAAAATTACTTCATAGCTTATACTGAAAGTTTGATTCATGCTCATTTTGTTCATTTAAAAATACTCTTTGGAAACTGTGTCAACTCCTGCAGATGTTTTAGTGTTACATCTTTCCCTGTTAAAATATAGGTAAGTCATATTCCTCTCTACCCCTGCACTAAACTCTACTAATATACACTTCATTACCTGCTCATGTCACCATCTAACACATATCTTTACAGTCTTCTACACATAGTGTCCAGGGCTTATTTTTCACCACACAGAATTAATACTTATTTTGTTTAGGACAGTCAGGTTTTTTTAGTGTTTTCATTACAGTAGAAAGTGAGATGACAATTTAGATGATTTTTCCATGCTAATTAAGGGAAGACTTTTCATTAAGTTGTCTCCCATCATGGACTTCACAATCTAAACTCACTGATTTAATCAAAATTAAAACCTAACCCCAAGAAATTACTTGTAACAGTCAATTAAAACATGTAGTGTATGGTTTCCCGCTACTTTAAAAGGCATTATAAAAGCTTATATAGGACACTTCATTCTCAAAATGCTGCAACCAGATTCTAGTTTCAAATTCTAGCAAGTAGACATGAAAAATAAGCCACTGGTCATTTATTCTAATGATTACATTCAAAGCTAGCCTTTAAAAATAAAAGTTACAGGCAAAACATAAAACCATATGTACTCGCTAGCTATTTAGCTAAAATAGACATTTTAGATATATAAAAAAAGCAGACACTTGAGACTTAAATAAGACAGTGAAATCAGAAAATTTAGATTTCACTATTAAAAAAAGAACACCTACAATTACTTCCCAAGCTACATCTATAATTAAATTCACTAACAAAACAAAAAACAAAACAAAAATTCCTCTCGTTTTTGACTGACAAAAGTTAGCCTAGAGTACGTGGTAAAAATCAAAGTTGATATAAGTTTCTATATAAAATGACTCATGATTTTCTATACCATAAAATAAGAACAACAGTCTGTTGCCTAACAAAAGAGCTAGCAGTAACAAACACTTAATGTCATACAGTCTTCAGCCCTCCTTTGAGCTAGATCTGTAAATCACTATTGACTTCTTTTGACCAGATACATCTTTTTGGGGCTTTTCAGACCGGTAAGTTGTGTTTTACCACTTGCCACAGGCAGCAGAGGAAACAACTAGCTGAGCAAACTACAAGTGGTGACATGCAGATGTTAACTCACAAATCTGAGTCCTTAGATAAAATGATATGCAAGCGCATATTAGTACAAAAGGAATGGCATTTGTCATCCAAACAGGCTCATCATCCCCCTGCTCCCAATTGAACAGTAGTTGAAACAGCAATAGAAAAAGATCACAAAGATGTCTATTCTTCAGAGTCAACTGTGAGAGAGGTCAGCAATCTAGAACAGCAGCGATGGACAAGGAATAGCAAAATGTTGGATGAAAGAATCTTGTTGAATATTTGTTCATTTATTTTTTCTGACCACAAACCAAAAGTATGCCACATTGGCTTGTTTTGAACTTCAGGCACAGATGTCTTATCTCCTTAGATCCTTCACAGATTTACAATGCAGTCTCCCTGAGGCCTCTATAACCAAGTAAGAAAACTCTCTTTATCTAGTTTGGTGGCTGCCAACACAGATTCCATGTCATTAAGGATGTCAGAACTCAAAGCCTCCTGCAGACTTGGCATCAGTTCCTCTCCTTCTATATTCATCCCATCTCCTTCCAGTGTCCCAAGGTCCACGTTTGTCCCTGGAATGGCTTCAAGGTAATCTGGGAAACGGTTCTGATGGGAAGGTATGTTACTTTGGCTGATATCACCTAGTTATAAAACAAAACAAATAGACATTAAACATTCTGAAAGTATCAAACCAATAAACTTGATTAAGATAACAAATTAAGGGCTTAAATCCTGGTTGCCTTACTCGTGCAATTGATCCCATTAATGGTAATCTGATTACTCACATAAATCAAACAGTATTTAATTCTCAATGTACATAGAAAATTCCTCTGGTGTTTACCTTCCCAGTTCCCCAATGTTACCATACATTGATCTTTACAGTATTTGCTGTACATGTACAGTATTCTTATACTACATTCAAGAAAATCAATTACATCTTGTAATAACTGAAAGTATATTACATAATTGAGCACAGTAATACTCAAATATGATTTTTTGTCCTCAGCATAGGACAAGCAACAACATTACTCAAAAAGCTAATGCACATTCAATACACACATAACCATAGGATACTAATACAATTTAGGAGAATTTCCTCTTAGACAGAATCTTTGACTAATTTCTTACAAACAAGTTTGTGACAAACTGCACACCTTTTAAATCCTCGTAAGAGCAAAAGATATGGAAAAGAATGTTGTAATATTTCTGATCTGGTGCATGTCCACAAGATGATGCTGTCAAGAATCTCTCAGATTCCCTGAACTATATGTTTCTTCTTGTGCACTAATGACTGAGCAAGCAAGAAAGACAAAATATACTGGGGGGAAAAGAGAACCCCTGCATTATGGGTATAAAGAAAAACAAACCTGTATCCATTTCATCAACGCTGTTCAGGAAGTCATCAGGGGTTCTGGGTACACTATAACTGCTCATGCTGAGGCCACTGTCTGTGCTCTCATCTCTGGAGTGATATGTCCCACTACAGTAGAAGAAAAGAAGAGAAAGTTGAAGGTGGAGTTTTCAAAAATTAAAACTGTAAAATGGGACATTTTTGGATCAGCTCGATGGCTTTGGTGAAAGTGTACCATGCTGCCATACTAAATCAGAATTAAAAGCTAACAGCTTGTCTACAGCTGCAACAGTTTAACGACATTAATTTTAAAAATCTTTTCAGACATTCCTTTTTCGGCTTAAAAGTGAGTTATTACAGTTTAGCTATAGTTTGTAAGGACTAATTAAGCTGCTCTTTAAAAGTAGCAAGGTCCAGGCTCACAAAAGATACTCGGGTGCCTAACTATCCCAGACTTAGGCACCTAAGTCCAAGTTTTAGGTTCCAGTGTGATCCACAAAACTCCTGTTTGGCTGCTGCCTAACAACAAGGGCATCTAAAGTTTTTGCAGTCAAAGTTACATAGGCATCTAAGTTTCCGCTTCTGGGCATGTGCATAGCTGCTTCATGCTAGGCATCCAGGTGCTTATCTCCTGACTAAGCCCCATAGCAATCCACAACTCATGGCAAAATAGGCGTTCTACTGTCTTGCCTGTATCGTTTGATCTGGTAGATATGCTCAGAGACTGCCTAACAGACTGGGTCTCATTGGATGTGGTGAAGGAGGAAGAAGTGGTGGTGCTCATCTGGGTTATAGGAGAGCCACGTTCAATTCCCACCTCTGCCTGAGGGGGAGAAAGGATTTGAAGGGTGGTCTCCCACATCTCAAGAGAGTGCTCTAACCACTGAGCTATGGATAATTGTTATGTGGGTCTCCCTCAATCTCTCCTAAGGAAGTTGTTTTACTTTAATTGTTTATCCAAAGATTAACTGGAGCACTAAGCTACAGTCACTCTCTCTCTCTGGCCCAACAACCAAGGGCATGTCTACACTACAAACCTAAGTCGACCTATGTTAGGTCAATTTACAGCCACCGCGGTAATTACCTCTCATTATTAGCACCTCATGGAGGCGGAGTTATGATGTTGGTGTAGTAGGGCACTTACATGGGCAGGAACAAGGCTATAGTGTGTACACTGACATAATTAGGTCAACGTAAGCTGCCTTATGTTGATCTAACTCTGTACTGTAGACCAAGCCCAAATATTCATCCACAGTGGAACACCTCCAACAGGAAAGATTAAGGGCCCCACGTCAGACTATCCCATAGCTCGGGGGGGGACAGAGGGGGGGGGGGGGGAGAGAATTGAACCCAGGTTTCCAACGTACCAACTGAATGCTGTAACCAGTGGGCTAAAAGTTATGAGGCTGGCACCACGTCCTCCTCCAGGTATTTTGTGTGGCATGAGGCAGGCACTTAATTCATTCTCACAAGGAATAACTTAGGCACCTAAGCCTAAGGAAAGGGGTGCCTGGTTGTTGATCACTAGCACATAGGTGCCTCTCTGCAGCAGCCCAGACTTCGTGAGAGAGGCAGGGGCTGAGTCTCCTTAGGATCTTGCACTGGCTAGCTTAGGTGGGTTCCCACCTAGCACTCTGGCTTTTGCGGATTGCATTCTTAGGCACCTATCCCTCCCATGCACTGTATTGGGAGCCTAGCTGCCTAACTCAGGTGACATGGATTGCAGGGTTGTTCCTGTGATTTTCTGGGTGACTACAAGTTAAGCGCTGTGACTCTCTGCATCACAACACGTAAGTCCCTTTGTGGATCCGAGCCTGTGTGCCTACACAGAGCTTTGTACTTGTTTAAACTAAATCAGTTTAAAAAACATCCCTCTAATTAAAACTGGTACAAGTTTGTGTGTAGACAAGACGTAACAATCACAATATTTATCCCTTGTGTAGCACATTTTCATAGCATTGCACAAATATTAACTAAATAAAAGGACACTAACAATTTGAAAAAACAAAAACAAAAAACAACCTCTGATTTATTTATTTTTTTGTAGCCCAATATTACAAATGAAAGCCAAGGTTGTCTCTGCACATGCAATTTTCTAATTATTATCCACTACTGCGGGCATGAATCAGCATTCATGTTGCCTACCCGATTAGTACCCAGCCTGTGCAAGCTAATGATCCAATTAGCATATCAAACTTGATGATGAATCCTGGTCACGTGCCACCTGAGGCACGCTGCACATACCCTAAGGAGAAGACAGTGCTACCACCAATTCAGCTTCACTTTTCATAGCAATAGTGGGAGTACTAATGTAGATCAGCCACTGGTATTTAAACCACTTTAATCTGTTGAGAACAGGTCTTGGAGGTTAACAAACCTGGTGTTACTAGGGGCCCACTGATACTAGCTCTCCTATTGTTGCTTCTACCAGGGGGCATCCGGGGGAATAGTAGTATGGTGGGAAGTTTTTAGAAAAATACTAGTGTAAACAAATAACTAAGGTTACTATAATGGACAATGATTAGAGAAAGACTAATTGTTCAGTTTGTTTACTTTGTGCATTTGACCAAGTATTACTAGTTAGATTTCCTGTTTACCTGTATTTTTGGTGAGAAAACATGTAGGAAGAACGCAGAAGTTTTTCAAACCACTAACTTCATTCTGAATATTTATGATTTGTTTCCAGTGACAATTATTATTTTCTAGGCTCTGTACAATCATAAAAAGCCATAAAGCTTACAGTGTCACTCTGATCCTGCAACCACTTATGCACGTGAATAATACCTCTGAACTCAACCGGACTACTGATGAGTATGACTGTAGGACTGGAGTTTGAAAAAAATAACCTTCCAACAGCTAGAATTAACTATACAGTTTTCAAATCCATATTTCTTCAGATTGTGGCAGCATAAAAACCAGAAATCAGTTAGCTGCCTTAATACTGATTTTTTCCAGTTTCAATAAATACTTGAACCCTAATGTAGCTTTTGTGCACAACTTGAATTAACATTCTGTCACACACTAATCCTTCTGGTAATGCACCCATGACACATGTATGACAGTAGTTTTTGTCACCTATAGACAAGCAGACATTGGATAGCTGACATCTGTTAAACCCAGGATGTAAGTAAACTACTGTCAACAAGAAATACCAGATAGATTTATTGAAGACATTTTTGCCATACTATCAAGAAAACTCAACATTTTTATAGGATTATTGCTTAACAAAAAGCTTTTCATCTAGATTTTAAAACAGCATATTTGATTAACCATGCAGTATATTAAATGTTTTTTTTCCTTGAGCCAGCAGAAGTCAACTGTTCAAAGTAATAAATAAGCTTTTTAAAATGTCTGTGAAAAAATACCATTTCTATTTGTGGAGTGAAATGCTAGAACTAGCACTGAACCTAAAATGAACTAAATCACTCGAGCAATGAAGTTTTCTTGGCTGGTGCACTCATGCTTGGAACTGCCACCCTCTCCTCTTCCTTCAGATCACTCCTGAAAGTACATTTCCTCTGCCTTTTTCACAGAAATCTCTTGAGATTGTCACCATTCTAGATGGCCATATCACCCAATGGTATTGTGTGTGTCTAAACTGTCTTACTTGACTTAGACTGGGTGCCTCTCTGGAGAAGAGACTGTCTTTCTAGATGTTCATACAGAACAAAGCACAACATTGGGGCTAATTAATATTACCATCATCACCAATACAGAATCAAACATTAAAATATTATAGGACTGCTGATATTTTATGTATACAATTAATAGAAATTAAAAGGTGGAAAACACCTATTAACTTAAAGATGCATCTTTGTGTGTTCCATCTTAAAAGATTAAAACACTACAAAGCCCACAAATGCTAACCACTGCCATTAAAACTGTGTTCAGTGAAATGCTGACAACCCATTACTTATTTTTAAAAACTTCTCTAAGTAGGTGTCTTTCTCTGAGTCTCCCCCAGGGTGTTCTGTATTTCAGTCTACGTAGACTGCAAGCTCTTTGGGGCAGGGTCTTTTATGTCTTGTACAGAGAACAGCCTGATCTCCCTTGCCAACATACTAGTATAAAACTGATTTATGTTTTTACTGAAAACAATCCTGAGTGTAAAATGCTCAATTCAGAACAGGAATTAGATTTAAGAAATTAAAAACTCAAACCAGGTATTCCGAGCCACATGTTACCGGTGCACTCTCCTCGAGATAGATATGATAAGAATAGTTATAAAGTTCAATAGCTCAATGGGGCTTTGATAAAATATGTTTTTGGAGCTGGGCCCAGCATGGCTGTGGTTCTTTACAGCAGACTCTACTTATTGGCTATTTTTTCTTCTTAAGGAAGTGTGAATTAAGGGCGGCTTAAAACGTTGACTTTCCTAGCTTATAGCCATTTCAAATAGAATCCATCACATGCATTATTTTTTAATTTAGTGTGTATGCACCAATATTATTTACTTTACTACATTTATAAATCCACAAACTGAATTACCACTATCAAAAAGCAGCAAGTAAAGTTGCCAAGGGATTTCACATATAAATATATAACAAGCATTTGAAACCAAGAACTATTTCTCTAAAGTCAACTAATGGATTCTGAATATGTGAAGATACGACCACCGAAGAATGAATCACAAAATACTGAAAGTTTCTCTGCACTGGCTACAATAACTATGCCTTCAAAAACAACAAGAAGTCCAGTGGCACCTTAAAGACTAACAGATTTATTTGGGCACAAGCTTTCGTGCGTTAAAAAAAAACACATCTGAAGAAGTGAGGTTTTTTTTTACCCACAAAAGCTTATGCCCAAATAAATCTGTTAGTCTTTAAGGTGCCACCGGACTCCTTGTTGTTTTTGTGGATACAGACTAACATGGCTACCCCCTGATACTTTATGCCTTCAAAGCAACCTTTTCATACCAGGAGAGGAAGCCATGACCTACTTAGTAACTACAGCTAGTGCGGACAGACTTCTTAATCCATGGAAAATAGCTGAGGGTCCACCATAGGGAGAGATCTCTGGCCCAAGAGATGGAAGAAGAAACAGCTAGGGGAATGAAGTGGGCTTTCTAGCTGAAGAGGAGGGGCATGCTTGGTCCCATCAGAGAAGAACTAGCTGGCTTTAAAAGACAGCTGGGATATCAGAAGGATTAAGTGTGTCCGACAAAAATGGCAGAACTGTGAGGGAAGGTTGATGCAAGCATATGTAGAAGACAAATGATTTGGTTGAAAGAATGACCCCCACCAAAAATTAGCTTGAAGAAAATAAGCAGTCCTTAACACTCAACTCCTTACATATTAATCTCTGCGCCCTGAAAACAGATTCTGCCCTGGTGACTGAAGTGGTTTATTTATCTAGGTGTTCGGGAGGCCACTGATGCTGGAGATTCACTGCAACATCCCTCCACTGCCACATTCTTTATGACCAAAGTAGGAAGAAACGTTGGGCAAGAAGCCTGCACCAAGAGTTGGCAACTACAGACACCACGGAGAAAAGGTACCAGGAGAAAGGAGCAGAAGCCTCTTCCCTGCTTTGCCAGGAATTCTACCAATGACTTGTAAGTGGTCAGCTCCAGTCTGCAATCAGCAATGTTTTCTGCTACTCACGCCTGGCAACACCACCACCCTCCCATGGATTTACCAAAAACTCTTACATTTAACTACTTTGCTACCTCATAGCCACCCTATGGCAGTATACCCCAGGTATTCTGAGACCCACATGTTGGTTAAAATGTTAAGGTTCCAGTTGCTTGGTGATGGATGTGAATATTAATTTCTGAACAATAATAACAACAAACAACCCACCCTCTGGGGTCTGTCTGTGACGTTATTGACAAACGGTGACCGGGGTCCTATGGTTGCACCAGTTCTTATACAGAGGAGGCCAAGTGGGGTGTCTATGGAAAGGTTGTAGTTTGCTGGTTATGATTATGCTGTCTGTATGTGTGTATCATTTTTGTATTTGAAGTTATGAATATTTGCTATGTATTTATTTGATTCTAAGTAGCCTCGGTGAAGCATTTGATCAGCTTCTTGAGAGAGTATTAGTATCAGTAAGTGGCCAATCAAGAAACACTTAACTGACAATGGACTGCGGGAGATGCCAATCAACATCTGAGCTTTCCTGGGAACATTCAAACTAATATGTAAACAATGGTGTTGGCCTGCAAAAAGCTGAATCATTCATAGATATGTGACTTGCCCAGGTGGCTACAAACTCCATCTTGTTGCTGTGATCTTGCACAGAAGATCAAAGGAGTTTCCGCCCACAAGAGAAAGAATATAAAAAGCCCTGGAAACACCTCCATTTTGTCTTCAGCTGGCTCAAAAGACAGCCTCTCCACCCCAAAGAGATGCCTGAAAGAAACTGGAACAAAGGACAGTAACTACAGGGGCGTGAGTGATTGCTGGACCCAGACTAGGAAGGAGTCTAGTCTGTGAAAGAACCTTATTGGAACATCTCTGAGGGTGAGATTTACCTGCATTTAGTTTCCTACTGTATTAGGCTTAGACTTGCGTGTTTTTGTTTTATTTTGCTTGGTAATTTACTTTGTTCTGTCTGTCATTATTTGGAACCACTTAAATCCTACTTTTTATATTTAATAAAATCACTTTGCTTATTAACCCAGAGCAAGTAATTAATACCTGGGGGAGCAAAGAGCTGTCCATATCTATCAGTGTTATAGAGTGTGAACAATTTACGAGTTTACACCGTATAAGCTTTATACAAAGTAAAACAGATTTATTTGGGGTTTGGACCCCATTGGGAATTGGATATTTGAAAAAACTGAAAGTGTACTATTGATTATGGTGGCTCCAACCACACCTTCAAAAATGCTGTGTTCCACTTGAGTAACCAACACGCAAAGAAGCACTGGAATGTCATCTTCTGCAACAACTCCAGCACGACAATTTCCCAAAATATTTTGAAACAGTTCTGGATTGCACCCTCACATACTGCCAACATCTGTAAAAGTTGGATACCAATATAAAAACTACAATATAATCCAGAAGCGAGCTGGGACCAGATGGGTATCAAGATGCTTACACCTTGCAGTCAGCCAGCTTGGCCCTTCTCTTCTCAGGAGCTGCATATACTGAATGTCAGTATGGGCAGGTGGCACAAATATGAAACCTGTCAACATGCAATTGGACATTGCTCTGAGAATTGTCACAGGAGTGCTGGAGTCAACAATCGATAGTCTGGCTTCCCATCCTTGCGCATATCTTACCACTGTCTCTCCGAAGCAGCAGTAATGAGAGAATGCAACTGCACAACAACAAACAGACTTGCCCATCTATGAAGATCTCCAAGCACTGCCCCCGTCCTCTCCCATGATATTGCCTTCTGTCCAGGAACCCCTTCTGACTGGTGTCCAAAGTTCTCAAAACTAAGACACCCTCACCAAAACAGTGGGGGTCAAGAATCAAGACCTGATTACGGATTCCACAGACCAACCACCTGGCTTCAGCATGCTATGTAAGATATAGATCACAGCAAATGGCATCAGAACCTCACATGGGCTTTGGAATCACTTAGTGTACAAACCGAAAATGAAGGACAGCATGATATGTGCATGTGGAAAGGACATCCAAACCACAGAACATGTAGTGAACTGCTGCCCTCTAAAATCCTTCTGTAGAGGGACAGCCTCTATTCCTTCCATTTCACCAGAAGTCCGAGTGGATGACAAACTTGGATGTCAACCTTTAATGTTGATTTGCAAGTTGTCATATGAAAGAAGAAAGTATTATTTAGGTGTGAATGGTGCTTTTCAGACAAAGTGAGAGGCTCCATTTGCTTACACTCTAAATGAGTTATAGTGTGATCTTTCACTGATAAAAGTATTGTCACTTATGCATCTTAATATATATATATATATATATATATAAAAAAATGTGAGGACTTTGAGTGAAATTGGCTTTGTGCAGAGGGTCAGCACAAGACCTATGTACCATTTAAAGTCCTCAAAATAAGTAATTTGAGTACTTTAGAGTGTGAGCTCAGGACTCAACTGCCAGCAATATGCAGATAGTACATAACTCTACTTATTTTTCAGAACATATGATCATACCACTACTATCAAAATAATCTAGGGCTTGGATACGACCAGCTCACAGAGAAAGCAAGATAGATATTGTGTTGGTAGAAGGAGGAAAGCACTTTGAAGAGTTTGCAGCCACAGTGTAGTCTATCTTGGTTGATGGTACATACCCCCTATTTGGTCAATTCAGTGTAGTTTAAGAGTGCTCCTGAATTCTTCACTGAAGCTAAAGTCTCACATAACAGTCTGTGAGTAAAGCTCGCACGCGATCCAAAAACAAAAGTGGGATGGATCCATAGTCAAGACTGGTATGCCATCCTCAGGTGCACCTTCAAAAGACCTGCCTGACCCCGCTGAAATATCTAGGAGAGCTTTACTGGGAGGCTGAGGCAGAAAGCAGGGACTGACGACGTTTATAGCCCTTTCCCTTTATTTTGTAGGGCTCCCGACTGGAAGGCACTGGAAATCTGGGAGGCTGCTGGGGCCTTAAATGCTTCCTGGAGGCCGGGGGCATGTCAAGGCCCAGGGAGTGAAGTGTGGCCCTCAAGTCTTTGAGGCCATGAAGCTTGGAGTCTGTCTGTTCAGAGAACGGAGAGGTACCCTCGAAGGGGAGGTCCTGGACTGCTAAACCCTGTGAGAGAGGCCTGAAGACTAGAGTCACGAACAGCGCCTCATGGCAACCGCTGACACCATCGTTCTGGTTGCTGAGTCGGCCACCTCCAGAGCTGCCTGGAGGGAGGTCCTGGCCATCTTCTTGTCTTCCACCAGGATGGCCACGAACTCCTGCCTTGACTTCCTGTGGCAGGAAATTCTTAAACTTGGCTGAGTCCCACAGATTAAAATTGTACATCTCTAGCCGAGCCTGCTGGTTAGAGATACGTAGCTGGAGACTGCCCGTTGAATAAACCTTGTGTCTGAACATGTCCAGTCTCTTAGCCTCTTTATTTTTAGGGTAGCGCTTGACTAACCTTGTCTGTCCCACTCGTCTGCAGCACACACCATCAGGGACCCGGGGAAGGGGGGGAGGGAAGACGCAAATACAGGTACTCGACCACTGGCCTGTATATAGTATTTCTTCTGTGCCATTTTTGAGGTAGGGGGCAGAGATGAAGGGGTCTGCCGTAGTACCCTGACAGGTCCCAACGCTGCCTCAAGAACAGGCAGGGTCACTCTTGACGGAGCCACTGCAGCCAGAATAAGCTGTGCATAGACGCCTTCAGCTTCTCAGCTTCCAGCCCCCATTTGTGGCGACTTGCTCCAGATGGACCCTGAAGTCATCTGGAGGGAATGGGTTACTAGGGCCTGTGACCACCTCATCTGTGGATACTGAGGAAGAGGCTAGCATTGGAGGAGGGGCTGCTTCTTTTTCCTCCAGCTGTACCACTTCCATTGGGCCCACTTCTGAGACCTCGGTACTGGAGTCAGGGTCCGGTGTTGGGTGGGATGAAACAGTGGCTTGCCTCTTGGACCCCACTGAGTATGAATGGTGGGAAGAGGGCACCAGCACTTGGTGAAATCCCCACAGGTTTTAAGACTGTGACTGCATTTGCCAGCTGGAGGAGCCAGTACTGAAGTCCAGTGCTTAGGTCGGGTACTGGTACTTCTTCAGTGGGGTGAAGAATTCCCCTTTGGACTCTGAAGAGGATTTTTCCCTCGGAAACTATGGGGTTGCCGTACCCGCTTCTGCTTATAGGCGGTGCTGGGGAGCCAGTGACTGGGTGGAGACTGTTACAATGGAACCATGGAGGGTTTTCCTCTGGGCGGTGCTATGATGGCTCCTTGATACTTTCTGTCCTCAGTAGCCCTGACTGGCAGGGGCCTTTAGTGGGTGGGCAGGATGGGGAGGGACATCAGATCCTTTTCCGGCTGAAACGCCTCCAGAGTCAAAGAGGCCTGCAGCCACAAGGTCCCATGACTGCTCCTGGGAGTTGGGGTGGGTCCCGGACTGGACTCAGTGCTCTAGGTGAAGTTGCTGGAGCAAGCACTCTCTAGGGAGGACAAGTGGCCCATCGCGGATCTCACCATGCTAGTCACTCTGCTTTTTCCTCTTTGGCACCGGAAAGCGCCCTCTCTTGGCGAGCTGTTTCTTGTGCTTCTTCCTCGGCACTGGGAATGGAGAATGGTGCAGGGAAGAGCAGAGTGTTGGGGCAGTGCTTCGCATGGAAGCCAAAGGGCTCAGTGCCAATTCACAGTGGCTCAGCTCCGAGGCTGGTCTGAGGGCTGCCTCCATGAGTACAACCTTCAGATGAATGTCTGTCTTTTTGAGTGCACAGTCTGAAGCCCCTGCAGATCTGGCTTCTCCTTAACGCAAGTTTCCCTGAGGCACTTTAGACAGCTAGAGTGCAGGTCACTCACTGCCATGGGCTTGCTGAAGCCCCTGGGACGAAAGTCCTCGACGCCAGGGACCATTATTCACACTATATACACTACACTAACTACAAAAACAATATGCTACAAAGTCCAAACCACGGGGAAAGAAGAATTGCAAGAGGAAGAGGGATCGTTCCAAGCAACCATCATGGAGGGATCGTTCCAAGCAACCTTCCCAGGAGACAGTCCCCATCCTGTAACTATGGCCTACGTTCTTTGTTCTTAGACATATATTTAGCCGTATTAAAGTACATACTGTTTGCTTGTGCCCAGTTTATCAAACGATACAAACCGTTCTGTATTAGTGATCTGACCTCTTCATTATTTACCACTCCCCCAATTTTTTTTATTATTTGCAAACTTTATCAGTGAGGATTTTGTGTTTTCTTTCAGGTCATTGATAAGAATAATAAATAACGTAGTGCCAAGCCTGATCCTTGAAGGACCCCCACTGGAAACAAATCCACTTGATAAAGATTCTCTTTTACATTTTGAGACCAGCTGTTAATCCATTTAATGTATGCCACCTTAATTTTGTATTGTGCTAGTTGTTTTTTTAAAAATCAAAATGTCATGTGTTACCAAGTCAAACGCCTTACAAAAGTTTAAGTATATTACATGAACACTACTACCTTATCAACAAACTTGTAATATCACTATCAAGTTAGTCTGACAGGATCCATTTTCCGTAAACCCACGCAGACTGGCATGAATACAATTACCCTCCTTTAATCCTCTAGTAATCTAGTCCCATATCAATTGCTCCATTATTTTGCCCAGGATTGATGTCAGACTGACAGGCCTACAACTACTAAGTCATCTCCTTTACTCCTTTTTTAATATTAGCACATTAGCTTTCTTCCAGTCTTCTGGAACTAAATTTGTGGATCCAAGTTATCTGGACCTACTGATTTAAAAATGTCTAACTTCAGTAGCTGCTGTTTAACATCCTCATGAGATACTACTGGAATGGAAAGAGTGTTATCATAGGATAGCACTACATCATCTGTTTTTTCCTCAAATATAGAACAGAAATATTTATTGAACACTTCTGCCTTTGGTGCAGTATTATTCTACCCTTTCAATCTAGTAATGGATCAGTGCCATTATCAGGATGCTTTTTGTTCATAATAGACTCAAAAAAATTCCTCCTTATTTTCCTTAAATCTGCTGGACACAGATTTCTCCTTTCTTCATTGATACTTTGCCTAAGCACAGTCCAAAATGCCAACTCCTTGAACAAACAAATGAACTTTAAACAATACGGTATTTAAAATAAATCCCACCACTTTTTCTGGCACTAATCCTACTGCAGTGAAAATATTGCCAGGCTAAATACCCTATGTGAAAACACCTTAAAATTAACCTCCAAGTGTAGTCGTAAATGTGCCTCACAGTTCATTTGATCTTATAGCAAGCTATTCACAAGCTCTTCTGAGTCAGTAATTTTAAGGTGACTGTTAGTCAACAGACTATGCATAGGGAAACATGTTATGACTTTGAATAAGAATCCTTCCTACAAGTCTGAACAGTTTACTTCCTCCCACAGGAGATAGCTTTTAAACCTTAACTTTTACTTCACTTGCCATTTAAGGAAAGATTCAATTACAGCTGTGGTTTTTGGCACAGACAGATGTTCAAAATAAACGATTACACATACTAAACAGAATCTTAATTTTTTTCAGTAACTACTCCTACAAACCTGTTAAGAAAGGGATCGGAACTATTTGTAGTCATTGTTCTCAGGTCCTGAGCCATTCCGGGAGACGACACTGGATTTTGAGAGCCACCATCTTGTTCCATAGTGGGAAGTTGGCTACGGAGAGCTAACTCCTGAAAAAACAAGAAATGAGCACATTAGTAAATTCAATGAGATGTTTCAGGCACATCATCAGCATTTCAGGGTACAGTGAATACACATCTCCATAGTTACTAAATGTCTAAAGTCAAAGGAAGAATCCCCATTCTGCTCAATAAATTAAAGAGAATGCAAGCTCAGGATATTTCTCCAATTATTACAATGACTTAACTGTAACTATTAATATAAGTAAATAAATTGTTGTTTGACACCACCCACATGCAAACTAAATTCCAATTACCAATAGAGGTGGTTGCAAACAATGTCAAAGAATTTTACTCTTTTTCTTGCTTGGGAATTGTTTATGAACAGACTGATTTCTCATAATAGTTGAAATAATTACTTCAAATTAATAAATTTTGGCCTAAATTTGCTTGTAAACTGTTTGTTGAGTGCTTTTGTTATTCACTATTTATTGCTGTGTGATTGGTCACTTTAAGTCACATTGAACTGTTTCTTTATTGGATGACTGAAGCTATAATGAGGGACAGGGTGTGATCAAATGAGAAAGCCTTTGATTCTCTAAGGGAAAGGATGGGATCAGTAGTGGAGTTAAGAGGAGGTAGGTTAATAAGATTAATGAATCTTTAGAACATGTAGACTTTTTCCTTTCTGGGTCTCTTGGGCCAGACTTTGCATGAGGTATCACTTTTAGGGGGTGGGGGTGAAGAGGAAGAAGGGGAGTCAGTCTGGCAGTGGTTCTCACAATGTGGGTCACGACCCCATTTTAATAGGGTCGCCAGGGCTGGTGTTAGATTGGCTGGGGCCCAAAGCCGAAGCCTGTGCCCCTCCACCCGGGGCTCAGGCTTTGGCTTCAGCCTTGGGCAGCGGGGTTCAGGTTACAGGCCCCCTGCCCAGGAATGAAGCCCTTGGGCTTTGTCCCCCCATGCCCAGCGTGGTGGGGTTCAGACTCCTCCTCCTCCCCCCACCTGGAGAAGCAGAGCTTGGGCAAGTCCCCCCTTCAGTCCCCCCTCTTGGGGTCGTGTAGTAATTTTTGTTGTCAGAACGGGGGTTGCGGTACAATGAATTTTGAGAATCCCTGGTCTATTGTAATATGATTGCCTTGGCTACCTTTTAAAAATAATTTTCACCATGTTCATATTAAGTAACTGCATTTACATAAAGATTCCAGATGGGCAGGGTGTGGCTAGATACTCCTCTGTCTTATTTAATTGCCTCTTTGCCAGGGCTCTGGTAAGGGGTTTTGCACTTTCCTAACTACAGAGAGTGCAGCCATATACCCATGTATGCTTTGTTTAACTGTGGTCTCACATGGGGTTTTGGCAATTGCCCCTTTTCACGTATCTACCAAGTACATTTGATTGAATTTACTAGTCTACAATTTTCTGTCACCCCTCATTTGACATTATTACAAGCAAACTTGCGGTGTAGACATGTATGTTTACTCTGAACTGGAATGGAGGCTGGTGGATCTCCGGAATAGCCTCCATGTCTGAGATCAAAGTAGCAGCAGTTTCTGTGGTACTGTGCTAAACAGTGCTCCATATACAACAATGAACTAAAATAATATTTTACTAAAAAGCCCTGGTCAAAAACACAGAGTCAGCATCACCAATTGATTTAATATTAAAAAAATCCAAACAAACAAGAAAACTAGTCTCAGATGTCCTTCTCAAAAGCGAATGGTGCTAAAGTGACAGGAAAGAAGGCCAGATTTCATCTCTACATTGGCTGAAGAATCAATATAAAATTGAAGGGAGTAAAGAAAAACAAACAAACAAACACACACAGTCACACAGCGTTATTGGTTTTAAAAAAGGAACTTCTTGTTTTTTCTTGAGAAGTCTAACAGTGGTATGGACTAAGCCTCCTTTGCCATTTGGTCAAAAAAAAGTGGTTGTAACTGCAACATCAATATCTGAGAAGTATTCAGCTGCAGGAACTCTCACATCTGACTGAAGAAACCAACAAAGCATTTTATCAGAAAAAGATGCATTAATACAGGAAAAGATGGATACAAGGACCTCTGTTTTGCCTATCCAGAGGTACCATCTACAGAGTAACTGAAGCTTGTATCTAGTCAGTAAGGATTTCCCCCTTGATTCAACTACACCTCATTTCCAAAAGTGTGAGCACTGTATCACATTTAATGAAGTGTGGCTATAAACTGACTGCACTGAAGTTACTGTGTCAAAGAGTTCCTGTGTCTACACACCAGCACTTCCCATTGAGGAAAGAGGAATATTAGACCCTTACTCAACATTTCCTGAAATCCGCTAAGATTTACCAGTGTTAGAACAAGATGTTAATTACTTACAGGCTGAGGAGAAAATATATTATTTATTTATATATTATTTATATTCATGTTTAAAAAACGGCTCTTTATTTTGAACTATCTGACCTTCCAAATGCAAAAATACAAGTCTGACAAAATTCTGTCTGGGATTACCATGGCTTGATCTCTTCCTATTTTTGTAAGTATGTCAAACTTTTCTAACTACCTTTGGGAAAATAAAGGCTTAAAACTCACAATGTTAATATAAAATTCTAATTTTGGATATTATTTACAAGACCAAAATGATCTGTCAACTCCTTAGATAAAGTTACTTTAAAAAAAAAATGAGGTCAGCATTCTGTAACTTATCCAGCTGGTCTTTTTCAAGTTTGTTTATTTTACAGTTACACAAGTTTTTAACAGCTTCACTGGATAGTCACAAAGTGTATAACTTGTTCAAAATGGAGCTTAGAAAACTGACTCTTTTAAAAGAGCCTTTTCCTTTTAGTTTCATCATACTTTTTACATGAGTAGAGCAGTTTTAATAATTCATTTCTTGGTTTGTTGACAGTTCCAAACTATTTTGAGTCAGACCTAAGCAAAATTTTTCAGCAAATTAAAATTTTCAGAAAAAACTGTTTTGATTTTGGGCATTTTTGTTTTAATGAAAGCAAAGGAAATATGGACACACAGGATTAGATTTCCCAAATCTAGGAGGAAGTGATGGTTACATTGCTCCCTTATACCAGCAGTCCAGCAATTAGGACACACTCTTGGAATGTGGGAGACCTGGATTTGAATCCCTACTCTGGAGCAAATCCCCTCCTCAGGTGAGTACCCTTAGCACCAGGCTATTGGGGGGAGCGGGGGTGCCTCTCTCACATTGAAGCTATTCCACTTTGTATAACTAATTAAATATTCATTGGAACAGGGACTTGAACCCAGGCGTATTCCCCCATCCCAGTGAATGCCATAATCAACGGTCTAGAGTCACTCTCGCTCTGCTCTCGCTGGCTCAACTGAATAATAATTTAGACAAAGTAGAACAGCTTCAAGAAGAGAGACAGAGGCACCCCCACCCTAGAATAACCAATACCCTGGTGGTTAGGATGCTCACCTGGGAGAGAGACCTGGATTCAAACCTAGATCTCTCACATGCCAGATGACTACCTTAACCACCGTGCTATTGGGTATAAGAAGATGTAAACATCTCCTCTTTGGTTTTGAGAATAGCACCCAAGTCCCACTCTAGTAGTTACACCACATATCAAGGTTTAAGAGTCTGCTATTGCCTCTCAGCAAACACACGGACATGTCTTATCTCAAGCAATAAAGGCTCATATTTTCAGATACACAATGTGGGTTCAATCCTCATTGACAACCTGACTAGATGGGGTCCATGAATCATTTATATACACCAAGGACTATACTCCAGCTATAATAAGAACACCAGAAATTAGTTAAGACTAAACTGCATTAGGGAAATCAACCCCTTTGTTTCAGGATATAAATAAAGTTTTATAATATTAGTGAAAAATTCCAGGATCCAATCCTGCATTAGATCCTGTTGGAAGGCACAATCAGGGATTTCATGCTAGTGCCTCTGTTTTCAAGATCAGAACCTTACTCGTTAATGCATAACATTTAGTAATCTGCAATGGGTCACCCATTAATTTCCCTCTGTCTTTCAGTCTCACAGTTGCTTGCTGTTAATTTTAAATAGAAAAGCTGTTTTCTCAAACCTTTATGAGAATTCAGTAATAACTTTGCCCTTGCTCAGCCAGTAAGTTGTCTTAATGTATTGCTGATTCTACATACAGATACTTATCACAAAAAAAGTTTAGTTTCAACTTGTTTGCTTAACACTTTGTATGCACAAGCCAACTAGGTTACAAAATTCAATTGCAAAATATAAATGGAATATTCAAAATGGCCTTTGACCTCAGAATTGTGGAAAAATTGTAATTTCCATAGATCTGCAGTAATTTTGGACTATTGATTAATATGCAGCCTGTTGGCTTGAATTGCTTTTGCAGGTGTTCTAGTCTTTTAAAAAGACAAAAGCTCCTCTAACACCAGTGTCCCTTACAACATCTGTTGCATTATTTTTGGGGTTTAATTGGAATAACATCTGAGTGTTGGGTAGACTGCAGTGAAAGTAGGGGAAGATTATATTACAGAATACTCAGTGAATAAATTTTACTATGGCTGAAAGCAGCACTAGTAAAGGACGGTAACGTCAAAATGTGTGTTAGCTCTCTGCGGGTGTGCATGTGCTCCTGGAACTGGAAATTCATCAATAGCAGTGCCCGTTAGTCAACACCTGCACCCAACACCTCCTCATGCTCCCAACCAAGGGTATAAGGAGTAATGCAGACCAAACACCGCTCCAGTTCCTGCTCTACTGTGAATCCAAAGAGGAACTGAGCAAAGGGGAATGAGGGTGGAATGTGAATACCCACAGGGACCATAAATTTTGAACTCCAGTTCCTAGAAGGTAAGTAACCTTCCTTTCTTCTCCCAGTGCTGATTTGCAGGCGTATTCACTATGGATGAGTCCAAAACAGTGTTTCAGTTAGAAGGTGGGTGTGAGGAAGCATGATGCATCACAGACTGGAGGATCACTAAATTAAAGGAAGCATCTCCAGCTGAAGCCTGAACTAGTGTAATGCCCGGTGAAGGTCTGAATGGAGCCTCAAATTGCTGCGCTCTCTCTCTCTCTCTCTCTATTTCAGAGGGATTCCCTGCAGAGAAGCCACTGAGGCTGCTTACACTCTAATCAAATGGGCCCTGAGGAGGGGTTTCTATAAGATCATAAAGAGGAGGACAAAGGTGGAAATCCATTCAGAGTCTTTGGGAAAAGATAGCTTTCTCTTTCATTCCTTCAGCAATAGTGATGAATAACCTTGGAGACTTCCAGAAAGGTTTTGTCCTGTGTAAGTAGAAGACCAGAGCCCTGTGTACATTAAGTGAGTGGGGCTTCCTGTCCTCCAAGCTATCGACATTCATAGATCGATGTAGAGGAAGCAGAAGGTTCAAGGTTCAAATAGCAGGCTCAGGTTCAGCTTTATAAGTGGGGACAGGTTTACATTCTGACGGTCACAGTAGTGGGATGGGTGAAAACAGTGCAGTTCTTCACCGGAGAATGTAAGGCATTAATAGCTGCCAGATGTACTGTTAGGGAACTCATAAACAGGTCAGATGTCTTCAATGAGAGAAGATATTCCAGAATTAGAGGGATTCCCGATTTCTCAGGAGTTAAGTGGTGCTGCTGACACCACAGGGAGAATCGCTTCCAACTGGTGGCATAGCACTTCCTTGTAGAGAATGGATCCTATAACAGCCTAAAACCAGTCTTTCCCTATGTTCCTTGTCCATCTAAAACCCACACGGTCAGAAAGAGGAAAGCTGGACTGGGGTGGTTGGTCTTGCCCTCGTTCTGAGACAGTAGGTTCGGAAATGGCTGAAGGCGAATGCATGGGTGAGAGGCCAACTGTAGGATAGTGGTGAATCAGAATAGTCTCCACTACCAGTAAGTTATCAGGATCACTGCTCCCTTGTCCGGCTTGATCATTCTGAGGATGCAAGGTAGCAAAGGTATGGGAGGGAAGGAATACATCAGCGGGTCCAACCACTGCACCAAGAAGGCATCCCCTCTGGGGCTGATTGAGTAGCTCAGGAACAATATAGTGGCTACTTTTTGTTCTGCCTGATAATTCGCTATGGGGAATAACAGGTCAGCCAAAGAGAAATTCTTCTTGTCAGAAAGTTTCAGTCTCGTGTCTTTGTCCAGAGAGGATAACTCTGCTCTGTTACGCCTGGACCACTAAGTTGGGAGTTGGGATTAGGGTTGGAAAAACAAATATTCTGCTCCCTTGGGGTGAACAATACTTTTTCTCAGTCCTCTGCGCCATATGCAAAATTTTCTTAGTGGGCTCCATAGGAACTCATTGTTGGGAAGGGCCACCTTAGAGGGAGCTGTAGCCTGGACGATGTCCAGAAGTTGGTGGGTAGGTTCCTGAACCTCCTCCAGCAAGATCTGAAGAACCAGCAATCCTCCTTAGGAGGTCCAGGTACTGCTTGTAATCATCTGGAGGTAAGGGAGATGCTGGTATCAGTACTTCATCTGGGGAGAGCAAGAAGTGCTGCTGGTGGATCTGGCAGTTCAGATTGCTCCTAATCAGTCAAAGGTTCCTGCAAGAACTGTGGCTCCTCTCTGGTCTGAAAATATGGATCTTAGCGGCCCCGATACAGCCAATGGCCAAAATGATAGGAATATGGAGGTGGGTACCATTGGTCCATTGACCAATAGTGTGACTTGCCATGAGGCAAAGACATCCAGGTAACTCTGGAAGCTCTGGCCAGGCCGATGGTTCTTTGCCAGTTTGCTGTTGATACCTGATCACTTTTGGCTGATGAACAGGAGTCATCAGGCTCAAATGCTGGGGCTGAGAGCACCACATGACCCAACTTCAATGCACTCAGGACAGAAGCTCATAAGTGGTGCACCAACTGTGTTAGGGCATCCACCTGACGGTTGGAGCTCAGGACCAACGAACGTCATATTGATGGAGTTGGGATGTTTCTCAGAAGAATCAGATGTGAGAAGATTGGAGATTCTGGAACAGGGCCGCTCCAGTGTTTTTGCCGCCCCAAGTGGCAAAAAAAAAAAAAAAGCCGCAATTGGCGCCACTTCGTTCTTTGGCAGCAGGTCCTTCCCTCCAAGAGGGACTGAGGGACCCGCCGCCGAACTGCCACCGAAAAGCCGGACATGCCGCCTCTTTCCGTTGGCCGCCCCAAGCACCTGCTTGCTGTGCTGGTGCCTGGAGCCAGCCCTGTTCTGGATCTATATACATTTCTAGATGCTCAAGAAGCGTATCAAATTCTCATTGGAGGAGAGCTAGTAGGTGTCTTGGGTTTAAACGAGACCTGCCTGTGCCATCTTGGAAGCGGTGGACTTGCTGGATTGGTACTGCTCATGTAGATGAACAACAATCCCCTCCATGTCTGCTTAGTGCTGGAGTTGAACTTCACACCTCTGAGAGTGCAATTTCGAGGTATTAATTGTTCCTGGCACCATAGGTAGTGGCCTATCTTGTTTGTGAGCTCCAGATGCACCTGATCCAAGGCACGGAATCCCATGTGGTGTCAGAGGTACATAGACCTCTTTTTTGAGCATTTGTAGGGTGATTTATTCCTCTTTTTATGCAGGTGTTTACCCTTTCCTTCCTCATGCCTTCGTTGGGCCTGGAGGAATCTGAGCATAGTGAGGTACCTGCACGTGGGTGGTGGTGGTGGGGGTGAAAACCCCAAGTTTATCTAAAACAACTGAAGCTAGTAACTATTAGAAACTCTGTAAAAACTAGAAAAGAAATAAAACTTGTAAACTACTGTAAAAACTGTTTAAAAACTATGTACAACTATTGTTTCTAGACATGCATCTGAGGCAAGGACAGAGAGTTCTGATGTGGACCATGGGGCAATGAGAAAAAACTGAAGATGCAGTCAGTCCGCCTTGTCCTTTATCGCCTCAGATGGAAGCATGAGGCAAGCCAGGGTGCATGCACGGACCAACAGATACTACTTTCAAATTCTCCAACTCCAGACGCATGGCATAAATGCGTAACCCCTCAATGGAATATAATTGGAGAGCATCATTTGAAGAACCACCAATGGATCCTGGAGCTGGAGGGATGCTGCCTGGAGGCTCAGGTTGGCTAAACGGGGAGTGTGAGGGCCCCAGGGCCAAATGGGGCTTCATGGATATCTCCATAAGGGGTCTCCAGAGTCTGAACTTCCGAGACTGCCTGGTGTGTGTGTGTGTGGGGGAAAAACACAACAGATACCACACCTCAAGGCGATGTGCACTTCCCTGAGGCAGTACAGGCAGCTCTTGTGCAGGTCACTCACTGGGAAGACCTGTAGGCAGGCCAGGCAGGGTTTGAAGCCTGGAACTTTGGGCATGATAGGTACCCCAAATTGTGTGGGAACAAAGGGAAGAGATACCCTGATCCCCGAACTAACTAATCTATCTAAATATAAAAAGTACAATTATTTACAGGTCTGAAAATCAACCAGGAATGCTGGAAAGAGGACAGACATAGGAGGTTCTGTTCCAGAGCACAAGTGGTAGAAAGAAACTGGAGAGACAGCTGGCCCATGCTGCACTGTATGTACTTGGTTGGGAGCATGAGGAGATGCAGATCAACAGACACTGCTATTGAAGAATTTCTGGTCCTGGGCACATAGAGCACATGTGCACCCACGGGGGCCAGCTCTTAAAAAACTGATGGTAATTTGGTGCAGTACAGCATAACTCTGTACTAGGTACAAGGACGTGTTCTTAGGGCACTGGAGTCATACAAAAAAAAAAAAAAATGCAAGAGATACAGTGGGTTCTATAGCCGTGGATGGATTTCTCTGTACTTGTTTCATTTTGGGGGGCCTTGGACACAAATAGTTTTTAAAAATAATTATTGCTATGACTAGGTGAAAAATTTTTTTTGCTTTTTTTGAAAATCTATTAAAAATTTGTTCTGTTGCCAGTGGGGACAGTACTTTGTTTTATTTATTTTTTTCATACATATATAAACAAATATTTTGTACTATGCAAATTCCAGTTATTGATACTCAAACTCCTCCCACATTTGAACTAGCAGAAAAGCACAAACCTCTTAGTAACATTAACAGCACTGCTTTCACCACATATTAAACAAATAAACAAATTTAACTTAGATTTATTGTTCTCAACAAGGAGCTTAGATATGCAGTTTCAGAAGCCACATAAAATTTGTAACAGCAGTGCCTATGAAGCTGAAACAGTAATGTTACCTCTGCAGTAAACCTAATGAACGTATTTTGCGTCTTATACGTTCTTTTGCCAGACAGCATGCCGCCCAGAATTCAACCACACAGGGCACCCTTTCACTGACAGCAACTGTTCAGATCCCATCTTGTTTAGATTTTCTAGACACTTTTGAAAGTAGTGCATTAGAGTGTTCTCCATAACATTTTTCACATTTCTTAGCAATACGCGAGATCAAGCAACTTCTTCATCAAATCCTAACCACGTAAATGTGAGCTGCAGTTCTGATGGACATACCTCTATGCTTTGGCAAAAGTTTCAGCTACACAGAAAAGACAGAACATTAGAGACAGTCAAAACTGTTTTATGAAGAAACATTCTGCCAAAGAACTCACAAGAAGTCTCACACTCTGAGGCCCCAATTCAGAACAGTACTCAAACATGTACTGAAGTACTCTCCTGAATCAGGGCCTATGGTGGTTGTGCTGCATTATGCATTAAACAGATAGACTGCTGCACCCTTAAAGAGCCCCAGAGGTTGTTGGGGCTTTGTGCAGATGATGTACAGTGCAGGCTCAGGGCCTACGACAAGACAGTCTATCAGAATTAACCTCCAAGTACATAGAATACCAGTGTCTTTCTAGACAAAGAGGTCCAAAGTCACTTTATTCAACAATTTGAATATAGACAATAGCCCAATATTTCTGATTACTTACATACTCTGTGCGATGCCACTTGCTAACAAAAGATAGGAAATTATAAACTAAGATTTTGGGAAGGAACTCCAGCAATAAAAAATGACAGCTTGATTCTACTGAGATACTTTGGGAAAAGCTATTTCTAGTGATCCAAAGTAACTGTACAAATACCTTGATTACTCAGTTTCATAAAAACTAAAATGTTTTTAAATCTTAACACAGAACTTTAAAATATGTTTTTCTAAAAATTAAGGGTTTAATTTATTGTTACGGTTATATAAAAATGACTAATTTTCTAAAATTAAAGTCCTATTTTATTTAACCATATGCCTACAATTAAGCATGTGAATAGTCTAATTCAGAATAATGGTGCTACTCACACAGCTCGCTGCTTTGCTGGATTGGGGACTTAGTGAATGAAGAGTATTTAAGGAAAACTCCAAAGTAAATATATACCAATGTATCTCTGCCAACTTGAAATCTAGTCAATTAAAAAAAGAAGCAGTTTCTGATATTATATGTAATGCTGAGTTTCCCTACCAACTGTGTGCATTTAAAAATCACACTATCCTGTTTTTTTTTTTTTTTTTAAAGTTTCAGACAGCAAGAGGAGAGAGGAAGAAATACAAACAGGAAAATACTTATTCTACATGGGATAAAATGTATTGATTTTTTTCTCCTCTTTTAAGTTTAGTTGATCAAAAATATTTATTGGAGCCAAAATCTATGTCATCACTGCAGAAAAATGTGTTTTTACAGTGAGATAGCGAACTTGAGCTTTTACCTCAATGAAGCTAGTTGCAGTCAACACGATGTCCCTCTTCTACTTGGGGTAGATCTCAACTAGCAACACTGAGGTAAAACTACAGTGCCTTGTCCCCACTAGGATTTTAAAATGAGATAACGAACTTCATTTAGCTATCTTGCTGTAAAACACACACCGTTTATGGCAGTGAAGACATATAGCCCATAAAGTCCTGGGCTGGCCAACACCAGCATGCCTGCTTGAAGTCTGGAGTTTAGTCCATTCCCTGCCACCTGGACGGAAAGCTGTGTGTCAGTAAAATGGTACCAGACACCAAGTACAGGTCTACACTACCAGCTCTTGTAATCTGTCCTAGTTGTGGAATATTCAGATGAAAAAAATTCCCTTTAGTATCAGTTTTAAGCTTGCCAACTTCTGAGCACAACTGCCTCCAGAACTTACAAAAAATACAAAAGTGTTATTTTTTAATGTTTTTTATTCCCCATTATTTTCTAAAACCAGAAAAAGTTGATTTATGTTCCTGCCTGATTGATCTGGTTGGTGTTTAAAAAAAAAAAAAAAGAATCAATGGGGTTTTATTTTAAATGTACACATTAGTGTTCTGTTTTCTGAAAGAACAAACAATGTGGAGAAAATAAAAATCTTTTAGTTGCCAAAAACAAAGTTTAGAAAATGATATTTCTATAGTTTTATTTGCCTAGCTTATCTTTAAAAATACAAGAAAAGTTCTGAGAGATACTACTTCCATCTACCTCAGTGTTTCTATTAACATTTAAAATGTTTATTTACAAAACACACCTATTGGCTCTAGGCATACACATATTAACCACACAAATTAGGACAGACAGACAGAGCCAGCTAAAATGAACTTAAAAATAATTAAAGAAGAAACTCAACCACTCTTTAAAAGTCTTTAGTTATTTATGTAGCAAAGTGTAAGTAGATCATGCTTTTACTCAGACGGGTTTACAATTTAAGCAGGCAACAAGCAGATGAGAAATATGGAAAAACAAAAGCACATGATTGAGCAAATGGTGAAGTTTGCCATGTGTCTCTCACATCTCCTTCTAAAAAAATAATTTCTTGGCCCTTTTGTTAATTCTCACTCCAAAGTGGGTGAGGAACAGGAGTTAATAGGTCTGGTGGAAGAGGAGACAATTTGAGAGAGGTATATGAATTATAGCAAGGACCACAGTGGGGAGGTGTGGTGGACTGGGAGAGAGCTCCATTTATACAGCACCACAGCAAAGGTGGCACAGATGAGAATGGGGAGAGACAGGGAGGAGATAGAGAAGAGAGACAGGCAGGAGCTAGGATTGTGCAGGGCTTTTTAAAACAAGGATTAGGATCTTCCGTCTGAGGAGAGATTAATAAGATTAGGACTTTTCAGGTTGGAAAAGAGATGGCTAAGGGGAGAGATGATCGAGGGCTATAAAATCATGGCTGGTGTGGAGAAAGTATTTACTCCTTCGCGTAACACCATAACAACTAGAGATCACCAAATGAAATTAATAGGCAGCAGGTTTAAAACAAACAAAAGGAAGTATTTCTTCACACAACGCACAATCAACCCATGGAACTCTTTGCCAGAGGATGTTGTGAAGGCCAAGACTATAACAGGATTCAAAGAAGAACTAAATTCATGGAGGATAGCTCCATCAATAGCTATTAGCCAAGATGGTCAGGTGTCCCTAGCTTCTGTTTGCCAGAAGCTGGGAATGGGCGACGGGGATGGATCACTTGATTACCTGTTCTGTTCATTCCCTCTGGGGCACCTGGCATTGGCCACTGTCGGAAGACAGGATACTGGGCTAGATGGACCTTTGGTTTGACCCAGTATGGCTGTTCTTATGTTCTTATCTTAAACAGGTATGTAAGACTACTAGTGGAGGAGGGCATGCTGTTTAGGGCTGCAATGATATCAGTGATGACACACAGCTCTACCTTTTTCACAGAACCTTGGCGGTATCGAGTCTTTACTTGCCCAGAGTCTGGTCATATATAGGGTTTAGATGACAGCTGGCTGAAGTTGACTTCCATTAAGATATTGGTGATAACGCCTGGGCTGGTGGTGGGGAGAAGCATCCAGAAATGATATGGTCAATAGCTCAACTGAGGGGATATGTTTACTCTTTGCTAATATTTGCAACTTTAGATATTTGTTAAGCACTCTGATGATGGTGATGAGTTGGTACAAGTCCCTACATAAATGCTTCGTGTGCTTCTGGATTTCCAAGTAGCAGCAATAGCTGAGAGTGATTTCCTCTATCTTCACCCAAAAAGGAAGTTGCAACTTCGGCTTTCATATGCTCTGAATTTTTTTGTTAGGACATATATAGGAGTTATGAGAAACTCAAGTCCCCCTACAAACATACAGCCCTTTGCAGTACGCTTCACAAAGATTAGCAACTGATCAATACCACCCCTCTCAGATCCCTGACAGAAAAAAAAGCCCAGCCTCTGGTAGTATTTGCAGACTCAAACACTTCATGTTTAATCCCATCCGAGGCAGCTGACAGCTAAAAGAATTAACCAACAAAACCAGTGCAATCTCAGTACCATATTTAGATCTCAAAGCGGACTGAAAGGTGTCAAGGTTATCTAAGTGTTCAGGTAAAAGTCAAAGCCACCTTACCACAGAGTTCTCAGTATCCATTCCCAAAATGGAAATAGTTGATGAGTGGTCAGCATCAAGACATATTTTTACACAAGGGGTCACTTGAGAGATGATGGCTCCCTGAGCTCCCAAGGGGAGACAGTGTCAGATTCCACCAAAAACAGATCAATGATCCCACTAATACAGGCAATGAATCCAACTTGGTCACCTTGAAGCACTCTCAAGGTCTCTTGAAGCTCTGTGTAAAAAAGCTGACACTTGGCTAGAGAACATATCATGTTTGTCCCCCAAACAAGAATCTACCATTGTGGAAGCAACTAATCCAGTCTAAAGATGATGGATTTTAATAAGCAAAACAGAGGAATGATCTGACAAGAAGTAGTAGTCTACTGAAGAAGTATATTATTTCTGATAAAGACAGCCCCGATTCACCAGGCTGTTCATAACCCGGATTAGTTATGCGGATTGTGACTTCAATTATATTATTGCCAGAGACATGGACCTAAAACTTCCAAGAAACTTTTAGAGCACAATTTCCACTAGTAGTTCTCTAATCTTCCTCCTCCATCTGTGGCAGATCATCATCTTACTAAAGTGACATATGAGGAAAGCATAAACAAAAGGTACTTTTAGATACAACAGTCAAGAACAAAAAGTGCTTTATAACCTCTTCCAGGACATCAACAGAGTAACCTACTGGCTGTGTTCTGTCTACCTCAGAGCACTCTGAAACCTAAGTCCTTTAAACCAAAAGGAAGACTAGTACACAATAGGTCCCATGACCTGATGTGAGCAATGTTGAGCCCCAACGTAAACCTGAATTTAATAAATCAGACTTTAATCCCGCTTTTGCCACATGCCTCATTAATCAATCGCAGATCATAAAATAGGATTGAGGGTGGACAACTGTCGAGAATAGTCACATGCTTGTTAAGTGATAAATTGGTCCTCAGCTAACTTATAAATGTCATTTAAGGCAAAGATGCTGAAATCACTTAAGGACTCGAAGACCAATCATAATTTTTTAGCTGCTCTAATCTACCCAACTAATTAAACTCAAGACCCCATAACTGCACTCTGATCCCTCTGGTTTCTGTTGCATTGTATCATGGTTAACTAGAAACTCAAAAGTAGTTTAAAAAAAATGACACTTTTACGTTGTTAAATATGAAAACGCTCCACATAATATTTTCTTCATTGTTTTGGTATTTATACGGTCCCCAAATTTTTCAATTTGCTGCATATTTTTGTGTTCTCAAGTATCTGCAACAGCTGTTGTGGGAAAGGAAGAGAAGGTGGAATTTCTGACAGTTGGGATAAGGTGGGGATGTACATGGGAAGGTGTGGAAGGCAGTTTGGAATTTTAGGGGGTGGAAAAGAAGCTCCTCTTTACCATCCATTTGTGAGCAAGGGTCTAGGTAACTTAATTTCGTGATGACTGGACAGGACTTGAATTACTCCCTCATCCAGCAAACTTTAACCAGTTGTTCAATTTTTCACCTCTGCATCCAACAGTGATGTCTCGCTCCTAAAATTATCAGTGAAGTAATGTTGGCATTTTAATGATCATTTTTAGGTTTCAGAGTTGCCATGGCATAGATAAACGGGAAAGCTATTTTTTGGAGGGATGTCTGTTTGCAGGCTCAAGGAGACAGCACTGCATGTGTTTTAATGAGGTTCATACTTTGAAGGTTCTCTTTGCAACTATAAGGGCTAGAAATTAATTTTTTAAGGTGATGAATTCTGACACTATTTTTCAGCAGAGTCTGGATGCAGATGTGCAGGATACATAGGCTTTCATTATACTATGTTTTCTTACAGTAAAAAGCACAGCACAAAGCCTGTATGTGCTACACACAAACTGCCAATGAGTGTTGTCCAAAGAATGGGTATATTAACAATAACCATATGACGACTGCAAGTTGCTAGGACAATTCAGTCCTAAGAGCACATCTAGGGAAAACCTTTGCTTTTCAGCTATATATTACATTGCTTTCCAATTCCCAATGGTTTGAGAGGAATTCAAATTCAATTGGTTATGTATTCAGAATCCCATTACTCCTTAAATTCTGATCATTTCCTTTTGCACTGATGTTTATTTGTTTTGGTTTTGGTGCATAATAAGTGCTTGTTTAATTACAGAATTTAAATGACTGATTTTTGATTTCCATGTTGCATATTATCTGATTCCAGCAGCTATTTTGACAGTTTAAGATATTCTCAATGATCTTCTTGTAAATATTCTGGGTGATCTTTTATTCAATGAATTAATGTATAGGGTACTCATCTCAAGATGATGTTTGTTTTAGATATAAACACTGCGCTGATCAGAACATACTTCATGTCTGAAGATTATATAAAAAACACCAGCTATTACATTACATTTAATGGGAGGTTTGCTTACACGTCTATTCTGATGGGGTGAAAATTGGAATTTCAATATCATCAAGAATGAAAAACAAGAGAAAGTTCTTTGCAATGCGAAAAGTGTAACAAATTCCACGTTTGCTTTAAAATACTGAAATAATGATGAAGTAATGAAGCACTCTTAACATCGATGTTAGGGATCACAACTAGAGCAGTGGCTTAAAAAGGTGTATGGCAGAGCCAGCTGTTATTCATGGCTTCATGTAAAACAAGTTCCTCAGCTAGCCTAATTTAATACTTCAATTGTTTCTTATTACACTGAATCATCAGTTAAGAGCCTACCTGACGTTTTGGAGAATTTGCTGTGCTGGGATTGATATTCCGCAATGCCTAAGAGTAAAAAATAAGATGGATAAAAATTACTTTAAGCTGCATGATTTGGCTGTGCAGGCTGACTTACAAACACCATCTTGTAGTATCAAGTCCCTAAGACAGCCCGAGATGAGACAAGGTAAGGGAGTTAAGAGTTGATGAAAATCACTACTTCACAATGAAACAAAACTCAAATGTTTACTGAGCATGTGAACATGACAGAAAAGCTTAACGGCGAAGGAGAACATGGAGGGAACTGACGGTCACCTGATCCAACGTTAGTCAGATTTCTCAAGGAGAGCTGAGGTAGGAAAACTAGAAGCCTATCTAGAAGCATGCTAGCATAGGATAGATGTTTGCTGGAGGATTAATAGCGAAGCAGGAACAGCAGAGGACTGGGTGCTTAAGCAGAAGGGAGTCCTGATGCTATCTTATTTAGGCACACCTTAAGAAGAAGTACCGAATTTTAAAGATGACCCAACTTATATCAAGAGATGCTAAAGATTCCTACAAACAGGCCTCGATTTCAGAAGGGACAATGGGAATCAGACTCCAGGTCAAGGACAGAATACCACAGGTGACGAAGAAAAAGAAAGAGGGCATGAAGATATTATCCTCTCCTGATATAAGGCCCATCACCAAAGTGGAAAGGGAAGAGGATAAGACTTGAAAAGTTTTTCTCAAAGAAAAGACTAGGGTGTCAGTGCTTCCCTCATCAGTGCTACAAAGCTGAGGATAACCTATATTTCTGGGACAAGATGGTAGCCAACCTTCTACCAAAAATCCAGAAAGAAAAATGTTAATGAAACTTTTAAAGTGGCGATTGTGGAAACAGACATCATGGTCTGGTTGGGTTTTCTTCCCCAAGGTTACTCAGTTACAAAACTAACAAAGTCCATAATCTACAATCGAATCTGGGTAAATTGTTAAATTAAAAGCTAGTTAAAACAAAGTAAAAAAGGAACATGTTAAATGCTCTGTTAAGTATGCTGCTTGTAAGTAAATAATTAATTACTTCCTTATTATTACAACATAAGCAATGTCTCACATATATTTCCCCCCCCACACACGTTTTCCTTCCTGTAACTTATTTAAAGAAGCTGTTTACAGTGGGTTGTGTGTTTAGTTAGTGTATCAATATACTTAATTCACTACTAACTGGATATTTGGAGCACCTTTACCCAGTGTTGAAAGCTGGCTTAACTAAATTACAGTGCATGATGTTTTCCTTTTGTCTTTACGGCGTTCCTATTTATATTGCTGTTATCCTTTGAAACCACTGGGCTATCTGAATATGAAGTATTTCTACAGCACTTTCCATCTTCAATGTGCTTTCAACCATTAATCTTCACAATACCCTGAGAGACAGTAAATAAATGTTATTGCATCTTACAAATGGAGAAACTCGGGTGGAAGATTTAATAGGTTGCCCAAGGTCACAAAAAGGAGTCATAGCTGGGATTCAAAATCCAGAGTTCCTGCCTCCCAAACCAATCATTCTCTCAATGACCAGTTTTTGTTACTAGAAAAGTTCTAGAGGGAATGGCGTAACACAGGGGTTGGCAACCTTTCAGAAGTGGTGTGCCGAGTCTTCATTTATTCACTCTAATTTAAGGTCTCGCGTGCCGGTAATACAGTTTAATGTTTTTTAGAAGGTCTCTCTCTCCAAGTCTATATATTATATAAACAAACTAGTGTTGTATTGTAAAATAAACAAGGTTTTCAAAATGTTTAAGAAGCTTCATTTAAAATTAAATTAAAATGTTGATCTTACGCTACCGGCCCGCTCAGCCCGCTGCTGGTCTGGGGTTCTGTTCACCTAGGCAGTCAGCGGGCTGAGTGGGGCCTGCGGCCGGAACCCCGGCTGGCAAGGGTCCAGCAGCCAGAACCCCAGACCGGCAGCAGGCTGTGCGGGGCCGGTGGCTGGGACCCCAGACCGGCAGTGGGCTGAGCGGCTCAGCCCGCTGCCACTCAGGGGTTCCATCCACCGGCTCCTGCCAGCCGGGATCCCGGCTGCTGGATCCGCTCAGCTCGCTGCTGGTCCGGGGTCCCGGCCCTGCCCACATACAGTGGGTACCTACCTTCTCCCTGGTTCTGGCCCATTCTCTTCCTTTCTCTACACTGAGCTGAGGGTGGGAGTGCACTGAGCACAGGGATGGGGGTGAAGGGTCTGGCCGGGAGCTAGAATGAGGGAGGGAGCTCAGGGATGGGGAAGGAGGTTTGGGTGTGGGGCACTTACCTGGGCAGCTTCCATTTGATGTGAGGGGTGCAGGTGGGAATGTGTGGGGGGCGGGGGTGCAGGAGCTCCCATTTGGTGCTCAGGGTGGGGATGTGGGGGGGGAGGGTGTGTGGGGGGGGTGCACGAGTCAGGGTGGGGGGGGGCTGGGTATGTGTGGGGGTGCCAGAGTCAGGGCTGGAATCGTGGGGGGGGGTAAAGGAGTCAAGCAGAGGGCTGGGTGTGTATGAGGGAGGTACAGGGCTCAGGGCAGGGGCCTGGGGAGGTACAGGGCTCAGGGCAGAGGGCGGTGTGGGGGGGAAAGGGGGGGTCAGGGCTCAGGGCAGAGGGCTGGGTGACTGTCCTCCTCAGAACCTCCAACCCCCCCGCTCCTTGTCCCCTGACTCCCCCCGCCTGGGACCGCTGCCCCTAACTGCCCCCCCAGGACCCCACCTCCTATCTAAGCCTCCCTGCTCCTTGTCCCCTGCCTGCCCCCCTAGGACCCTACCCCCTACAGGTCCCCTGACTGCCCCGACCCTTATCCACACCCCCGCCCCCAGCCAGACCCCTGGGACTCCCATGCCTATCCAACCGCCCCCTGACAGGACCCCCAGAACTCCCGACCCATAAAACCCCCCCTGCTCCCTGCCTGCCCCAACCCCTCTCCACACCCCTGCCTCCTGACAAGCCCCCCCTCTGAACTCCCGACTCATCCAACCCCACCAGCTCCTTGTCCCCTGACCACCCCCTCCAGAGACCCCCCACCCTAACTGCCCCCTCCCCCGGACCCTCCTTGCTCCCTGTCCCCTGACTGCCCTGACCCCTATCCACCCCCTGCCAGACCCCAGGACTCCCATGCCCCATCCAACCCCCCACGCGCCCTGACTAACCCCTCTAGAGACTCCCCCGCCCCTAACCACCCCGCCCAGAATCCCACCCCCATCCAACCCACCCTGTCCTCTGTCTGCCCCCACCCCTTATCCAACCCCCCCAGCCCCGGACTCGTTACCATGAGGCTCCAAGCACAGCCAGATATGCTGCCCCATGGCAGCAGGGCTCCGGTTGAGTGGGGAGCGTGTCTGCCTCCCCGCGGAGCCAACCACTGCCCCGCGGGAGTGCGCAGCCCCGACCCACAGAGCACTGCGCACGGCGGCATGGCTCCGGTTTAGTGGGGAGCATGTCTGCCTTCCCGCGGAGCCAAACACTGCCCCGCGGGAGCACGCAGCCCCGACCCCCAGAGCGCTGTGCGCGGTGGCACGGCTCCAGGGGAGGGAAAGGCGGGGGAGGGGCCGGCGGCTTGCTGCGCTTGGCCGGGTGCTCCAGCCCGGAAGCGCGGACCCCGCGGCTTGCCATGCTGGGAGAGTCGGGCCATTTGCCCACCCTGTGCGCACGCCTATGCTTCTGCTCCCTGTCCCCGCGGGGGGAGCGGAGGGCAGAGGAGAGCGGGCTGGGCTGGGCAGGATTTTTAATGGCACGCTGGAGTCCCGGCAGGCAGCAGCGTGCCATTAAAAATTAGCTCGCGTGCCGTCTTTGACATGTGTGCCATAGGTTGCCCACCCCTGGCGTAACATTTAAGCACCAGGTTTAAAATACCTAGACACAAGAGAACAACAGGCTCCAAACCCAAAGCCTATTCAATTGTTGAGCCTGCACACCATTTGGAAATGGATAAATTTCAGTAATGAGGTAATTCCTCTACCTAGAGCATGTACTTTGAAAAACACTTTTGTATCTTTGGATTGCAATGTGTTCTAAAATCATACTTAAAAAAAGTTATATTGAAAAGGTTTTTCCTTAAAATGAAGGACAAGCAGATGTGGGGAACCAGCCTCTCTGGCTCTTGTATCAGTCTGAGCTCTTTGGAGGTGACAAATATTCTCAGAGAAATCTCCAATAACAACATTACTCTGTGGTGCTCTCTTACTTGTACCACCATAATGACACTTCAACTAGTGAAGATGTTTGCTCTTTGGGAATTTTGCTGAGGAAAAAGTCTTGCATCTAGAGCAGTGATTTTCAAATTTCGGGTCGCGACACAGTACTGGGTCGCCTTGCTCAGCACCCAGGGACCCTGGAGGCTGGCCAGTAAAAGCTAGTAGTCCCTACCTGTTCTGACACTGTGCTGCGCCCCGAAAGCAGTCAGCAGCACGTCTGGTTCCTAGACGGGGGGGCCACAGGTCGCCGCGTGCTGCCCGCCCCTGCCCCGAGCACCAGCTCCGCACTCCCATTGGCCGGGGGGCGGTGTCTGCGAGTGAGAGCTGCACGGAACTGCTTGCGCGCCTCTGCCTAGGAGCTGGACCTGCTGCTGGCCACTTCCGGGGCGCAGTGCGGTCCATGGTGCCACGACAGGCGGGAAGCCTGCCTCTGCACCCTGGCTGGGCCACTGACCAGGAGCCGCCGGAGGTAAGCCCGCGCCTCAATCCTCTCCCCCAGCCCTGAGCCTCCCCCCCAAACCTGGAGCCCCCTCCTGCACTCCAAACCCCTCATCCCTGGCCCCACCCCAGAACCTGCATCCCCAGCTGAGCCCTGACCCCTCTCCTGGACCCCAACCTCCTGCCCCACTCCAATCCTCTGCCCAAGCCCTGAGCCCTCTCCCACATCCTCAGCTCTGTTGGGTTATGGGCATCAAGAATTTTCTTCAACTGGGTCACCAGAAAACAAGTTTGAAAACCACTGGTCTAGAGCTTCTGCTACTGAGGTGACGACATAATGAATGTAGCCCAGTCCTCTCTTTGGAGCTTAAGACCTTAGGTGGTCTCTGGTGCTTTACGCTCCCTGGAATTGCCACATAAGTGCAACAACAAAAATATACAAAAAATATAGTGGAAGTCTGTGTCTAACCTGTGGCCTCACCTGCCGAAGCAGTTCTTGATGCTTCAGTCGCAGTCTCTCTTTCTCCATCTGCAGCTGTTGCAGTCTCATCTGTTGCTGCTGATTGGAGCTGCCCCCGCCCATCACTCCACCTTGAGGACTCTGAGGAGCCAGTGGTGGTGGCTGTTTCACTGGAGCACTTTGGCTGATTCGCTGATTCATAGCTGCGGAGTCAAAACAATACAATGTACATTTTAAAATGAAATTCAAACATATGGGAAAGGAAAGAAACATGCTGAAAGTAATTTTACAGAACTTATAACTCTTTGCAAACCATGGCACTACAGACCACACACCTGCACTGATTTTCCACAGGTTGTGAGACAGAAGTCCAAAATAGGGAGATACTATTGTTGTGGGATCAAAGTATGCTCAATTTTTCAAGAATGTGCCTGCTCAACTTGTACATGCATTTTTGAAAATCTGGATCTATGTTTTAAAGGTGGTACAAAAACACAACTGTTCATTCTAAAAAGCAGTAATCAAAACATTAAGTTAAAATTTGATTGATTTCACCTCCACTTTTTTTAGTTGTTTATTCTCATCTTTAGGACAAGCCCAGGCACATTATACTTATTTTATTTAGATGAAACAGACTCAATACTGCTTTCACAGAATCCTACATATTCAAATGACAAAACATATATTGCGTCATCTCATCTATATCCTGTTACTTTGGATAATTCCCTGATATACACCTCTACCCCGATATAACGCGACCCGATATAACACGAATTCGGATATAACGCGGTAAAGCAGTGCTCGCGGGGGGTGTGTGTGTGTGTGTGTTTGCGCACTCCAGTGGATCAAAGCAAGTTCGATATAACACGGTTTCATCTATAATGCAGTAAGATTTTTTGGCTCCCGAGGACAGCGTTATATCGGGGTAGAGGTGTATTTCCCAGTGTTAAATGATCCAGTTGATGGGTCTTTTATGACTTCCCCTAAGAGACTATTACATAGTAAAATCTTATTGTGTCAAGGAAGCTTTTTACAACAGTCAACTTAATTTTTCCTTTAAATTGCATCTAGTTAGTTACTTCTAGTTATACCCTCCTGTTAAATCCTAAGCAATTTTTCACCATCCTTAGTGCTGACAAATTTCAGATATTGGTATGTTCCTACCCTCTGTTCAGCCAACATGTACACACTTAGGTCTATAAATAAAATCAATCCCTCATTTAGAGTTCTTAAAACTCCCTCCCAGTTTGTCAATATGTCTGGTTTTGAAGCATTCAGAACTGAAATGTAATGTGACAGTGGTTTTACTAAAGTCATACAGAACTTCTCTAATCTGTGATGCTTCTCTATGCATCTTCTTCCCCATCTTCATCCTCTCAGGTCATTCTGGTGATAATTTCTGATAGATGAAGGGAGAAGAAAGATGGTGATGGCAGAAGTCACAGGCTGTAGAATATTAGTTGCAAGTAGTCAAGACATTTTTGAAGTAGCTGTTCAGTAGGCACAGAGGAGGATTCTTAGTCTCTACTATGGTATCTGCAGGTTCTCAAACAACAGATTTAATCTGTCCAGGATAGTCTGCTGTAGCCAGATTACATTGCTTCAGGGGCAGATTTCAGCACCCCCAGTTGTGAGGACATTTTTTTATCATTTTGTAGAGAAAACTGGGCATGCAAAACTTGGTCTGAACTCTGCATATTGTAACCAAGCAGGATCTTGAAAGGTTGGAGGGTAAGCGGTCTCTGATTCAGAATTAGGCAGTGATGCTGAGACTCTGGATGTGATAGGCAAACTTTTGTTTCACAACTGGTTTTTGAATCTACAGTAGAACCTCAGAGTTACAAACACCAGAGTTACGAACTGACCAGTCAACCACACACCTCAATTGGAACCAGAAGTAAGAAATCTGGCAGCAGCAGAGACCAAAAATAAGTAAATACACTACAGTACAGTATTAAACGTAAACTACTAAAAAAATGAAGGAAGAGCAGCATTTTTCTTCTGATAGTAAAGTTTCAAAGCTGTAGTGAGTCGACGTTCAGTTGCAAACTTTTGAAAGAACAACCATCATGTTTTGTTCAGAGTTATGAACAACCTCCATTCCTGAGGTAACTCTGAGGTTCTACAGTCTGTCCTTCCTGACCGGTGAAAGTTAGTGAGGGGCCAAGTGCTGTGTCCGCTGATGGCACTGGTTAATTCCTTGTTTAAGAGGAATGCAGGGCACACTATGTTTTTAAAGAAACACGTACAACCTCTGCTTAAGAAACCACCCACTGAAACTGTCAACCTGGATAATTATGACAATCTTCCATTTTGAATTAAGAATAGGAAGAAAGCTGGATGACAGAACTCAGTATCTAGGAGCCTCAGACCTTTGTCAATCTGCTTTTATCACCAAATGGTACTGGTGGTGTGGGTTGCTGATCTCTCAGCAATGGTTATCAAGAGTCTGCATGGCTTCTGGAGTACCAGCTGTCTTTGAAACCACTGACTGCAAAGTGTTTTGTCTACTCCCAAAGTGCAAGTAGCTTAGGCTAGCTTCCGGTGACTTCCTTCTTTTCTGTCAGAGAGATCCTAAAGGGTCGTTTTGGGCATTTGCTTTTCTGCCTTTATGGCCCTCTACTGGGGGGGGGGGGGGGGGAAATAATAAGGGTATATGCCATTATCTTTGCTATTCAATGTGGAGATTGGGTCATTGGGATGACTAGTGAGTAGGAATGGATTTTGCTGTATCTCCTCACAGAATATGCTGGCAATCCTCAACTCTGTGACTCCATTTTATCTCAGACAGACAGTATGATTGAGCACCGTCCATAGTCTCTGGTGGCATACGGGGCGTGGATCAGAATGAGCTGGATGAAGCTCAGTTCAGGTTAGATTGCGGTGATGATGGTGGGCTGGGAGGAACAACCAAAGGATATGGCGAAGATTATATTTGCCCCTCTAACTGAGGGCATGTTTGTCAATAGAGTTCATGATTTAGGGGGTGCTGTTTATCAGACGGCAGCTGATGTTATACAGCAGCAGTGACCACAACTTTCTCCACATTTGCTCAGATAGTTACGAACTTCTCTCTCAGATGCAGACCATGCAACGGGCATTCACACCTAAACATTTCAAGTTTAGACGATGCAATGCACTGTTACATGGAACACCTTTAAATCAACCTTGAAACTAGAGCTGACACGGAAGGTAGCAGACTATTGTAAAGCTGGGCATCTTCATGAACACGTGATACCAGAGCGCAAGGATGTGCACTGGTGCTTTTTTTTTTTTTTTTTTTTTTTCTTTCTTTCCTCTGAGTAGAGGGGTACAGGGCGCATCTTCACAAGGTAAAATAAAAAGGTGTGTTCTTACAAAACTTTAGGAAACATGAGGTAAAATCCTAGTGAAGTCAAGGCAGTTTGTAGTTTCCACATGTTAACAGGTTGAAGTGAACTGCAGGCCTTCCATTAGTGCTGACCTTAACCTGTTAATGTGTTAAAATTATAATTCTCTTAACTTCACTGGAATTTTAGCAAACATGTTAACTAAAATGAGGTAACACATGGCACAAACACACTTTATTGCCTAATCAAGACAAGGTAGAAGAAGTTGGTTACGATTTATAAAGCCTGACATATCTTGGGACCTGCCTACTTGAAAGACCTGCCTCTTTCTCCATGAGACACTGCCATAGTTGGGATCAGCAGAGATGCCAGAGCTGGAGCTTACTAATTTGTTAGTGCCAAGGACATGCTGCAAACACAGTTACCAGGGCAGGAGAATGGTAGGGATTTTCTTTTATTGGGAAGTGGATGAGAGCTTATGGGAACAGAGCAAGGAGTTTGGTTTTTGGCTAACAGGATGTTTTGGTGTAATGAAAAGCCAGCTGCTTTGTTTTTGACCAAATTTTTAATTATAATCTAATAGGGCACCTAGAACTGGGGGTTAGTTTTTTTTATTTTTGTTTTTTAAATAGGAGAAGCTACTAGTGACCTCATATTTAGCTTAACACTTTTCCTTATAAAGGATTCTTGCGACTTTTTTTTTTTTTTTTTTTTTTTTTTTTTTTTAAGCTTTCACACCTCCACTGGTTGCAGCAGGCATTTGTTATGCGGCTGGGGGAGAATAGCCCTCACAGTAGAGAAGTGCCTTTTCTTTGTCTGTGAAATAAGATACAGATTTAACTGAGTTGGAATGCATTAAAAGTTGTAATCCTTACTTTCTGGCTCCCCCCTTAAATCCCCAGGACCCAACAGCCCATCCTCCATCTAGAGATTCCATATGGAACAGAAGTCCCCCAGTTCCTGGAGTGGGAATGAGAGAAAGCTGTGTCAAACTCCGCACAATCACCCTCTGGACCGAGCACATGGTCACTGTGCCAGTGACTCATTTCCCCCCATGTGGAATTACAGCCTTCTCCTGCTGCCAGCTAAAAGTCGTTACCTAAAGTACAAATGGTAGAAGTCTGTGCTACATTGTCAGTGAAGGTTCATGACAGAAAACCTGTTAATGAAGCATGATGGTGAGATTTCTAGAGCTGAAGTTTTACCTTTGTCCTTTAAAATAAACCTAGGAAATTACATCCCCAAAACTATGTTAAAAGTCAAGTACTCAAAAGTTAGGAAGTGCCGGATTCGCAACCTATGCAGTTGTAGTTCAACTCCTTTGTACATATGCATTGTGATACAAACTTTCAGCTCCTTTGTGCATACGCATTATGATACAAACTTTAATTACATAATCACAATTTTTTCCACAGAATCCCTGAACATTCAGTTCATAGGTAGGATGCATAAGATGGCCAAATTAAGGCTGCATGGGCAACGATTCGTAAGTCTGGCATTACCTAGTTTTCAAATGCTCAAAATCCAATGCTTTTCAAATCCAAATAAAAAAGCCCAAACATTTATTGCTTTCCAAGTTTCCATGCTCTCTAATATCGGAGGCTACATTTGCACAACAGCAGGGATCGACGCTCTGTGATCGATCCACCGGCAGTCGATTTAGTGGATCTAGTGAAGACCCCACCAAACCGAGAGCAGATCGCTCTCTAGTCGACCCCTGTACTCTATCCCCGATGAGAAAAGTAAGACAAGTTGACGGGAGAGTTTCTCCCATTGACCCCCTGCGGTGTAGACCCCACAGTAACTCGACGTAAGGTATGTCAACTCCAGCTACATCATTCACATAGCTGGAGTTGTGTACACTGCAGTAGTATTAGACACAGCCTCAGATTTGGATTAGTTTCTCAGCTGTAGTACCTTATTTGCTTATCCAGAATTTATTTCCCGAGTGCATTTGTAACTTTTCTAAATTCCTTTGCATTATTCTTGTCCTCACTGTTAGTTACAGCTATCATTTTAATTTTATCTGCAATTTCACGAACATGCTGTTTAGTCCCTTGCCCAGATCATTAATGAATGTTAAATTTTACCAGACACACATCAATCCCCGTTGGAACTCTCTAGAACACTTTCCACCAACTCATAGTATTTAATATTAACTTTTGTTTACAGCAATTCATTCATGGTTTAAATCTACATGGTAGTACTCCTATATAAACCATTTTGAATTAATTTTGGAGCATAAGAGGTCATGATACACCACAAAAATTTAGATACTTCATCTACTGCATTCTCTTCATCTTCCAACTTTGTAATTTAAATTAAAAAAAAAAAAAAGCAGTCAAATGTGTCTAACTTTTTTGTTCTTAACCAATTACTCCCCTTTTCCAAAGTCTTGAAATTCCTTTCATTCACGTTTTGAAACTGACTAGATTTTGAATTGATAGTGTTCTCACCAAATGTTATAGTAGAGAAGGTGGGTGAGAGACACAAGCTTTCAAGATTACACAGAGGTCATCTTCAGGTCTGGGAAATGAACTCAGTATTACAGTTAAATACAAGGTGGAACAGACTGTTTAGCATAAGTAGTTACATTACAAACGGTTCAGCTATATTCACTTCTTGGACCAGATCCTGTGCTCCACTTAGGACTAAATCAATAATTGCCTCTCCCCTTGTGGGTTCCAGTATTAGTTGCTCCAAGAAGTAATCATTAATCGTGCCTAGAAACTTTATTTCTGCTTTCCTTCCTGATGTGCCATGTACCCAGTCAATAGGGGGATGGTTGAAATGTGCCATTATTATTGAGTTTTCTATTTTTTACAGCCCGGCTGCAGCCACTGGGAGCAGAAGCTCCCACCCCCAGCAGGAGGGCTGGGAGGGGGCAAGCTCTGTGCCCAGAGCCACAGCAGGAGCTACAAGTGTGGGCAGAAACCCAGAGCCCAGGCAGCCCCGGATGCAGAAGCCCTGTGCCCCAGCATGAGCCACTAGGGGAGGAAGCCCCAAGCTCCATGCCCGGAACCAGAGCTGTGGGGGTGGGCAGAAGCCCAGGCCTGGGCTGCCCCGGCTGCAGCCTTTGGGAGCAGAAGCCCCCAGGCCCGTCAGAAGCCGCAGGGGGAGGAAGCCCTGAGCTACGTGCCCAGAGCTGCGGCAGGAGCCACGTGGGGGTGGGAGGGGATGGAAGCCCAGAGCTCAGCTCCCAGGCTGCTCCAGCACAGAAGTGTCCCTCTACAGCCCAGCCAGACTAACTGTGAGGAGCCCCAGGCTCCCAGCAGCACAGGGAGATAAGATTTCATGGAGAATGGCAGATTTCACGGACCGTGACAAGTTTTTCATGGCTGTGAAATTGGTAGGGCCCTATCCATAGTGTATGCCTACTGCTGCACTTTTATTATTCAAGCATAGAATTTCTATCCATACAGATTCTATGATACGGTTTGATTAATATTTGACTCTATGCCTTCTTTCACATATAGTACCACTCCCCCACCAGCACAACCTATTCTGTTATTCCTATACATTTTGTAACCTAATGTCCCATTGATTGTCATAATTCCAACATGTTTCTGTGATGCCTATTATATCAATATCCTCATTTAATACGAGGCACTCAAGTCCACCCATCTGTAGTATTTAGACTTCTAGTGCTTAAAACATTTGCCACTGTTTAGTTGTCTGCCTTCATGTGAAGTAAATGAATGGGACTCTTTCATTTAAATGTTTCCCTTCAGTTCCTACCTGTGCTTTATCTACTTTTAGCCTCTCTTATTTATTAGGAAAATTCCCATTAATAGAGCCGCCCCATGGGATGTCTGTCCAAATCATGTGCTCCTCCACACCTGTCGGCTTTCCCCTAGCCCCCTTAGTTTAAAAACGGCTCTATGACCTTCTTAATTTTATATGTCAGCAATCCGTTTCTGTTTTGATTTAGGTGGAGCCCATCCTTCCTGTATAAGCTCCTCCTTCCCCAAAAGGTTCCCCAGTTCCTAATAAACTTAAACCCTTCCTGCTCTCCATCATTGTCTCATCCATGCATTGAGACCCTGCAGTTCTGCCTAACTGACCCTGCATGTGTAACTGGAAGCATTTTGGAAAATGCTACACTGGAGATCCTGGACCACAATCTACTTTCTAGTCCCCTAAATCTAGCCTCCAAGACCTCTCTCCTAACTTTTCCTATGTCATGTACCACGACCACCAGCTCCTCCCCAGCACTGCACATAAATCTGTCTAGATGTTTTGAGAGTTCCGCAGCCTTTGCACCTGGCAGGCAATTCACCATGAGGTTCTCCCAGTCATCGCAAACCCAGCTACCTGTATTTCTAATGATCAAATCCCCCATTCCAATTACCTGTTTCTTCTTTATAACTGGGGGCCCCTCCCTCAAAAAGGTATCCTCAGTGTGAGAGGATCCCATGACATCATCTGGAAGGAGAGTCCCAACCATGCGATCATTTCTCTCTCCTCCAATTTGACGTTCTCCTTCCCTGAGATTTTCATCCTTCTCAACAGCACAGAGGCTGTCAAACTGGGGGGTAAGACTGCTCTATTGTATCCCCGAAAGTCTCATGTATGTACCTGTGTGTCCCTTAGCTATTCCAATTTTGCCACTCTGGACACGGGGACACACACACACACACACACACACACACACACACACACCACCTGCCCACAAGACAGGAATTCATAAATCCTGCAAAACTGGATAGCTCCCACTCCACTGTGGACTTCTGCCTGCATTCCGTTTCCTCATGCAGCTTCTTTTTTGGGGGGGTGGAGTGGGGTGTTTATTGGCCTAAGTTTAGCGAATGCTAGGTGTATCTCACTCCCTCTCAAACTCCCTCAGAAAACTCCTGTTTGTTGCTCCTGTTCACTAGCTCCTCTAGTCGCTTAGGAGCTGGCTTTTTAAGCACTTGTTCTCTCTGAGTAGCTCTCCCCATTGGTTAACGGATCCTAAAGGGATTCGGAATCAAAGCTTTGTTAAGAAGCTCTCAGCCTTGCCTAGCAAGCCACTAGGCTCAGCACACAGTCTTTCCCCCAACCCCCAAAGAGTCCACATTATACACTACAGTCAAACAGCAAGCACACAAACAGACAAACTCACCACAAGGGTAACGTAGTTGCTACTCCTTCACCTGGAAAACTCCCTTCTAAAACTCCCCCGTTTGCTGTTCCTATTTGCTAGTTCACCCACAGGTGATCTGATGTGTTTGTCTTTTATCATTTTTCTATGAGAGTTCATTCAAGAGCGTAGTGATTGTCTGATTTCACCCACATAGTTGTTACTGGGGCATTTAGTGCATGGATGAGGTACACCACATGTTGTGATAGGCACATGTAGGACCCAGGGATCTTGAAAGGTGTGTTGTGTTGATCATCATAGCAGTGGAGATAAGCTTACAGATTTTGCATCTGTTGTTCTGGCAAGGTCTGGTGCTTCTTTGGTTAAGTCCACACTAGCCGCCAGATCGGCGAGAGCGATCTATCAGGGATCGATTTATCGCATCTCGTCTAGACGTAATAAATCGATCCCCGAATGCGCTCCCCGTCAACTCCGGAACTCCATCAGGGTGAGAGGCGGAAGCGGAGTCGACGGGGGAGCCGCGGCCGTTGATCCCGCGCCATGAGGATGGGAGGTAAGTTGATCTAAGATGCTTCGACTTCAGCTACGCTATTCTTGTAGCTGAAGTTGCATATCTTAGATCGATTCCCCCCACCCCTCCCCAGTGTAGTCCAGGCCTTTGAATTGTGGTCTGTGGGGTGCTTACTTCTGATGTGCTTGAATTGGCTGGGTGGGTTGTTCGAAGGCCAGAAGAGGGGTTCAGGAAAGATTCTTTCAGGATTGAGTCCACATCAAGTATGGGCTGTAACTGTTTGATACCCCATATGGGTTCCAGTGTGGCATGGCATGTGACTACTACAGATGTGCAATCAGAAGGGGTTTTATTTCCGTGTTGCAACAGATTCTTCTGGGCTATTTCGGTGGCCCATTCCATCATGTGATCTATCGCTCTAGTGGATTATCCTTGTTTAGTGAAGGCAGTGTTAAGGTATATACCCCGGCCTTTCTCCTCTGAGCACATTCTGTGGTATCCGAGTGCCTGACTAGGTAACAGATTTCTCGGTGTGGTTGGAGTGGTTACTGGTATTAAAAGTATGTGTGGTGATCCGTGGGGTTTTTGTATATAGTTGTCTGTATGTTTCTATTGTTGAAGCTGATCATGGTGGCCAGTAAGTTGATGCTACTGAGGGAGTATTCTAGAGAGTGTTTAATGGATGAGTGGTGGTGGTTGCTGAAGTTGTGTTGGAAATCTATGAGGAAGTTTCATCTTCTGTCCAGAGGATGAAAATACCATTGATGTATCTCAGGTATATCATTTGTTTCATGGTGCATTTGTCCAGAAATTCTTCCTCTTCCTTATGAAGAGGTAGCATACTGGGGAGCCATCCTATTATCCACAGCTGTTCCCATGCTTTGGACAAAGTGTTTGCTGTTGAATGTAAAATTGATATAGGTGAGGATGAAATGGACAAGTTTGGTGGTGGGCTTTGGGTGGATAACCGAGGGTTGTCCGTTGTCTAGTGAATATTTGAAGCAAGCAGAGAGGCCGTCATTGTGATAGATATCGGTGTACAGGAAGGGGACATCCATGGTGGCAAGGATGGTGTTCTGAGGGAGGTTGTCAATGTAGTGGAGTTTCTGAAGGTAATTGGTTGTGTCCCGGAGGAAGCTGGGCCTTTGTGTGGTGAGTGGTTTGAGGATGTTTCTTTGAGTCCTGATATTCCTTCACTAAAAGTGCCATGACCAGATATGGTGGGTCTGCCTTGGTTCCATTGTTTGTGTATATTGGGAAGCATGTAGAAGGTCCCTGGAGTGGGGAGTTGTGAGGGATGATGATGTACAGTTTCTCTTGAAGTTGTTTGGGGAAGGATTTGAGGATATCTGTTAATTTCTGGGTAAATTGTGGTCTTCGAGTTCTTTATAGTAGGTGGTGCTAAACAATCTGTTCCACCTTGTATTTAGTTGTGACACACGGAATACATTTCCCAGACCTGAAGAAGAGCTCTGTGTAAGCTTCAAAGCTTGTTTCTCTCACCAACAGAAGGTGGTCCAATAAGAGATATTGCCTCACCCACCTTTCTCTCTAAGATACTGGGACCAACATGACTAGAAGAACACTGCATACAAAATTGCAACAGTACTCAGAGATGCTGCTTACTGAGATTGGAATGTATAGTCGAAGTTATGTCAATGCACGATGACTTATGTCGACCTGTGCATATATCTAGACTCAAAGTTGTCTCCCACCAACTTAAGTGCTGTTACGGCGACACAGTACAACCACCTCTCTAAATGGCACTGAGCCATGGTCAACATACTGCGGTCAACGAGATGCGAGTGTAGACAACTGTGTGCACTATGTCATCTCTAACAGTCCTCCGCAGCTGTCTCACAATGCCTGCCTGTCACTGCTCTGGTCACAATTGTGAACATCACTGCCCAGAGGTCACAGAGAACAGAAGCCATACCCACTTTAAGATCCCCATGTGTATAGCCCAGTTTGGCAAGTACAACTAGGCGCTCTCCCTTGTTGTGTGCAGACATACCACAAGGCTAGGGAGGCTGTAATGGGGTTAGCACCCGCCTCTTGTGAGCGCTCCCTTTCTCTGGCCAATAGCGCCTGAAAACAAACAGTCCTTTTTTGGGGGCAGCCCCTGCCTCTCGTGTGAGCAGCCCCCTTTGGTTGGTTGGGTGTAAGCCAGCTTTTGATTTTAGTTCTTGTATCAGAGTGGCACGCACCTCTTGCGAGCACCCCCCCCCCCCCAGCCAACGGTTCTCTCAGCAGGTCTTCCGCAGCTCAGCCCTCAGACCGAGCCCCACAGACTGTCCCTCCTTCCGGGGTATAGAGTCCGAGTTCTCATCTTGGCCCTGGTATGAGGCCGGAGCTCTAAGGCTTCTCCCAGAGGCACAACCTTCTTCAACCACCCAGCCAGGGCCCATCTCGGTACCCGCAGCTGATGGTGTTTCAGCAGGCCTTCTTGGGCTCAGTCTTCAACCAGACCAGCTGTAGCCTTGCTGGTCTGGCCAGGTTCTGTGCTCAGTCCCCCTGGGTTTCAGCCTGCCTGCACCGGCCTTCCGCTGGTCCTGCTGCTCTTCCCACCAGCCAGGCACCTGATCTTCAGCAGCCTACCCTGGGCTCGGTTCTGTCTGGTGAGCTCTCTGGCAGTGAGCTGTTCGTCTAGCCAGAAAGGCACCCGGACCTCCCTTGTTGAGCTCCACACAGCAACTGAACTTCTCTGCAATACTGCTTCTCTTATACAGGGCCCTTCTGACCCCAGATTGGCCGCTCCTCTGCAGCCACTTTAGGCTACCTGGAGGACTTCTCTCTGCTCTATTCTGGGGCAGGGCGACGCAGGGCCGTGAGGCCTCCAGCAGGGGGCCTTTGGATCTAGTCCACCCTGACACAGAGGCCAATTGTCGATCTGGTGCTGAGTCAGAGACCTGCTGCTTTTACAATGAGCTGCATGCCATACTTGGTGGAGACCCCACCAGGACTCCTCAGACTACTGTGGATATCTTGGTGGAGCCAGAGGGAGAGTGCCGTAAATAGTGGGAAAGAGGAGCAAGAGGGACATGTGGCAGGGGAGTCCAGCTATGCTGCAAGCCAGGATCTTCTTGAGGCTCCACTGCAGTCTAGACACTCCCAGCAGTCAAGCATGGACGAGTTCAATCCAAGGGAAGGACCTCAGGTAAGTATCTGCATGTGTTCTCCTTTAAAATGTTGAAATGTGAAGGTGGTAACTGGCCCAACCCCAAGTTAGCAGAACACAGCTATTGACTTTTCATTGTTTTACTCATATGAGAAGAGGCAGAGGTATGACAAACCGAGGCAGAGTTGTCATCTGCTTTTCATTCCCCACTAGGGTTAGGTGGGGAGAGGAGGCATGCAGAACAGTTTATGTACACAGGGCTGTCCCTTGTATGCTCCTGAGAGATCTCGTTGAAACTTTCATGGAGATAATTGGCAATCCTCGTGCAAAGATTTCTAGGGATGTATGCCTTACTTCCTTCTCCACAGCAGAACACTTCCCCACGCCACTACATACGACTTTGCCAGGCACCATTGCAGTAAATGGGCTAGTGGCATACAGGCTTGTGCAGCTTTGGAATGCCTGCAACAGCTGTGTTTTCTGTACCTTTGTGCCCTCAGGAGTGAAATATCAGTGAAAATCACCACCACCTGTGGAAAATAGTGCCAATACTCAGTGCCTTCGTTCTGTACTTGTACACATACAAACTGGGGCCGAAATGTTATTGTTTTATGCAACCGAACAATCCCCTCCTCATTTCCACCCCGCAGCTCTCGAGGGCCATACTCACCATGGCTGTGGCTGGAGAGAGGTGCTGTGCAAAGGCAGTCCAAAGCTGAATTGTCAGTAAGCAAATCTTATTTAAAAGTTTTATGGGAATAAGAAGGAGTTCTGAATCTTATCTTATGCGTTCCGTTATGACTATAAATACAATGATACATCTGTCTATTTTATCTTTAGCTGCTGCATTGTGGCCTTGAGGGGGGCTCCCTCCACACACTCTGAACGCCTGACCCTGATGTAGAGAAAAAGGAGACTAGGGAGGACATGTTTAGTGAGATCCTGCAAGCCAGGACTGTGAACTGTGGGCCAGGGGTTAAATATAGCAAGACAGTCTGGAGAAAGAATGAGCAGACACGCGAAAGTCCTAGGAATCTCATCAGGAAAAGGAGAGGGAGATGCACCAGGACATAATGAGGCTTCTCAGGCAGCAAACACAGATGCGGCAGGCTCTTGTCGACTTACAGGTTCAACAGCCATGGGCTCACCCTTTTCAGTCAATGGAGAACTCCATTTCAGCAGTGTTCCAGGTGGCACCATAAGCTGCATTCCTACCCCTACAATTTCACACAATGGGACAGTAAGAAAAACTACAGCTTCACAAACAATGGCCAAGAGTGGCATGATTGGTGTATGTTTGACAGCAGACATGGACTGGAAGGTTTTTTTTTTTTTTTTTTTTTTTTTTTTTTTTTACACACTATTATACATTTAAAGCTCTGTTCAATTAATTTATAAGTTTGCACCGTATTGTTTCTTAACTGTACATTTTTGCAGTGTTTTTAATATGCAATACATTTTTATTTTTTGGAAGTAAATTCATCTTTATTACTTCATAACATATGAGACAGACTAGCTAATGCAAGTCAAAGCACGTTACTTGTAACAGAACAGGACCACAGAACTCATCGGTTCAGTTAAAAACTCACCGTACATTTGTAATTATTTCACTAACCATCACATAATTCATAGGTTCATTAAAAGAGTGTGATATTCATAAATGTACCCCAAGCACTACACAATTGCTAACAACCCCCAAATTTCAGGGCCAGGTACAGCACTGTCCGGTACAGCAGATTACAGTGGCTGACAAAGTTCTCTTTCAAAGCTTCCCTCAGCTGCATAGCTCTGCACTGAGATCTTCTAATTGTCCTCATGTCTGGCTGTTCAAAGTGTAAGACATGCAGACAGCCACTCCACCTCCACCCCAGCAGCGACTTTTCCTGCTTTGCTTCACAGATATTAGGCAGGACACACCAGGCCGCTATAGCCACTTGGTGATGAACACTCCAGCACAGCTCTACACTCTTGCATGACAGCTCCAAAATGATTTTCTACCGACTGGTAGAAATCCGGCATTGCTATCTTCCACACTCGCGTCTCAATGGTTAGTGGAGCTCTCTTTATGATGTCCATGCACTGGAGGCAAGAGCTAGGTGCACAGATCCAAGAACGTGGCCTTTTGCATCCGAAAGTTCTGCAGCCACAGCTCGTCATTCCAAATGTGCATTATATGGTATGATTCCACCAAGTCAGCATTTGTTTCTTGGGCCAAAAAGAGATGCTCCACCATCTGCACCTGCTCTGTGAACACCACCACCAACTTTGAATTGTTTTTCACTATGCCCCTTGGAAATGGTCATGTCTCCTGTTGCTGCAGTACTTCTGCAGCTCTGCAAATACCAGAGGACTGTTCATCCTGTATTTGAAACGTCATGACAACAGTGCACAGTTGTGCAGGCTCCACGCTTCTGTCAGAGATGGGGAGCAGCAACAGGTGCCAGGCAGGTTTATGGGATTTTTTTTTTTTTAAAAAGGCATGAAAATGAGACAGAGATAGCATTATGGGATGGAGAAAGCTGCATGATAAGTACGTCACCCATTGTTCCCAGCCCCCACGCTCCCGCAACTCTTGCATGTCCCACAACACGTTGCGAAAATTCCCCAACAGACACTGTGCAGGAGGGTGACTTTTGGCTCACATTGGGATACCTATGCATGGTACACCGCACTTTGCGTGGACACACATGCAACACTGACGCAAAGAGACAAGTATGCACATGCATGAGCAATACAGTACTGTGGCACCTTTATGCCAATTTAACTTGTTTCGATCAAAGTTTGTAGTGCAGATATGGCCTAGGTTTCACATTGATAGTGTTTCTGGCAAATGTCACAATACTGAGAGGTGCTACTTATCTGAGATTGCCATGTATAATCAAAGATGTCAATGACATTAACTTCAATTAATTTTATATAATATTCAATATAAAATTTATTTACACAATCTGATATGACATCCATCAGCACCTTCATTTAATGTAATATTTGGTACCCATTTAATTGGATGTTTAGATTAATTTTAGGATAAGGTTTAAAATCTATACACCGATTTGTATAGTTCAAAAATAAAATATTTTGTTTTCAAATGTAGCACAGCTTCTAAGGGTTCTATACTACTTGCATCAAAAATAGATTGGTTGTAAAGGTCTAAGTTTCACAGTCATAAATCTAAATAAATAAATCTAAACTACTGAGCCAGCAAAACCACAATTGTGATTATGTATTTAATCCAGAGACCCTACTAATAGGTCAGAAACTAAATACATACAAGATAAATATAGGATCAGATAGTATTCTAGTTTTAAACAGACAATCAGAAGCCTCTGGGCTCAATTTGAAACCCATAATTAATAAAACCAATGAGGAGTTCATAGATATTGGTAGCAAAAATAAATCATATCAATATGGTCATTTAACTTCATAAGACTTTTGAAACATCTTTACTGGACAAAGAATATTTTCAGAAAATTTTATAACCAAAATTATACTCTATTTTAAATGTCATTAGCAGACAGACATTACCTTTTGAAATGTTAAATACTCCACCCTGGTTACAGGTGATTTAGAATAAAGTCAATTTAAAATCACTTGATTAAAAAACAAAATACTGATTTTAATCAGGTCAAGCCTTTGTATAACTTTCCAAAATTTGTGCTATCGCGACTTTAAGTTAAAATTTATAATGAACTAAATCATAAATGCTTTAAAAAAACAAAACAAAACAAAAAACAAAAACTGCTACTGGGATTTCATCCAGACCACACGATCCATTGTCTACAGCCAAGATCTACGATACAATTGCATTTGATCCAACCCCTCAGACAAACACCTACAAGATCTCTATCAAGCATTCTTACAACTACAATACTCACCTGCTGAAGTGAGGAAACAGATTGACAGAGCCAGAAGAGTACCCAGAAGTCACTTGCTCCAGGACAGGCCCAACAAAGAAAGTAACAGAACACCACTAGCAGTCACCTTCAGCCCCCAACTCTCCAGCGCATCATCAAGGATCTACAACCTATCCTGAAGGACGATCCATCACTCTCACAGATCTTGGGAGACAGGCCAGTCCTTGCTTACGGACAGTCCCCAAACCTGAAGCAAATACTCACCAGCAACCACACAACAAAAACACTAACCCAGGAACCTATCCTTGCAACAAAGCCCGTTGCCAACTCTGTCCACATAGCTATTTAGGGGACACCATCAGAGGACCTAATCACATCAGCCACACTATCAGAGGCTCGTTCACCTGCACATCTACCAATGTGATATATGCTATCATGTGCCAGCAATGCCCCTCTGCCACGTACATTAGCCAAACCGGACAATAAAAGAATAAATGGACACAAATCAGACGTCAAGAATTATAATATTCAAAAACCAGTTGGAGAACACTTCAATCTCCCTGGTCACTTGATTACAGACCTAAAAGTCGCAATTTTGCAACAGAAAAGCTTCAAAAACAGACTCCAACAAGAGACTGCTGAATTGGAATTAATTTGCAAATTGGACACCATTAAATTAGGCTTGAATAAAGATTGGGAGTGGATGGGTAATTACACAAAGTAAAACTATTTCCCCATGTTTATTTTTCCCCTCTACGGTTCCTCACACCTTCTTGTCAACTGCTGGAAATGGGCCATTTTGATTACCACTACAAAAAGTTTTTTTTTTTTTTCCTCTCCTGCTGGTAATAGCTCACCTTAACTGATCACTCTCGTTATAGTGTGTATGGTAACACCCATTGTTTCACGTTCTCTGTATATATATCTATCTATATCTATCTATCCTCCTACTGTATTTTCCACTGCATGCATCCGATGAAGTGGATTTTAGCCCATGAAAGCTTATGCTCAAATAAATTTGTTAGTCTCTAAGGTGCTACAAGTACTCCTATTCTTTTTGCGGATACAGACTAACACGGGTGCTACTCTGAATAGTGGGATTGGGTAACTGCTGTAGGAAAAAACAGAATGTTGAAGAGCAGGGCCCTGATCCCACAACCATTTCCGCAAGTATGCAAGTTTACACACACAAATAGTATCACTGACCTCAATGGGACTAATCCTGTGCTTGCAGCATCTGGGGTTACAACTGTATTTTAATTAAAATTTTAGCTCTCAATGACTTAAAATCGGTGTCATTTTTAAAGAAAGCTGCTTCAATGTTAAAGAAAAGTTATTTAGACTTTCAATACATTAATGAAGGTATTGTGAACTTTATTTTATAAAAAGATCTAAAAATTCAAAAATAGAAGCCTAAACTAAGACTCCAAACCCATATTTAGGCACTTACAGACAGGATTTGCAAAATCACCTTAGTGATTTAGTAATAGAAATCCCAGTGACTTAACCAAACTGATGAAGAAGTATAGTTGAAAGCATTTCAGCTTTCTTGACTTATGTAAATTCAACATATTGATGGAACATGGTGTTGGTTGTTAATATAGCATGGGATATTTGCTTATCAGTAGGGCTGTCGATTAATCGCAGTTAACTCATGCGATTAGCTCAAAAAATTAATCGCAGTTTTAATCACACTATTAAATAATAAAATGCCAATTGATATTTATTAAATATTTTGGATGTTTTTCTACATTTTCATATATACTTTATTCTGTATTACAATTGAAATCAAAGTGTATAATTTTTTCATTACAAATATTTGCACTGTAAAAATGATAAACAAAAGAAACAGTATTTTTCTTTTCACCTCATAAAAGTGGTGAATCTCGGTTGTGAAAGAGCAACTTACAAATGTAGATTTTTGTTACGTAACTGCACTCAAAAAAAAAAAAATCTTCAGAGCCTACAAGTCCACTCTGTCCTCCTTCTTGTTCAGCCAATTGCTAAGACAAACAAGTTTGTTTACATTTACGGGAGATACTGCTGCCCTCTTCTTATTTACAATGTCATCAGAAAGTGAGAACAGGCATTTGCATGGCACTTTTGTAGCTGGCATTGCAAGGTATTTACGTGCCAGATATGCCCCTTCATGCTTCGGACACCATTCAAGAATACATGCTTCCATGCTGATGACACCCGTTAAAAAAATAATGTGTTAATTAAACTTATGACTGAACTCCTTGGGGGAGAATTGTATGTCCCCTGCTCTGTTTTACCCACATTCTGCCATAATATTTCATGTTACAGGAGTCTCAGCTGATGACCCAGCACACTGTTCGTTTTAAGAACACTTTCACTGCAGATTTCACAAAACGCAAAGAAGGTACCAATGTGAGATTTCTAAAGATAGCTACAGCACTCGATCCAAGGTTTAAGAATCTGAAGTGCCTTCCAAAATCTGAGAGGGACGAGGTGTGGAGCATGCTTTCAGAAGTTTTAAGAGAGCAACGCCCTAATGCAGAAATTACAGAACTCGAACCACCAAAAAAGAAAATCAACCTTCTGCTGGTGGCATCTGACTCAGATAATGAAAATGAACATGCGTCGGTCCGCACTGCTTTGGATGGTTCTCGAGCAGAACCCCTTCATCAGCATGGACGCATGTCCCCTGGAATGGTGGTTGAAGCATGAAGGGACATATGAATTTTTCGCACATCTGGCCCATAAATATCTTGCGACACCGGCTACAACAGTGCCATGAGAACACCTGTTCTCTCCTTCAGGTGACACTGTAAAGAAGAAGCGGGCAGCATTGTCTCCTGCATATATAAACAAAATTATTTGTCTGAGCAACTGGCTGAACAGTGGACTTGCAGGCTCTAAAAATTTTATCTTATTTTATTTTTGAATGCAGGTTTTTGTACATAATTCTACATTTGTAAGTTCAACTTTCCTGATAAAGAGATTGCACTACAGTACTTGTATTAGGAGAACTGAAAAATACTTTTTTTTTTTTCAGTGCAAATACTTGTAACCAAAAAATAAATATAAAGTGAGCAACTGTACACTTTGTATTCTGCGTTGTAATTAAAATAAATATATTTAAAAATGTAGAGAACATCTAAAATATTTAAATAAATAGTATTCTATTATTTAACAGGAATCGCAATTATTTTTTTAATTGCACGGTTAATCACAATTAATTTTAATTGCTTGACAGCCTTACTTGTCAGTTTTGTTGTTTCTCACAGTACGACTATTAAATTAAGACCATGGACTTGTCTCTTTCCAACACAGATGAGCATTTTTAAGTGTGAAACTTCTCAGTAGGAAAAAACCCCTGTAAAATCTGACATTCTACTAACCGTAGGAAACTAATTGAAGAAACAAGTACAAATCATCCACATAACCAATTTTACTCTAATATGGGAAGAACTAGAATAAACAAAATTTAAGTGAAATTTTGAAAATTAAAAATTATACTTTAAAACACAATTTTAATTCCACCATGATTGCAGTTAACATAAAAAGGAAGAAAACCTCTAAATTCAAATAATGACTTTAACAAGTATATTATTTTTAATTTTCAGGAGAAAAATCAGAATTTACTGCTTCCAATTCGGTTTTCAAACAGGATATTTAATACTAGGAGCTGGGTGAATTGATTTAAATCAAGGCGATTTAAATCACCACGTGGAAAGCCTCAGTTTAAATAATTTTAATTAACGGTTCCATTTGTACTTCAGTTATTTTCTAAAGAAAGGTGCATTCTCTCATTGGTTGGTGTAACCCTTAAAAGACCCTGATTTACAACTAAGGAGAGCCTTTGGACTAGATTTGGTTAATCTTTTTGCTAACTAAGAGGGTACACACTATAACTAGATACATTTATTGAAGGAACTATATAGCTTAATCTTTTCAGATTCTTTTTAACTGAACTTCTGGAACATTAGAACGATATTTTGCTTGTTTACTAGATAATTAACTTTTTGCTCATTACTTGTGTCAAGCTGCATTCGGCGGGTAACAGGAATTTTAATTAGACACACAACAGCATATAAAATATATTTTGATTAAAATGTTTTGATAAGATAAGTTTATGTATCCAAAATATGTTTCACATTTACAACTAAATGATTTATTAAGCAGAAGGATTAACTCTAGTTAGTGAATTAAACTGATTATTTCAGGTCAGCCTGGGAAAATTTTCAAATATGCCTAAGTAAAAGTGACTGGAGTTTAAATTCCTTGTCTTGCCTAAGTCTCTTGAAAATGAGACAGACTCCTAAGTTGCTTAGGCTGACCTATTTATAAAGCTTGACTTCAAACGGGAGATGTTTTTCTCCTGATTCTTTCTTTATATAGAAAGATTTTGATAGTCTCATGGATTCAGCATATTTATTTATTTAAACATTTTAAAAGATTATAAATCTAGGCCTTAACACCTTTTGTATTACATTCAGATTTCATTTTAAACAGATTTAAAAACAAACAACAACAAAAAACTTTTAAAATAATTGATTGATCCACCCTGACTAGCAGTGAAGACACCTTGCTTCAAACAAAATGACAAGGAAAATTAACATGTTTTTATAATCTTTAAAACTTTTAACTTTTAATTACATATACAAACTATCACCTTGGGGCAAGCTTTTGTTTTTGCTCTAAACATTCAGATAAGAAACAGTGAGTGTGACCAAGCAAGGAAAAAGAGTGCTGAAATCTGCACAGTAAAAGCTACCTAAATAAGCTTTATCAGTATGATCTCATGTAAGCATATTTGTTTTTGTGCACCTTGATTGCCACTTACAGACTCAAACGGTCTTGTGATGATCCTTACACACAGCGCTCATTTTAAATGGCTTTAGTTCAAAGGCAAACAACGTCATTTATCTATTAGAGCTGGGATTTATCAGTTTCCTGGTGTATCCGGTTTCTTACCTTTCTTGGGTATGGAAAGTATTTAAATATGGGGCTCTGCACCCATACAGGGCAGGCAGCAAAGACCCTCACAGGCAGAGAAAGAACAAACATGGCTTTGTTTCTAGGGGAAGAGAAGAGGATTTGGGGGAGGGGAACTATTTTTTTTTTTTTTTTTTTAAATCGGGGAACTAGAGACAGTATAAAGTTTTTTTGTGTTATGCACTTGCCGCTATAACATGGCTTACCTCCATGATTTGTTAACTACAGTCAGTTCTAACATATACGTAGGGTTACCATACGTCCGGATTTTCCCGGACATGTCCGGCTTTTTGGTCCTCAAATCCCCGTCCAGGGGAATTGTTAAAAAGTCGGACACGTCCTGGAAAATAGGGAGGGAGGGGGTCATGGGGCTTGGGTCCAGGCTGGAGCCACTGGGGCTGGAGCCGGCGCCGCTCGCTCTGCCGGACGGCGCCGCTCGCTCTGCCAGGGCCAGGGACGGGCTGGAGCCGCGAGGCCGGAACCGGGGCCCAAGCCTAGCTGGCTGGAGCCGCTGGACCGGGGCTGCTCGGCCATCGGCCGGCGCCACTCACCCAGGGCCGGGCCAAAGCTGCTCGGTCGGAACCGGGGCCCGAGCCGAGCCAGCCGGAGCCCCTGGGACTGGGGCTGGGTCGAAGCTGCTCGGCCGGAACCGGGGCCAACGCCTCAGGGCGCAAGCCAAGCCGGGCCAGAGACGCTGGGGCCAGAGGCTCTTGGCCGGGGCCGGCCGCCAGAGGGAGCTGCTCGGCTGCAGGGGCCGGACTGGGCCGCACCTCCTCGCGCCCCCCCGCCCCCGCTTACCTGCTGCCTGCCTGTTTCAGGCTTCCCGCGTATCAAATGTTTATGGGAAGCAGAGGAGGGGGTGGAGCAGGGCGGCGAAGCGTTCAGGGGAGGGGGCGGAGTTGAGGCAGGGACTTTGGGGGAGGGGCAGAGTTGGGGTGGGGGCGGGGCTAGGGGAGGAGTTGGGCCCCATGGAGTGTCCTCTTTTTGGACACTTAAAATATGGTAACCCTAATATACCATGCGTTTTGGAATGGTTTGAGGGTGCTGTTAAAATATAAGGCATTAACTGTTCTATCCTCACTCACCAACAAATAGCATATACTTGCAGTAGATCATGAATACTCGAAGTTATGGGAAGATTTAGACGACCCTTCACCTATTTTAATGAGAAAAATGGGGTAAACAATTATTGCTCACTGGCTTTTCAAAGAGCAAGGCAGAGAATTATTACAATTCACAGACATAAGGGGCCAGTTTTCTGCTGGTGTAATCTGACACAGGACTGTTGCCAACTTACAGCCACGGAGATTCCTCCTGCAGATTTGTGTTTAAGTACCTTTCTAGGTAATCTATAAGGAGAATAGGTAAAACCAAATCAAATATTCATCTGTGTATTAATCACTTCACCCTTCAAAAGTCAAGCTACCTGTATTCTCCAAATTTATTATTTAAAAGGAACACCATCAGCTTACAAAAGGTCACACTATGGTCTAAAATTTTAACTTGTTACTCATAACAGTAAGACCATTGCTACTGAAGAAAAAAATTACCTCTATATTTTCTCAGTTTATTTTGTGCATTTGACAGCATTTTGTGATATAAAACACACACAATATTTAGTGCCCTTTTCACATAACAAGGATGATTTTTTTTCTTAATAGGAAAATGTGATTGTAAAGACAAAAGTTAATGGGATTGGTAGAAAGTAGCATCAAAACTCTTTAAAACATATTTCAAGTATGCCTTTTTCACAAAAGTTTGGTAATGCAATTTATTGTTTATGAAAGATGTAAGTCATCCTTGTGGATCTCTTTACAGAATATTTTCATAGGATCATAGAAATGTAGGGCTGGAAGGGATTTCCAGAGGTCATCTAGTTCAGTGGCTCTGAACCTTTTCAGACTATTGTACCCCTTTCATGAGTCTGATTTGTCTTGCATAGCCCCAAGTTTCACCTCACCGAAAAGCTACTTGCTTATAAAATCAGACATAAAAATACAAAAAAGTGTCACAGCACACTGACTGAAAAATTGCCTCTCATTTTTACAATATAATTATAAATTAAATCAATTGGAATATATATTGTACTTACATTTGACTGTATAGTATAAAGAGCAATATAAACAAGTCATTGTATGAAATTTTAGTTTGTACTGACTTTGCTAGTGCTTTTTATGTAGTCTGTTGTAAAAGTAGGCAAATATCTAGAGGAGTTGAAGTACCCTCTGGAAGATGTCTCTGTACCTCTCATTGAGAACCACTGATCTACTTCATCCCAGAGCTGAGGCAGGACAACAGTTATACTTAGACCATCCCTAACAGATATTTTTGTCCTCTAACCTATTCTTTAAAACCTTAGAATCATAGAATATCATCTAGTCCAACCCCCTGCTCAAAGCAGGACCAATCCCCAACTAAATCAATGATGGGGACTCCACAACCTCCTTCAGTAATCTTTCCACTACTTCACCATCCTCATTATTGGAAAGGTTTCCCTGATATCTAACCTAAATCTCCCTTCCTGCAGACTGATTACTTCTTGTCTATCTTCAGTGGTGACGGAGAACTACTGATCAGTCCTCTTCACAGGGCTTTGGAGCGGAGCCCAGAGCAGCTCCGGAGCAGTGGAGCTGCAGGTTTTTGCCTGGAGCTGGAGCAGAGCCGGAGCACAGCTCCAAAGCCCTGTTTATAACAGCCCTTAACATATTTGAAGACTTATCAGGTCCCCCGCCCATAGTTTTCTTTTCTCAAGACTAAACATGCACAGTGTTTTTAAGCTTTCCTCGTAGGTCAGGTTCTCTAAACTTTTTGTTGCTCTCCTCTGGACATTCTCTAATTTGTCCCTATCTTTCCTAAAGTATGGTGCCCAGAACTGGATTAGAACTTCAGGTGGGGCCTGACCAGTGCAAAGTACAGCAGAACACAGTTATCTCCCATGTCTTATATATAGAGCCCCTTCGTTTTCAGTTTAAACCAATTTTTACCAAAAAACCCCTGGGTTTTACAAAAAATATTTGTTTTTTCCCCCCGATTTTCACCCTACTACATAAAAATAACTTATTTATTAAGAAAATACACTGCATGAGATATATGCATTACAATACATTAGTCTGTGTGTATATGCAAAGCTGCCTGTTGAAGTAAGGCTATGTATTAGTCTAGAAGATACAAACAGGCATACACGCAAGCTCTGAAAGACGTGCACATCTGAACGTACGGAGGAACCTCGTGCCCACCAAATAAACATTTCATGCTATTACAAGATAACAGTTTAAAGATCTGACACACTAACATAGAAACAAAATGAAAATCTGTATAAAAATTTGTTTTAGAACACAAAGAAGTATTTGAAAGTTTAAAAAAATAAAATCAGGAAAAAAAGGATGAAGTTCAGTACATCTGCTGCAAATGGTGTGGCCCAATTGTTAAATGTAAATATTTATAGGCTAATAGTTCTAAGTTTACAACAGTAAACTGTACATTCAAATGAAAAGTTTTATTTAGGGATTAGAGATATATTGTTTTCATAAATTCGGAGGTGGCATTATGTTTTGAGTTCTGTTTTAGTTCTGCAGCAAGCCACATTGAATTCCATTAATCAGAGCATTAATCTACGGAATACTTTCCCCCCGTCCTTATGTCCACCAAAATAAACCCTGATATTTACCCCCCAAAATTAAGTTTTTCCCAGAAATTTTCACCTATTTTTGTTGTTCTAGTAATAAATACCGATAAATTACTGGGAAAAGTTAAATAAAAATGAGGGCTGTCAAGCGAATAAAAAAATTAATTGCGACTGTTAAATAATAATAGAATACCATTTATTTAAATATTTTAGATGTTCTCTACATTTTCAAATATATTTATTTTAATTACAATGCAGAATACAAAGTGTACAGTTGCTCACTTTATAGTTATTTTTGATTACAAGTATTTGCATGGTAACCCCCCCCCCCCAAAAAGAAATAGTATTTTTCAATTCACCTAATACAAGTACTGTAGTGCAATCTCTATCATGAAAGTTGAACTTACAAATGTAGAATTATGTACAAAAACCTGCATTCACAAATAAAACCATGTAAAATGTCAGAGCCTACAAGTCCACTCAGTCCTACTTCTTGTTCAGCCAATCACTCAGACAAACAAGTTTGTTCACATTTGCAGGAGATAATGCTGCCCGCTTCTTGTTTACGTCACCTGAAAGTGAGAACAGGCACGTGCCAGATGCGCTAAAGATTCGCAAGTCCCTTCATGCTTCAGCCACCATTCCAGGGGACACGCGTCCATGCTGATGACGGGTTCTGCTTGATAACCACCCAAAGCAGTGAGGACCAACTCATGTTCATTTTCATTATCTGAGTCAGATGCCACCAGCAGAAGGTTGATTTTCTTTTTTGGTGTTTCAAGTTCTGTAGTTTCTGCGCCAGAGTGTCGCTCTTTTAAAACTTCTGAAAGCATGCGCCACACCTCGTCCCTCTCAGATTTTGGAAAGCACTTCAGATTCTTAAACCTTGGATCGAGTTCTGTAGCTATCTTCAGAAATCTCACATTGGTACCTTCTTTGCATTTTGTGAAATCTGCTGTGAAAGTGTTCTTAAAATGAATAACATGTGCTGGGTCATCAGCCGAGACTGCTATAACATGAAATATATGGTAGAATGTGGGTAAAACAGAGGAGGGGACATACATTTCTCCCCCAAAGAGTTCAGTCACAAATTTAATTCATACATTATATTTTTTTAACAGGCGTCATCAGCATGGAAGCATGGCCTCTGGAATGGTGTCTGAAGCATGAAGGGGCATACGAATGTTTAGCATATCTGGCACGTAAATACCTTGCAATGCCAGCTACAAAAGTGCCATGCAAATGCCTGTTCTCACTTTCTGGTGACATTGTAAATAAGAGGGCAGCATTATCTCCTGCAAATATAAACAAACTTGTTTGTCTTAGCAATTGGTTGAACAGGAAGTAGGACTGAGTGGACTTGCAGGCTCGGACGTTTTATATTGTTTTAGTTTTTAATGCAGTTATGTAACAAAAAAAATCTACATTTGGAAGTTGCACTTTCACGACAAAGATTGCACTGCAGTACTTATTTGAGGTGAACTGAAAAATACTATTTCTTTTGTTTATCATTTTTACAGTGCAAATATTTGTAATCAAAAACAACATACCCTTTGATTTTAATTACAACACAGAATACAATATATATGAAAATGTAGAAAAACATCCAAAATATGTAATACATTTCATTTGGTATTCTATTGTTAAACAGTGCGATTAAAACTGCAGTTAATTGCGATTATCTTTTTTGAGTTAATCGTGCGAGTTAAGTCTGTCAAATAATTGCAGTTAATAAAAATAAAAACTGAAAATGAAGGGGCCTAAATACAAGACACTTCTGTTAGTACATCCCAGAATATTAGCCTTTTTCACAACTGCACCACACTGTTAGCTCATATTCAATTTGTAACCCACTATCAACTCTGATCCTTTTCTGCAGTACTAGCCCCAGGCCAGTTAATCCCTATTTTGTATTCATGCATTTGAGCTTTCCTTCTTAAGTGCAGTACAATAGAACCAATGAATTGACTGGTCAACCACACACCTCATTTGCAACCAGAAGTACGCAATCAGCAGTAGCAGAAACCAAAAAAAGCGCAAGTACTGTACAGTACTAAAAAAATAAAGGGAAAGTTTAAAAAAGATTTGACAAGGTAAGGGAACTGTTTCTGTATTTGCAAAAAGAACAGGAGTACTTGTGGCACCTTAGAGACTAACAAATTTATTAGATTCATTTAAATTAAGATGGTTAAAAGTTTTTATTCTGCATGGTAAAGTTTCAAAGCTGTATTAAGTCAATGTTTAGTTGTAAATGTTTGAAAGTTTTGTTTTGTTCAGAATTCCGAACATTTCAGAGTTCTGAACCTCCATTCCTGAGGTGTTCATAACTCTGAGATTCTACTGTACTTTGCACTTGTCTTTTGTTTGTTCTTGTCTTTCAAGGAAAACAAAATGGTTTATGAAAAACAGTATTATGAACACTAAGTTAAAAAGAGCATAATGAAGTGCTTTCACTGTTAGCAACTCTGTTTTGCAGATTAATTTGAATATCCTGGAATTTGGGGGAAAACTGGATGAAGACTGATGCTTAAACCTATCTCTAGTTACATGGTCTCACAGTAGGCAATTTTAGAAGGTAAGTAATCACTGTACACATTCCTGTACTGAATATTTGGTTGAGACTAAGTTTTTCCTACTATGTCTATTCTTCTAATAACTTATCCATAACTATGACTTCAATACATTTACATCTGCCATTCTTATTTATGTTCAAGTGAGATTTGGTTTCTTTTAGTTCTTCTGTTACTAGGGCAATAGATATTTTGAGAATATGAAATGAATGTAGGCAGGTTTTTGAAATCTTAGTTTTCTTTAAACAAGGCTGCCATTGTTTGCAAACATCAATTAAGAACTGTCCCTTTTGTATCCTAAAACAGTATAACAGGATTTGTGGCCAACTTCCATGATTTTACAGTATCAATGACTGCCCTGTTACCCCTAATTAATTTATAACTAAAACTAGGAAAAAATGCTGTTGCAATTGGTTCACCGACTTCTCGATTTGTTTGTATGTGGCAGTCAACAGTAATCTTGTGGAGTATACTCACTCCACTAGTTTAAATTTCACTCTTAAAAGAAGTTGCATTTTCTACAGCACAGGCAGGCAGAAACACTTCAAATACAAACACGATTGAGCAGCAAGTGCAAATGGCTATAATCTGTTCCTGAATGATGCGACATCTATGCAGTTCAAAATAAACTAAAGTTTCTTTGAACGCCTTTAGATACCCGAGTACTATTTAAAAACTGAATTTTCAGAACAATTTAAAATAGACATTTGTCCTTGTTTTATCGATATAACTGAAAGGATCTGACATGCCTCCAAAGAATGCTGTTACTTCCAAGCAGCACATTTGTGTTAAAGGAGTGCTATTAGTAGGCGAATGCACCTCATAGACTTGAGAAAAATGACACTCATTAGATTAGATTGTCTTAGGACAAGTTCTATATACTAGTAGAAATGTAAGTTTAGATGATTCAGTGGGCCTGACTTTCAGCTGATGTAAATCAGTGTAGCTCTCAGTGTAAGATCTAGCAAAACAGATGTACCATAAGTAATTCTCAATATTAGATAAATGAGAATACCAAAATTTCTTACACATAGTAGTGTTAGTTGTCCTCATTGTCCTTTGTGCAGTCACACACTATACATCACTCACTTCCTATTTCACAAATTAGGCCAGAAGACAGGCTAGATGGCAGCTTCCAGCATCTTCATTTAATTAAAAATTAATTGAAAATTAAGGTGATTATACTTTTTAAAACAGTACAGACATTTCCCTTAATGACTAGGTAGTTATTTATAAATTAATGTACATCACTTATATACCAAGAGTCCAACAGTAACAGCTGGAATATGTGAAAATGCAAGAAATCTGAAGCTCATAGAAAAATCACCGAAAGCTTTATAATGTTTTAGGTAGCACTATTTTGTAAGAATCACGATATATAAGATAGCATTCCACAGCCTTGCTCTCAAAAACAGTACTGAACATGAATGAAGCTACTACAACTTTCTACCCTCCTGTTGTAGTTTGGATGTAAAAGTTATATATACAATTGAAGCAATACTAATAATCTCAGAGAGAGTCCTTCCCAATCCAAGGTCACTTGTCCTGTTCTAAAATGTGCAAAGCTGCTGTCTACACAAATTTTGTACTGATATAATTACTTCGGTTAGGGGTATGATTTTTTTTAACCTAAATAGTTACACTGGTACACTCCCCAATGTGGATGCAGTTACAGCAGTAAAACACTGTAGCTTATTCCCCTTCTCATAGAGGAATAGCTATTCTGATATAAAGTACTTTGAGACACCTAACACTACAGCCACACTAAAGGCATACGGTTATACCAATGGGGACACTACAGCTGCCACCTCACCCCCATGCAGGGCCAAGTATGGCACTGGAGGCACTTCCTGCTGTAGTCCACAAGTTGTGGTCACCTGCTTGAAGTGGGGTGGCCTGTGCCATAGGATCGGCATCAGTCTCTAAACAGTTAAGTAACAAAATAATAAGATCACAATTTATTTCATGGCACAGACAGCCAAACAAAACTCACATGCAAGCATTTAGTTAAAGCTCTTGGGGCAAGGCCCTGACCTCCTCTGTCCCAGTCTCACCTAGCACTGCCCCTCAGAAGCAGAAGCCAAGTCTTCTTAAGTGGCCTGGTATCTCCTCTTTGTTAAGTGTCTCCTTCTAGGCCTCTGGAGCACTACGGGTATGTCTACGCTACAGCTGCACAGCTATGGTGCTGCAGTTGTGTCACTGGAGTGCCATAGTGTTGATACTTTGTACATTGAGGGAAGGGGTTTTGCCATTGATGTAGTTAATCCACCTGCCAAAAGCAGTAGCTAGGTCAACAGAAGAATTCTTCCATTGACCTACCCACGGCACTCAGAGTGCAAAAATTTTCACAGCCAAGTGACATAGCTAGGTTGATCAAATTTTTAAGTGTAGCCTGGGCTTAAGTCTTGTTCGTAGCCATTCTGAATAGGTTTACCTTGTGCAGAGGTCTCAGGATGCTGAGGAATTCAACAGGGGGCAGACAAGCCCTGATAGACCAAGACACAATTCATATAGTTACAGTGGTGCAACTTGTGTGTGTAGACAAGGCCCTTAGTGAATCTGACACCTACTTTCTCTTTGCCAAACCTTGCATATCTATATCTACATATATCTATCTATATCTATATCTATCTATATCTATATATATCTATATCTATATATATCTATATCTATATATATATATATACACACACACACACACACACACACACACACACACACACTTACTTCTCTCTTACCACATGAAAAGCTTATAAAATAATTGTCTAAACATGATATAATGGGGCAAATACCAGCCTAGACATCTATACTGGGAAAATGGGCCTCTTGGACTACTAGAATTCTTTGAGCATGCCAACAAAAAATAAACAGTGAAAAGAAACCCAGTAAAAATTTATTTGGATTTTAAAAGCATTTGGAAAATTTCTAACTAGAGGCTATAAGGAAACTAAGGAGTTGGGAGGTACAATTCTGCCAGACTGGAAACTGGTTTAAGGTTTGTATATATGAAAAAAATTGTGTCAGTTTAACTTCAAGTGCTATTTTAAACCAAAATTAGTTAAACTGGTCCAAAAGGCTGTAGGGACACTTATTTTGGCTTAAACCCAGGTTTACTTTGATTTAGTCTACTAAATATGAATATTCAAAGAGTCAGATTATTTCTATAGCAGTTTTATTAATATTTCTATAATAAAATATTCAAGATATTTTATTTTGTCTTGTCCTCAAAGTATCAGGCAAAAATGAAAAAAACAAACGGTTGGTGCTTCCTCAGGAACACAGATCAGGATATCAATTACCAGCAATGGATGCACCAATATCACTGGCTGAGGAATTTGATGTAGAATTCACTAATAGGGAACAGCATATTTTTATTAATATGTATACATTCTATATTGTGCATTTTGCACAACTATCTCAGATTTAATAGATTTAATGGTCGCTTCAAATAATCCTTTCCCTTTACACAGAAATAAACAGACCTTTAAAATGCACAAAAAATTTGAAACATTATTTTGCTTTTAATGGGGAAAAAAAAAGAGTACACATTTACTATTATTAGGAGATGCAGGAAAAGAAGATTGTTAACCAGTAACTTTTTGTTTCTCAGAATGTGTTACCTCTTCTGCAGGTCCAAAAAGATGTTACTTGCCCTAACACGAGACACCGATATAAGGAAAACAGTAACACTGTTAGAGGACACGCGCACACATTCATTGAGCAACATAATCAATCTTCTTTTCTGCATTCAAACTATGTAATCTGGCTTTGCCTGATAGATCATGAGGCTTTGGAAAAGACAGACAGCAAAAATAAAAACCTGAGACCACCGTAAGTTAAAGTTCTTAGATAAGTCACAATTCAACTTTGTTTTTATGAAACACTGTAAAGAAAGTTTGCCATACAGCATGCAGCTAAAACAATCCTGACTGATGTCCCTAGCCTCTGTTTGCCAGAAGCTGGGAATGGGCGACAGGGGATGGATCACTTGATGATTACCTATTCTGTTCATTCCCTCTGGGGCACCTGGCATTGGCCATTGTTGGAAGACAGGATATTGGGCTAGATGGACCTTTGGTCTGACCTCGGATGGCCATTTTGTTTTCCCTTCATCAAATGATGGAGACTCCCAAATGTTCAAAGTGGGCCTCCATAAACCCCCTGAGAACCAACTAGAAGTCCCATGAGCCAGGCTAGTGTTCCATCCAGTCCAATATCATATCTCTAACTCTACAGTAGTAGCTATTTTAGAAATACAAATGCTGAAGCGGGCAATTATGGGATAACCTGCCCCCAGAGAAAGTTTCCTTCTAACCCCCAGTAATTAGAGATTGGCTGATGCTTCAAAGCTTGAGTTTTTATATCATTCTAAAGCTTTTTTAAAATATTCATTAATTTAAATTTGGATCTTCTTGTTATTCATAAATATCTCATCTAAACCCTATCTGAATCCTAAGCTTTCTGTCTCATTGATATCCTCTGGCAAGGAGTGTGTCAAACTGATATTTCCTTTTATCAGTTTTGAATTTGCTCCCCTCAATGTTATTAAAAGATGGGGGGGGGGGGGGGGAAGAATAGAAAACCTCAATCTAATTTCTGTATTCGTTATTTTGTAAGCTTTTAGCCCCTCTTATTAATTTCCTTACTAAGGTAAACTACTCCACTCTCTTCAATCCCTCTTCCATGTTCCTAATCATTGTGGCAGCATGCTTCTGAAACATCCCCTCCCCCAATCTTTCTTGGCAGGGGGTGACCAGAACTGAACACAGTATTCCAAGTGAGGGAATACCACTGAGGAATTTAATGGCATAGTGCTTTTCTGTACTATTCTCCATCCCATTCCTTATAGCCTACCCTATTCCTGCCAGCAGTGGTACTGTGTGTGCTGCACAGTGAGGGGCGCGGTTATTCGTCAGCATACTCACTCTACAGCAAGATGGCAAAGGCCAGCAGGAGCGGGGCACACACTACTATCACGCCAAGCCCAGGAGCAGCAGCAGATCATCAGGGGCAACTGACCCAACCAGAGCCAGAGAGCGTCAGGTTGTTTTCTGAACCGACCTAACACATGTAGTCAGGTCCCATCGAGTTGGGGTCAGATTGTAGGGTTTTATTCTGGATGCCAACACAGACTCCCACATGAAACTGCCAAGTGGAAACCAACTGGAGTGAGGCAACAAGGGCGGAGACTGGTATCAGGACCTCTGAAACATAAGAGATCCAGGATACCTTAGACAGACCAAAAAGCTAATGGATGATTTCTGATGGAAAAAATGAAAAAACTAAGTTCAACACCTGTCATCGTCATGAACAGATTAGTATCATCAAAAAGCAAAGTATCTTTGCCTGTACTTTAGAAGACAGTCCTAACATCTACAGCTAAAAACATCTCCAAACTGCCACCATTGCCAGAGACCAGGTTCCAAAGTCAAAATTATAATATGAGGCTCTTAAAGAATAATACCATCACACCAACTTATCTTCTTTGATGGTGGACAAAACCTCAAACATTTTCCCTCCCAGGCGTCTATTCGACTCATGCAGAAAATTTAACCCATAAGATATAATTAAGTGGCTCATAAGAGCCTAACAGTCGGCTGGCCTTAAAGTTAAAGAAATCCAGAAATATGCTTTCTTCACAAATTGATCCATGTTCTTAGATTCCCTGCCCACAGGAGCACAAAAAAAGATCTCTGAAAGGCCTAAATCCTTCTGAGGCCACAAATATTGTGAAGGAGACCAGGGAAGGTTAAAAAATAGTTTAAAGCCCTCCTTGGATATCTGGTACAAAAGGTGTTTCCTGGAAACTGGTAGCACTGCAGCTGGACGAGTCCATAGCTCCTTCATTGGCTTTACAAACCCTAAATGTATTGGAAAAGCAGTTCTGCCCCACTCAGTCAACTCCAACACACTTATGTGATTTGCTTTCCACCTAGATGAGATGAATATCAGAAAACCGAACTATCCCAACCTCCCAGATCCTACATTTTTCTCATTTCTCCCAGAGGAGAATCATCCAAGGACAATGGTGAAGACTGAGAAACTTGTTCTTAACAGTCATCCCCTTAGTAATGCAGAATCTGGGGACCTTCCATGGTGAGAGAAAAAGCTCCTCCAGTGGTCTAGAACACTTGGAAAAAGCGATTTATACCTATTGTCTGCCTGATCCTGTATCTCTTTTGCTGAAATAGCCTCTGGAAAAAGTATATGAAACAAGAGGAGCTGGAGTTCAAATTGCCAAAATCCAAGGCAAAGCCTATAACTGCCTAGCAGCAGACAGATAGGTAGGATGGCCAGACCAAGGAGTATAATTATCAGAAAATCTATACCCTTCAGATACAGTCATACTCTTCTCATAAACTCCTCCCATTTTCCTCAAAATAGAGGTCTTGGAACTTAAATCCAAGGTATCAGCTATTCTTTCAGAAAGATGCTTCTGCAGGAGACACTAATGGAGGACTCATGACTGAAGACTGACCCTACAAGTCCCACTGTGCATATGCAGAGGCCCCACAGAAGGGTATGTGCAGTGAAACTGTTCCAAGTGCCTTACTAGTGCAAAGGATCCTACTGTTCCAGGTCTGAGGAAGGCCTAATTCCATTGGTCATGCATAATCTGAAATGACTGCTTGTGGTGGGGCATGACAAGACCCTTCCCTCCATAGCTGTGGACACCAGCTTTGAGGACTAAGACCCAAGTCCAGACAACAGCATTTTGTCACAGTGATGGATTCGAAGACCTCAAATCCAACACTTAAAAGACCTTATACCAGAGTCTCAGATACTCCAGTGTCATATCCAAGGTTCTTCTCTTGGATTTGGAGCCTTTAGATTTCAGAACTGACCCACTCAGACCTGGGATATTGTTTCAAGGTAATTTCTCTTCAATCCATTTGCCTTTGCAGACTGCTCTCAAACTGTGCTTCTTTCCAGGCTGGCATGAGGCATGAACACAGTGCAAGTCTCAAAGCCGCAGCATGAATACCCCTTGCCCAAACACTTTAGACAGTAGGACTTTTTGTTTGAGATGGGTTTTCAAGCCTATCCTCCACTCCTGCTCAGCTGTGCCAGAAACCAAGTCGCAAGGCAACTTGGACAAGATCCCTATGAACTCTTGAATAAAAGCAGTAACTGAAAACACCACCAACAAAACCGCACCTTATTTAACTATTAACAAAACTTCAAACTGATGAGGACAAAGCAAAATAGGGAAATGGGGATCAACTTCCTGAGCACAGTAGCTGGTAGAAGAGAGGGATTCAGCAACAGCTAGCATCTTTCATGCCATCTTTTCCACAACACTGAAACTGAGGGGCAGACCTGCACATACTAACGAATGTGTTCCGCAGCTCATGCGGTGAGGGATCTGCAGAGGCAACATCAAGAAAGTGAACTGAAAGCCTCTTTACTGTTGTTACTTAAAAAAACAAACAAACAAAAAAAAAACAGTGACATCAATAGAAAATTGTCATTACAGTGAAATTTCCCCTTATGTTTAGGGATCTGAATTTATCTAGAGTAGCTTGTTTCAGTGTTAATATTCAACAATGAATGGAAACCAAGCCCTTAATGAAAAGAATTAGGCTACAAAAGGGCATGAAAGTCCTCAGAAATAAACACGATTTTCAACTCCTACTAATCACTGAAAGGTAAGCTTTTGAATCAATCAAATTTGATCAATCAAATCAGCACACATTTACTAAAGATCTGCACATGACAAAGTAAAATAAACATCAGGCACAGTAAGTTACCTCTGTCAAAAAAACTATGAGCTGAAGAAGAGCTCTGTGTAAGCTCAAAAGCTTGTCTCTCTCACCAATTGAAGTTGGTCCAATAAAAGATATTACCTCACCTACCTTGACTCTCTAACAAAACTACAGTACATCCACTGCTGGAGTGGCCTGGAGGAGGTCGTATCGGAAAAGGGAACAAGAATAAGATTTTATACTTTCTTGGCACAGATGATAAAAATGTAAACCGCAATAGAATGTGAAGTTGTACACATTTCAAGGAAAACTCCTTTAAGCTCAACAGCAGCTAGCAGCCTGTCTCTATTTGCCATCACTCTAGATCAGAGGAGCTCACATGGGTTTTTGGTTCGCGCCCCCCCCCCTCCCCTTTTCTGCCCCCTTCAGTTACACTTGAGCTCTTTGACTGAAAAGGTCTGGAACAGATTAAAAGTCCAACCACAAAATAAAAAGCCTTGGCACGTACTCAATCCTGTCTGGGATACACATACACAGTGGGCCCAAAAAGGGAAACTATGCAGTAAGAAACCCTTATGCAATCTTTTGGACATTTCTGTCCTTTTTCAGTTTAACTGCCACAGCCGTAACATTTTATGGAACTTCAGTATGCTCAAGACAAGTAGTTCCATCCTTCTATTGAGACAGTACTATTTACAGGAGTTGAAATTAGTTCTTAAAAATTAAATGCATCTTACCTAAAAACATTTTCTTTTTTTTTTTTTTTTTTTTTAAATTCTAGCTGGCTGACCCAGGCTCTTATAATTCAAAACTGTAAAGCAATACATGGAAGAAGAGCAAAATACATTTCCTGTGTGATTACTTAAGTAAACATAATTGGCATCCCTCTTTTCATTGTATTTTTCTAAATGACTTTACTTCCTGTTTCAACCACAGATTACTATTCATATATTAAGTAGATTCTGAAGTTCAAATGACTAACACTGCTTTTGCAACACACAAATGGGACTACAACTCAGAAGGCTAGTATTAAGGGCAATATCGATAGATCTGTCGAAGATGACAGCCTCCCATATATGCCCCACCTTTGATTCAGGTTGCACAGTGGTTCAACCTATTTACAAGCTAGTCAGCAGCTTATAAACAAATTGTGATAATTCTATGGTTTTCATAAGAACAGACAGATATTTAAACATTTACAACTACAAAGTTAAAAAAAAAAAAGGTGAAATTTCTAGCAGCCATTTTAAAATAAAAGTGAAGTGCTGAGTTTGAATTTTCCACTATAGTGTTTATATGGCATTCATGGAGTTAATGACTCTCCCAAAAGGGGCCCACATTTGTTGTTAGGTCAACCCCTGTAAAGCTTCAAAGGCTTTGTATCCTCTCAGCCTGACCTACTCAGTGATCTGCACACGGTTTTCATTTAGTTGCACTGAGTCCAAGACTAAAGCTTGAAAACCACAATGATCTGCTCTCTTTTTTATACAGGTTTTTCCATAGCTCTGAAAAAATACCTCACAAATCCACCCAAAGGAGCCGAAAACAGTGAATTATCTGGATAAGAAATCAAGGAAAAGCTAATGTACCTATTAAAACTGGCAGACTTTTTGTAAAATATCATGACTTTGTACCAAAACAAAAACAAAACAAAATACCTGCAGTACCTGAATGCTAAAACATGACCTGAGAAAATTATTAAAATTCTGTACAGCTCAATGACCGTTTGTATGATGCAGCTAAACAATATCTGTGATTTCCACAATCCACTGTACTCTAGCTATATTCCACTATTGCAGTGGTTTTCAACTGAGGTACATGAGCGCTCATCGGGGGGTACATGAGAAAAATTCTGTAATGCAGACAACCTATTGTGTTATCCCTTACAGACCTCTCCTCCCACCCCCCACCATTTTCATAGGTATATTATGACCCTATCTCAGATGGAGGTATGCGGTAGACTACATTATTTGGAAAGTGGTTCGCAGCTTCCAGGTTGAAAAGTTTGTAACATTCTCTTATTGTTTGCCTGAAAATTAACATTACCAAAAAAAGTGAAAGATTAGTTCCTCTAATTTAAAAAGATTTTAATAATTCTATTTTTACTCAAATAGTAACCAATGAGTATTTTCCATGCCTCAAATAAGAGATTTTGATACAAGCAAAACTATCATATATTTCTCTCAATATGGTTTAAAAATGGACAGCTTTCTCATGACCATCACTGTAGCAAGCTGGAATTATAAGCTGGTGTGTGATTCAAATGGATTTTGACAGCATGATGATTATTATTAATGAGCTCGTTAGGATATAAAGGAAAGTAAATATTTCTTTTGGAAGCATCATTTTAGCTGGTAAAAGATTTGCATTGTGGGAGAACAGAGAGCCTGGATCAAATGCTTTATTCTGACAAAGTAATTCCTGGATGCCACAAAAGTTGGTAGCCCTATGAAGCAACTGGTGAAGTCCTGACCCCTGACATCAAAGATTTAGATGACAGAGAGAGAATATGAATTTATACTTATTTTTTAAAGGATGTAATTAGGGTGTATGTGATTCAAATCAAAGTATTTTAATCTTACTGCTAAAAATATTCCGAAGTGTGCCTGCAAAATGAAAATGTCTAAAGTGACTGAAACTAAAGTGAATAAAAAAAATTCTTAAGTGAGATGAACTTTTACCAAAGCGTGGGTCAAGCCTTGGGTCTAGCCAAGATGTGGTCTTGTTCTTATGGTTTATGTAGTAAATTTCTCCATCCTGGGTCATGGCTTGTTCCCATCCATCGGGGAGTGGGCCTGCAATATAGAAGGAAGGAATTCATAGTAGGCTCTTGTTTGCTCCAGCTCAAAAATAGCTCTAAATAAAAAAAATAAAAAAAAAAAAATCCCAACATTTTACATGTAAAACAGTACATGAAACAAATAGTTTCAAGCTCATGTCTAACAGTCCTGGGGGGAGGACAGAGAAGGGGGGATGAAGAAATCATACAAATCAGATTTTTAATAAAATGGCATAAATGCTTTATAATCGCGAGTTTGATTTTATAACTTGTGTGTCTTTTAATATGTTTTGGCACTTATTCCTTTGCTAGGGTCCATTCGGGGTAAAGGAATTTTAAAATAGAAAACCAGCAATAAGTCAAGCCTGCCAGAATGAAACCAGTATGAGCACCTGACATTGTATCAGGATAGGAAGTAATTCTCCCCCTCTAATGGTGAAAGTTCGTCTGGTAAGTAAGGCTCAGCAGTAGCATGAAACTGACAGGATTCTTCTGAAGTTTTATTTTGCTGCTCCTCCAACATAAGCAGCAGAGCAAAATTTACCGGAATCATCCCCCACCACTGCGAAAGTGCTATAGGCTGCAGCAGATGCAAGGCATGATACTGCAGGGAAGGAGGGAGAGAAAAAGTGATGAGAAACTGGAAGAAGAGCAAATAAATAAGAAGAAACACAAATGCACAGAAGCTGAAGGAGACAGGAAGGGTCAATACTATGCCCCACTCCCAGCAACTAGGCCTGTGCATGTTATCTCAAAATCTCCCCGAAGGAGACTCCAAGGACTATGCCTGAATGAGGAAACATGAGGGTCTTCTCCGGCCCTTCGGCTACCAAATGACATGCAAGATATGGATTGGAGAGTTGCCACTAGAACACCGCTCATGAACACTACTTGGTCTCACCTATAGTTTATCATGTCGTTGTCCCCGTCCTCCCCACCAATCATTCATCTGTATTTTCTTTAGTTAGACTGTAAGCTCTTTGAGGTGGGACTGAGTTGTCTTCTGCCTTTGTAAACTACATGCCACATGTTGGGACATAAATTTATTTAACTTAGGGTGGGACTTTTTGGCAGTGTATAAGTGATTTAGATACTTGAAAGAACACCATCCTTATTTCTTTGGATTTAAACAATAAAAAGGGGTGCCTATACAAGGTTCTTGGTGTCTCTGCCACAAATTTCAAGTAGAAAGATAAAATTAAACGGAACTTCCTCCAACAGCCATCAGGACTCAGGCTCTTCTCCCCCTCCTCTTCAATCTAACATGCAACAAAATGCCAATAAAAACGATCTACAAAGGTTGGCTGGTAAGTGTTTGGCTAAGTTTTTAGAAGTCCTATATAGTACAGAACTGACTGGTATGTACACACAATCACTCTAAACTTACAATGCAGGTAGGTGAAATGACACAAAAAAACTAGTATTTATTTTATCAGTTTAACATTGGAATAACCCTTCCTCATCATTTTCTTTTAGACTCCTGTTACTGTTGAAAGTTACAGTTGTGGGATTTTTGCTTAATCTTAAGAGAACTTTTCTTGAGAATTTTTAAAGAATAAATTAATATGTATTTGCACTCAGAGGCCTCAATCAGGATCAGGCCTGCATTGTGCTAGGCGCAGTTCAAATATTTAGGAACAGTCCCTGACCCAAGCAGCTTCCATTTAAACTGCGTTTCTGCTTAAAATTCCTCCATTCTGGTGCCAACTGGCTGCTCTGCACCTCCTTCTCTGTAGAATCCTGCATGGATATCTGCAGATATGCATATTTTCAGGATTTAGATATCAAATTTGGATCTGCATCCATCTGCGATCCACAAACACGGTGCACGGATATAAAGAGGATATCCATCGGTTTACAGATATGAAAATACCCATGTCAACCGTTCATGGGATTTGTGCCCCAGAATTCTGAAGCCCAAGGAATTAACCTGTCTGCTAGGGTCAGATCACATAAGAAGTCTATAGCAGTAGAGAACTAGAAACAGGTCTCGAGTCCCAGACTGAGACCATCACCACTAGACCAACCTTGCTCTCTCCACATCTAAGACCATAAGACCTTAAGTATGGCCATACTGGGTCAGACCAAAGGTCCATCTAGCCCAGTATCCTGTCCTTTGATAGTGGCCAATGCCAGGTGCCCCAAAGGGAATGAACAGAACAGGTAATCATCAAGTGATCCATCCCGTCTCCCATTCCCAGCTTCTGGCAAACAGGCTACAGACACCATCCCTGCCCATCCTGGCTAATAGCCACTGATGTACCCATCCTCCATGAATTTATCTAGTTCTTTTTTGAACTCTGTTATAGTCTTGGTCTTCACAACATCCTCTGGCAAAGAGTTCCACAGGTTGACTGTGCGTTGTGTGAAGAAATACTTCCTTTTGTTGGTTTTAAACCTGCTGCCTATTTATTTCATTCGGTGACCCCATGTTCTTGTGTTGTGAGAAGTAGTAAATACATGGTATTTCAAAGCATTTTTTTTTTTTTTAATTCTGTCCCTACCCTGAATAACTGAGGCTATAAAGTAAGGAAACACAGAACATGTAGTTGCCAGACAAAAGAAGGGACAGGAAAAAAAGAGGACAGAAGGTATATCAAACAAGTTTCAATAATGTATAGTGAACAAATCTTACAATGTCTAATTTTTAAAGAGAGAAGGAGATAGGGCAGGAAAGGAACAAGACATTTCTTCTAAGTGTGATACATACAGCAAGCAGAGGTATATATATATAAATACTTACATCTGCCAACTTGATAACAATTAAGTAATTAAGACCAAACAGTCCATAAATCAACAAACTGTCAAACTAAAGCAACAACTAAACTCTAGTAGTAAAAGTCAGCTAATCCAGATAGTGGTATTATAAAACACCTTGAAGGTTTATTTTTAAATAAAAATTTCTGAGCAATTCACAAGGGTGACAGTGGAATAGCTTCTCTTTATAACTATCTATAACCATCAGCCAGCCAACTATGTGATCCTATCAACCAAGAACTTTTAGGTGCTTTGTAATATCAAATGATCCAACTCCACCAAGACGTCCAACACTACATGGGAAGCAGAGTCTAAAAAGATGCACATGGAATAACTTTGTACATCCTTCACATTTATTGTTACATGAGAAAAAGCAAAACACATTGCAGGTTGCAGGAACCTTTCTTCCCTCATCCCCACTACTTTTCAAATCTCAATTTTCTATCGGGAGACTCTCACCAGAGTCATAAACCTGCCATGGCTAAATTTCATGAAAAGTTCCCAAAATGAGAGGCACACCTCTAAATAAATGTAGCCCAGTGTATGATGATCTCTTACACACTTTCTTCTTAAGTTTCCTGATAAGCACATATAATATCCAGTGTTTACAAAAGTAGTGTACACAATATCATGAACTGTATGGAGAAAAGGTTAAATTTGAAACTAAAAATGAGCAGGAATCCTCAAGATAAGGCAGTTGAAATTTACACCTTCCACAGGGCCCTGGTTCATTTTCTGCTATATTACCCACAAGGAGCTATAAACTGTATATTTGCTTCTGTCCGCCTCTCTCACATGGCCATTTTCTTGCTAAATTCTGACCTAATTTAACAGTCACTTAAAATGTAGCGTTAAGTTCTGAGGATTTCTACCAAATACCACTAAAGAAAATTAATTCCTTGGGGGAGAGGGGGAATAGAAGGCAAAAGGAAGGGAGATGACACACTGATGGAATTGATGGACAGCATTCAAATAAAAATCTATTGCCAAGTTACACTTGTAACATCTCTACATGCTGGCTGAAGAGAGCAAATTGAGCAGCCTGATGGATAAAATTAATGATTCAAAGGATACAATTGCGTTACTTGTACACTTCCTTTGTGCAAAATCTTCCACACCAGTTCTATCAACTGTGATAGCATAGGAAACAGACATGGATATTTTTATTTTGAAATTTATATCTGTATCTCACTAAGATACCTGAGCACCTTATATCATTTTAATAAGAGACTAGCCAAAGTTATGCAGCTTTTCCTGTAGAACAGTGGTTCTCAACCAGGGGTCCAGAGCCCCCCTGGGGGGCCATGAGCAGGTTTCAGGGGGCCAACAAGCAGGGCCAGCATTAGACTTGCTGGGGCCCAGGGTAGAAAGCCAAAGCCCCACTGCATGGGGCTGAAGCCCAGGGCCCTGAGCCCTGCCACCTGGGGCTGGGGCTGAAGCTGAAGCCTGAGCAATGTAGCTTTGCAGGGGTCCCTGTAGTATGGGGCCCCAGGCAATTGCCCGGTGGCTATCCCTTAATGCCAGATCTGGCTTTTATATGTAGAAAACCAGTTGTTATAGCATAGGTGGGCTGTGGAGTTTTTATAGCGTGCTGGAGGGATGGGGAGCTTCAGAAAGAAAAAGGTTGAAAACATCTGCTGTAGAACTCTCAATCAGTATGGCTCTCAGTAGTACAGCAGAGAAGTCCAAAAACAAATATAAAGACCAATCTCTACTAGTAAATAGACCACATACAAAAACAAGTTGTTTCTTCCCATTGTTGATGAGGTGGGGAATTTTCAATTACTTCATTTAGTCCAATTTGACACAGGAAGATTAAATAGATGATTTTGTCTATAATACTGCAACATCCCTTCCCACCGGTATGGTTCAAGAAATTTAGTCAGGTTACATGGAGCAAGCTCAAACCAGGAAGAGTGCAGCCATCTGTCTAACCATTTTTTAAAGGATACTGAGATCTCTGGAACAAGAAGCATTAGATCACATTTCACTGCCAGTAACAATATTCATGCCAGCAAATTCCAACTTTTGACATCAAGGCATCAATAAACTTTACTTGCCACCCTTACAAACCAACTCCTGACGATAACTATTCAAATTAGGAAATTTACGAAAACTTTTAAGATCATTACTACTACTAATAGTAAATATTTATATTATGGTAGCAACCAAAAAGCTTGAGGTCCCATTGTCCTGTGTGCTGTACTAACACAGAAAAACAATCCTTGCCCCTCCCAAAGGAAGACACTTAACAGTTGCCCATTTCATCCTTTCACTTCCCGCACTCTTTAGACAGACATTTAAGAAAGCATTAATTATCAAATTCAGCAACAAAGTAATAGAACCATGTATATGTGGCAAAATATGAAAGCTTTAGTAAAAAAAAAAAAAATCAATTATTTTAAAACCTTAGGTACATTAAATCAAACTGGGTTGTCAGCAGTAGAATCAATTTACAATGAATGCAGTCCTAGAATTCAATTCTCTCACAATGTACTTTTGTTAAACACAAGCAAATTTTGGAACTATCAACTCTCCAAGTGAATTAAAAGGGTTAAATAAAAAAATTATGTCAGCTGAAGCGTTTACTTGGCATCCCATTTTCTAAGCTCAATAGTTAGACCAGACAAAAATATGACAAAGAACCCTGTGTTAATTTTTACATAGTTTCTTTACAGAGCTGATCAAAATCAGATTTTGAGGGCAGAATTTACTAGATTGATCTACAAGCAGAAAACCTATTTTAAAAAAAAACAGACTAAGTCATTAACATTCATGGACTTGCATTAAACAAGATTATTTTCCCAGAAGTATTAGACACCACAACTCACATATCTATTTTAGTTTTCCTCTACGGTGTCCACAGCAAGATTGACTTACTAAGGCCCCTGGCTAACTTCCTTTGGTCACTAATCTGCATTTTGCTCGTTTGACTTTGAATTTTAGCAGTTCTTCTTGAGAAGTGTCTGAGTATGTTTACGGACTGCCTACATTACAGAGACTTGATAGATTGCCCCCTGCCCCCTTCAATAAATATTGAGTTAAAAAACAATTTTTGCTAACGTTCATCATGGTGGGGGTGGGGGTAAGAGAGAGAAAGGTCAATTTTAAAGTTTATGCCAAGTTTGCATTGTGTGCCACTTCACTAAGTATCGACATCATTTTCTTCCTCTCAATCTCTGCAATAAGGTGAGATGAAAGTCTTAAAAGACACCTTAAAATACAGAACAGCACAGTTCGGCAGTGAAAATTTAGTTCTCTGGTATAAACAGAGAGATAAATAAATCAGGGTTGCGACAGTGGGAATGCCTCATTTTTCCCATTCCCTCCGGGTAAAGAATCCTGCAGGGGAATCATGTATGATGGGAAAGCTACAGACATTCCATACATTAATGGAAAAGTCATGGCTATGTTAGATTATCTTTTCAGATAAGAGAAATCCTGGGATTTTTAACTGCACTGAGCCATGACCTCCTTAAATCCATCCAAGATCTCTTCAATTGTTTCAGGGATGGGGGAACTCCGACTGAACTAAGAGTGCTATCCCATCCCATCGCCTAGCTAGAAGTATGTCAAGACAATGGCTTGACTTGCTTCGCCTTCAAAAGTCACAGCCACAAACTGCTCAATCTCATCTCATGCCTGTTAATCTTTTGCTGCTGTCTGTAGTGTGTAAGCAACAGAATAAAACAGATACAAACTTGTCTAAACGGAGAACCAGATGCAGGCTCGTCTAAACAGGGGAATCTCGAGCAGAAGAGAGGATATTTTACCTCTATTTGGCACTGGTGCAACTGCTGCCGGAATAGTGTATGCAGTTCTGGTACCCGTAATTCAAGAAGGATGTTGATAAATTGGAGAAGGTTCAAAGAATAGCCACGAGAATGATTTAAGGATTAGAAAACATGTCTTACTGCAATAGACTCAAAGATCTCAACCTTTTTAGCGTAACAAAAAGAAGGTTAAGAGGTGATTTGATTACAGTCTAAGTATCTACATGGGGATCATATATTTAATAATGGGCTCTTCAATCTAGCAGAGAAAAGTAAAACATGACCCGATGGCTGGAAGTTGAAGCTAGACAAATTCAGACTGGAAATAAGGCACACATTTTTAACAGTGAGCATAAATAACCATTGTAACAATTTACCAAGGGTTGTGGTTAATTCTCCATCACTGAATTTCTGAATCAAGATAGGGTGTTTTTCTAAGAGATATACTCTAGGAATTATTTTGGGGAAATTCAATGGACTGTTATTTAGGAAGTCAGACTAGATTATCACAATGGTCTCTTCTGGTCTTGGAATATATGAATCTATATGCAGAGGACCAAAGAGGCGCAAGAATGATCTTGAGGACATGGTGGTGATGGAGAGGCAGATAAAATAAAAATTAGACTCAGAGGAAGGAGCAGACAAAACACGAGGAAAACCATAGCAGCTGTCACAAATTAGCAATGAGACCCAGATGATTTGCTTGCTTGCTGGAGTAGCAGGGCCAGGGAGCACTTGGAAAATAGTGAATTTTAGCCCATGGGAGTGAGCACCTTGCATTGCTCTCTAGTGATGCCCCACAAGATAGCTGAAAAAGCTGTGTTGACAGGCTCCAGGAGAAGCCAAATCTGGTTCTCCATCAGCTAAAGGAATGGTCACCATGATATGGGACCTTAGGAATTGAGGAGGAAGGAGGAAAACATTGCATTTCCTCTGCCAAAAGGACTTTTCTTTTTGTGGGGATATCTTCAAAAACAGCAGGGTGGGAAGAACAAAATTCAAAAAGGCAGGAGGATATTTGCAAGCACACCTCCAAAGGGAGAATATTAAATACATTGTTTATTTTCTTTTTAAGAGGGAGATTTAATTTACAACCTCATCTCTTAAAACATTAGAATCCTCCATTTTAGAAAGCACAACAAAAATTAAATTACACTTGTGCTGATGTCACAAATTCATTCTCTCTTCAACTCACATTATCCAGTTGCTTAAGGCATCAAGATTTATGCATTTACATTTTAAAAAGGAAAGAAAAATAATGTTTCTAAATTAGTGGAAAGATACTACTAGTGGCAGGGACATAGAGAGAGGAATTGTACTTTGTTTTTGCAGAAGTTGAAATTTTATCAAAAAGAGTTGTTTATGCATTTGTAATGCCTTTTTTGGAAATATAAATATTTATATATTTTTGCTTACCTGATGCTGAATTCATTATGTTCTGTTGCACTGGAGGACTGGTGGGGGCTGTAACATTCATCTGTGAAAGTATCGCCTTCCTAGGGTCCTGCCATGTTGTTGTTTGATCAATGTGACTGAGACAAAACAAACCAGAGTTAGACAAAGTCTCATGTATTCACAACAATGTTGTGCTAGAGTAGACAAAGTCTAAAACAGAGATTAGAAAAACCACACAGCAAAAGCATAATTCAAAACTATTAGCAAAAAACCTTCTTCAGTTAGTTTTTCCTTGGCTTTCTATAGGCCAGATTCTGAAACCCTTACTCTAGTAAGTAGCATTTTCTCCAGAAACAGTCTCATTGATCCCACTTGGAACAATGGTGGTGAGAAGAACTATAAGAACTAAGGGTATAAGAATCTGGCCCTTTGTGTTTTAACGTATCTGTTCACAATCTCTTTTACCTTCTACTTTCTCATGTTTAGATGCGACTTCAAAATCTTCCAAAACAAAAACAATTATGTCTATAATCTCACACAGAATAAAGTAATTTAGTATTGTGTTAATTCCCCAAGCATTGACTATTAATCAGCTAATCAGTAAATCATTAGAGACTGATCAGACAGTACAGTCTATCAGAGTGTTAAGTAATATGAGGGTTTCCCAATTTTTTTCTTTTGTGGACCATATTTTGGAAGCGATTGTCTTGAGGATCACTTTCTCTCCCATTGACAACTGAAAAGCCTCACTGTGGCAACCAGAGCAACTATACACTTGGAAAAGTAAAATAAAAAAAAAAAAAAAAATTTTTTTTTGTTTTTTTGGTTTTAGTTTTTTTCAGTTTATTGGGGTAAACGTAAGGGATGAACCACAACTATCTGATGAGATGGCTTTCTGCAGACCACCAGCAAGTGCTCTGCAGACAACTAGAGTTCCACAAACCACTTTGGGAAGTGGGAACTACTGATCTTAAGGTAACTTGCTCAAAAGCTGGGGATGGCATTCATAGCCATCGTTCACACAAATATTGAAGCCATATCAAGTTTACCACCAGCAACTTCATTGTCATGTTAATATATGTTTATAATATGAAAGAGAAGGCTATTTATGGACTGGGATAAATAACCATATTCTCTCCATAACATATACATTAGGATTGCTCTGAAAGTGCACATAAAAATATCAAACTCAGATATACATCAATCTTTTCTACAGCAAGTATTGTTACTACACAGTGTTCAACCAATCACCTAATTTGATGTCAGGAATGATTTTCCACACTAGGCATCATGACAGGGACCCTGTTGGTGTTATGGCTTTCTTTGGGACATATGGGCATGTCCACTATAACCCATTTCCAATAGGGAAGTACTAAATTTAATACTGAGATCTAAACTGGCCAGGGATATCCAGTTTTAAAGCAGACATTCCATCCATACATCATCCTGTCATGTCTAAGTTCCAATGTACTTGGTATGCAAGTCACTGATATGAACATATACAATGTGTAGGTCATATATAAAGGTACAAATTAATGATGGAGTGTCAGTCTTCACTGTGAATTTTCCATTTATGCATCAGTGTTGCTGCTGTGTTTGCACACTAAGCCACATGCTAAAAATCCTTATTTAATTTCCTTTACAGGCACCCCTCTGTTTTTTGGTCTAGCCTCCATTTCTGTTCCAGATCCAGGTTTCTACCATCCACAGATTAGTTATACACTTCAGCAAAGCATGGAAAGTATTATTTTCACTCGTTTATTATTCAACATTGCTCTACAAAGGAACTTAGCCAGAACAAATTGGATCACAGAAGAACCACCCACCAAAATTTAACAGTTTCTCATATAATGATATCGACAAAGTAGTTTAAAGTTTTTTAATATAATATTTGGTTCTTGTTTTAAAGTGCTATTACACTTTAGTAATTATACAATAGACAAATTGTTTAGATCTGATCATATTAATCTAAACTGGTGGTCTGATTTGAAAAATGGAGATTACTTACTTGGAACTGGAGGTTCTTCAAGATGCGTAGTTCCTATCTGTATTCCATATGCGGATACGCATGTGCGCCATGCACCTGAGATTGGATATTTCTAGCAAGTAGTGTCCGTTGGTCCACACATACACAATTGTTCTCCTCATCCTCTGAACCAAAGGTATAAGGGGCAGTGCAGAGCGATGCCTTTCCGGTTCCTTCTTACCCTGAATCCAATCATGATCCGGAACAGAGAGGAAGGAGGGTGGATAGTGGAACACACATAGGGACCACACATCTAGAAAAACTTCCAGTTACAGGTAAGTAACCTCAATTTCTTCTTCGAGTGCTGGTCCCTATGTGTATTTCACACATGGGCAAATGTTAAGCAGGCATCAAAGAGGGGGAGGGGGTGAGGATGCAGTTGGTACAAGACATCCAACACTCCTGTCCCTACAGCTGGTATCTGCAGAAGAGGTCTGGACTATTGTCTAATGTTTGGTGAAAGTAAGAAGGATGGAGCTCTGGGTAGCCATCCTACATATGCCCTAGCTATGTCTCGAAGAGATGCTGCAGAATTTGTTTGTGCTCTAATGGAGTGGGCCCTCCCCGCCTCCAGGGGAAGAATATGCATCCGTTGATAACAATACACAGATGAGCTAGAGATCCACTTAGAAAGTCTCTGAACAACATGACATTATTGACACAAACTGCGACCGTATAGATCATTGTTGCAACCAAGGTCCTATTGTACAAAGGAGGTCAAGTAAGGTGTCTATGAAAAGGTTATGATTTGCTGGTTATATGCATGTATCATTTTTGTATTTAAGGTTATAAGTATTGGCTCTATACGGTCTGTATTTCAAACTTGTGTTATGCTTCTGGGTGACACCCAAGACAATTTGGCATCAGCACTGCCTAGCCTGCTTGATGGCCCATTAAAGGACCATCAGCTATACAACTGACCCATTGAGAGAAGGCAGATACACCTTGTGACTCAGCAAGGCATGCAGGGACATGCCTATGGAAAGAACTCTAAGGTTTTTCCATGCCATGTGCTGGGCAGCTTGTGTTTGGAACAAAGGAAGCACAAGCCACATGGCAAAAGGACTATAAAAGGCAGCTGCATCATCTCCATTTTGTCTTCAGTCCTGCTTCTTACCTCTGGAGGAACTTTGCTACATTGAAGCTCTGAAAAAGGACTGAATGACCCATCCAAGCTATGGATGTACTCCAGAGACTTGATTTGAGCCTGCAGTTTATTCCACTACTGCTACAAGCCTGAACCAAGAACTCTGCCATTGCTGTAATTGTTTACTTTGACCAATTTTAGCTCTCATCTATATTTCTTTCTTTTTATGAATAAACCTTTAGATTTTAGATTCTAAAGGACTAGCAAATGCATGATTTGTGAGTAAGGTTTTTTTTTTTTTTTTAATTGACCTGGGTCTGGGGCTTGGTCCTTTGGAATCGGGAGAACCTTTTTTCTTTTATTGGGGGATTGGTTTTCATAACCATTCATCCCCGTAAGGAGTGGTGCTGGTGGTGATACAAGGGAACTGGAGTATCTGAGGGAATTGCTTGTATGACTTCTGGTTAGCCAGTGGGGTACAACCAAAGTCCTCTCTGTTTGGCTGGTTTGCTGTGCCTTAGTAATAAAGGACCTCCAGTTTTGGGCTGTGACTGCCCTGCTCTAAGCAATTTGTTCTGAACTGATACTCTCAGTTGTGTCCCGCCAGAGGCCACTTTGTTGCAAGCAGGTAATGCTTGTTCTTTAGGTTGCTCCCTAAAGAAACAAATAGTCTAGGTGTTCTCCCAATTGATTTGTTCCGTGCAGGTAGAACCCCAAAGCCTATTGGATATCGAGAGAATGAAGTAGTCTCTCCTCATTGGAGGCATGAGATTTTGGAAAGAATACTGGTGTGTGAATAGGTTCATTGAAATGAAACTCAAATTGTCTAAGGGATGAATTTTGGGTGGAAATGAAGGGAAACCTTCTCCTTACGAAATACGGTGTATGATGGGTCTGCCTGCTGTAGGCATTCCCAGTTCACTCACCCTTTTGGCTGATGTGATGATGATGATGACTAGGAAGGCAACTTTCAGAGAGAGATAGGACATTAAGCAGGTGGTGAGCGGGTCAAAAGGCTGTCTGGTAAGTACTGCAAGAACAAGATTAAGATCCCACTGAGTTGTTCATTTTGCCACTGGTGGCAATGTCCTAATGAGGCCCTTCAGAAATCTGGCTGTAGTGGGATGAGTGAAAACAGTATAGTCTTCAAATGGAGGATGGAAAGTGCTGATTGCTGAAAGATGGACCTGCACTGAGCGAATGGAAAGACCTGATATCTTAAGAGTGAGTAGACAGTCTGGACTAATTATCCCCTGGATTCAGGGGATAACTGGTTCTGCTGTATCCAGGTGGAGAAATGTCTCCCTTTGGCCAGACAGCATTTTCTGATGGAGTCCTTTCTACTACTTTGATTGAGAACAGATTGAACAAACTCCGAACATGTATGTTCCAGGTCTGACACCCATCCAAATATGGAGGTGGAGCCGTGAGATGAAGAGAGCTTGGGTTGGGGTAGCTGACCTCTCACCAGCATGACATTCATAGAAGGTCTGAAAATCAAAACTGCCTGGGCCAGTTGGGCACGATAAAAATTACCCAAGCTTTGCTGTGGTGAATCTGTTGTAGGACCGGTGATATCACTGGGATAGGAAGAAAGGCATACCTGAGGTAGTTCATCCAGAAGGGCGTCACACTAGAGCCTTGGCCCAGAGCTCCTCTTGAGCAGTACAGAGGAAACTTTTTGTTCGTCTGAGAGGCAAACAGGCACAAGGATGGGTGGGGATCTTGTTCAGGACAGAACAACATATCTCCCATTCGTGGTCTGTGGAGACTGTCTGCCAGAGAGTGCTGCACACCTAGAAGGTATATATGCTGCTACAGAGAGAAGAAGGGATCCTGCTCCACCCGGTTTATGTAGAAAACAGCTATCATGTTATCTGACATTATCTGGATATGGTGGGACCAAATGAGTGAAAGGAATGTGTTTCAGGCTAGATGTACCACTCTCTAGCAGGCTGATACGCAACCTGGCATCCTAAGAGACAAGTGCCCTGTGCAATGTGTTTATCCATGGGGGCTCCCCTAACTATGAGAGATGCATCCGTGATAATGGTCACATCAGGTGTGGGTATAAGGAAAGGGTCTCCTACACACTCACTAGTTCTATCCTTCAAACTACAGAAGCCACTACCTTTGTGGGAATTGTTACCCTAGTATTCATAAACAGACCACAGCTAGGCCTGTAGGTAATGGAAGTGGAGCCTGGCAAACGGTGTTACGTAAATACATGAAGCCATGTGGCCTTGTAGGGAAAGGTAGACCTTCACTGTGGTCTAAGAGTGACTTGTCTTACCAAGTTGTTCACAACTAAGGCTTGATCTACACTATATATTTACTTCGATATAGCTAGGTCGCCCTGGGTTGTGAAAAATCCACCTCAACCCCGTGTAGTCTCTCCCACCAACATAGCTACTGCCCCTCACGGAGGTGGAGTTATTAAGCCAATGGGAGAGCTCTCTCTCCCATCTTCTTAGAGCATCTTCATCGGACATGCTACAGCAGCACAGCTGCGCCAATGTAAGTTTGTACCATAGACCTGCACTTAGAATCTTTCCATAGAAAGACAGGCCCTTGCTGTAGACAAGTTAAGGATTACTCCTATAAAGTCCATGGTCTTTGTGGGAATCAAAGTGGAATTTTCCATATTGACCAAGGAAGGTAGCAGACAAATTAGGAGTAGGGTCGCCAATGGAACCTTCTTGCTGGAGCTACCCGTCAGAAGCCAGTTGCCAAGCTCATCCAAGCTACCATTACTGAAGACCTTTGTGAAGCCCCTGGTTTCTGTAGTTAGACTGAATGGGAGCACTCTGAATTGGTATTGGCTCTTGTCTTACCAGGAATCTGAGGAACCTATTGTGGAAGGAGAGAATGCACACAAGAAAGTAGGCATCTTTCATAACGAGAGCCACAAGCCATGTGCCCTCCTTGAGAAAAGGCATTATTAATGCCAATGTGACTATGAGAAATTCTGATTTTCAAACAACGATGAAGAGTTGTCATAGATCGAGAACTGGTTTCCAACCTCTGATTTTGTTGGGGGGAAAAGAAATATGGGAAATAGAACCCTTTCCCTTGATGTTGAGGTGGCTTGTGCTCTATAGCCCCTCGCTGAAGAAGAGACTCCACCTCCTGATGGAAGACCTCCTAATGAGAGTGGTCCGTGAAAAGGGGGTTTGTGATGGGGAGGAGACACAAACTTGATTGTGTAGCTGGAGTGAATAATCCTTAGCATCCACTTGTCCAACCTTATTGCCCTCCAGTTGTGAGCGAAGTGAGTGAGGTGGCCACCAAAGGTTTGGGGGGCAGTGAAGGATGGTACTAATAGAGGAATGTGGCTCTTGAGCATCCCATCAAAAGGAACACCTGGTTGGTGGGTGGGGTTGCGTGGCAGCAGTTGAAGTGGAAGAAGTCACAAATCAGGATTTTTGTACACTCTTGCATGGCAGTTCATAAGAGCACAGGTGACAAAAGTGTTGAGGGGGAGGTCTAAGTTTATAAACCTGCTTATGGTGCTTTCTCTCCGAAGCCAGGGTGTAAATATCCAGGGAGAGTAGGGTTGCCCTAGAGTCCTTATGTGGGTGTAGTGACTCAACCATCTCTTCAATGAAGAGATTAGACTCATCAATGGGCAAGTCCTCCTGGTATCCTGGACTTCCCTAGGTAACCCCAAAGAGCTAAGCCAGGTCTCTTGCCTCATGACTATAGACATGGCAATCACCATTTGGAGCAAAAACTTAGCCACCAATTTGCTTTCATGAATGAAGGCTTAGAATTGAGCCCCATCCTCCGGCGGAAGTTTGCCCTTGAATTCCAGATGTATGGAATAATTTGTGAATTCATATTTTGCTAACAGGGCCTGGTAGTTAGCAATTCTAAACGGAAGGCTGGTCAGTGAAGATACTTTCCTCCCCAGAAAAATCAAGGCATTTAGCACCCTTATCTGATAGAGTTGCCTTGGTCTGACGCCACCTGGATCTTTCTGTGACTGCATGCACCACCAAGGAATTGGGCACTGGGTGGGTAAATAAGAATCTGCCTTTTCAGCTGGAATTTAATGTTTTTAGCCCCTTGCAGGGCACAGGAGGCTGGCAGATTCCATTTATGGCCTCATTTACTGGGAGGGCCACTGTGCTAGGGCCAGAGGTTTTTAAAGTGTCTGGGAGTCTATGTTACATGTCACTGACCTCCTCAAGAGGGATCCTGAGCTCCATTGCCACCCTCTGCAAGAGCTCCTGGTATTCCCTGTGGTCATCAGGTGGAGACAGGGATGACAGAGTGATTCCCTCATCTGGTGCTGAGGACGACACACCTCTTGGAACTGTCCAGCGGAGCCAACTCAACTTCCTCCTCCATGTACTCTGATGGGCTGGGCGGTATTGATCGGGGAAGAGGGATGGTGTGATTCTCATCCAGATCCAGAGCTTCTAGTGTATGATCTATGAGCCCCAGGAGGGCCAGTATGAAGTCTCAACTGGTTGAGGAGGGCCCCAAGATTTTGGGTACTAATTGTCCCTGGTTAGGCATTTCTGGGAGGAAGGCAGCTCCAAGACTTTGAGGAAGTTATATCCAGACTGGATTCTCTCAAAGGCGTTAAGATTCCTCCAGAACATTAGACTCATCTTATGAAAAGGTAGGTTCAAATTCTACCAACAGTACCAGTGGAAGCATGCTCCGGTCTGTGGATGGGGTAGGAGAGAGGCCATCTCTCTTTGAGGTGTTTTTTTCTGATGTCAGAATGTTCAAGCGGAGGAACAGACCTGAGAGAACAGGAGATTATAGGAAGCATAAGACAAAAATATGCTCCGGTGAGGTAAAGGTCTCAGTCTTGGAGTTTGAGGAGTCCAGAAGGTTGGATCAATGGATACAGCAAATCTAAGGAGACAGCTCTTGGCAGATCCTTTCTGGAGTATGTGGGTGCCATCGAATGGAAGTCCAACATAGAACTTCCAACCAGAGACTGCGTGTGCCCATCTGTCAGCCTGTGAGTTGGAGCAAGAGCCAGAGCTAATAGATCCTTCTTCCTTTGCAACTTCTCTTCTCTGTGAGAAGATTTGTGAACCTGAGTCTTTAGGAGCGCATGCAGGACTTGTGCAACTTGGACTGAGGCAGACAGGGATCCTTTTTCTTAGAGGCAGATCGAATGGGAATCTATCCTTATGCTTATCCTCATGTCCCCTACTTTTGTGAGAGGGTTTCTTAGGCTTAATGTTTTTGGCCTCTGCTCCAGGGCTCATGCATAGAGGGGCGCTGCTTGCTGTCTGAGGCTGCCATACAGGGGAATCTCCCTGACCTGGATCCAACTGGGGTCTCATTGACTTCTCCATGAAATGTTTCTGCAGATGGAGCTCTCATCCCTTGTGATTTTGGGGAGGGAATAAGTGACTACTTGGCAGTGATATGATATACCCCAAGGCAGTAAAGGCAGCGCTGGTCTTTGTCACTGATGGAGAAGGAGCAGGAGATAAAGTTCCTGAACCTCTCAACTCTGGGCATGGCTTTTCGGTGTGGGGAAAACTCCACTAACTATAAACATTAAAAGACTAAAAACACCAAAACTATGCACAACACATGTATTTACAGATTAGAAGTTAGATGAAAATAGTTTTGGACACAGAGGATTGTGACTCAGGCCATATCACAGTAAGAAGGAACTAGAGACACATTGGTCTTCACGTCCCCTTATACCCTCGATTCAGAGCACGAGGAGAACAACTGTACATGTGCAAATCAACAGACACTATTTCCTAGAAAACTCTGATCTCAGGTGTATGGTGCACATGTGTACCCATGTGTGGAATACACAGAAGGACCAGTACTCGAAGAAGAATTTGCAATTACTCTGTCATTACAACTATGTACAATAAGCGCACCTAGCCTTAATACTTCAAAACAGGATGTATTCTTTCTCCCTGAGAACTTGCACCAACATTGTGTGTACAAACTATAGTTAAATTTTGCATAACCTAGTCAATTATTTCTTCTTTTTAGTTCCTTTTTATTGTATTACCATGGTGCCTAGAAGCCCTAGTCATGGACCAGGAAACCATTTTGTTAAGTGCTGTACAAACAAAACAAATAGACAATCCTTGCCTTAGAGAGTTTACACCTTTATGGGATTATGTAGAGATTTACCACAGATTCCACGAAGTCAATTTACTGAGACTAAAGAGAATAGATTAGAATGCACTAAGTAATTCAAGTAAAAAGTTTTAAGTAGTCAATTCTAAGTTTTGTCTTTAGGATACAAAGCATACTTTTAAATAATTGTGTACAAACAGATACCAAATACAAGTCAATCACAACCGCAAAGGTGTGTTAGGATCTGGAGTGTCTATTCAGAAGCATTTAATTTAAGTTCTTAATTGTTAAATGGACTGTTTTGTTAATATTAAACGTATAATATTGTGAAGTGACCTTGGGTACTTCCTTTTAGTTAAAGACATGTATTCTTTTCTATGTATTTAAATTGTTGTATCGGCACCTAGACCTTTAGTAAATCTAAATATATAAATGGAGATTGTTCCACATGCTGAACCAAGATATTTTGATATTCCCAAAGAGCATAAATATTTTAGTCATCCTAAATTTAGCTCTTAGAACAATATAGATAACATTCCATAGCTACACATCCTGATTAAATTGAAAACATAATTTTTCCAGTAGCTGTACCAAAGATATTGAATAAAACATTCAACAGGAAACCAAAGGAAAAAAAAAAGGAATGCTCAATTCTAGGCCAAAACTCACTGACCTACTGAACTTTAAAATAGTTATAAAAATAGTGGTGAATGTCATTTGCAGTAAAAAATATTAATTCATATTTATATAAATCCCCACTTTGCCACCAGGAAAGGCATGTTACCAACGCTCCCCACCAATAGGAAAAAATCCACAAGTATTGCAGGGCCAATTAAAATAGCATCACTGTCCCCGGCTAGCTGTGAAACAGCAACTAATTTAATGCAAGGATGTCTAAAGTTGTGCTGACAACCAACAAAGCTAGTACACAAACTATCAGAAGTTCAGCTCCATTAGGAAACAGACAGGGAAATATCCATGTTTATCAAATGCAAGACAGACATCATAAGCCAAGAGTTTTTTATTTTTTTAACCATTGCTTATATAAATAGGGTATTACATTCAATACAGAGTAAACAGATTGCAGCCCCTGTCAAAAATACTTCAAAAATAGCTAGGACTAAGCAATTTTTCTGATTTGGAAAGCTGCTTTTATTGCCAATTAATTTGGAACAACAATGAAATCAGGTGACGATAACATAGATGTAAAAAAGTTGCTCCGCAATTCTTCATAGAAACAATGTGTTTAAATCACAGTACCAGCCTGTGCCACCACCCATTCCATTTCCAATTTATCAAGTATGCTTACTCAGAATTCCAGGTACAGTGGGGTAAAGAATCAATCAAATGTGTAACCTTGAGTTTGGACGGACGGACGGACACACACACACACCAATTTCTTTTTAGTAAAAAAGGGAAGCACCAGCTTATGAACAGGTATAGAGAGGGAGAGGGAGAGATGGGACACAGCCCCTCCCAACAGAGGGAGCAAGGAGAGGCAGCAGAGCCAGAAGGGAAGACGCAGGGCGAGAGTGTCTCCAATTCTGGCCACGCTGCTCTCCCCCCGGTCTCCGAAGCACCTGCGGGGCTAGCAGGCTGAAGCTGTGCCGCTCAGCCCCACCCCCCAGAGCAGGCTGTGGCCGCGCCGCCCGGCCCAGCCTGCTGCAACATGCTGCAGCCGCGCCGCACGGTCTGGCCCACTGGAGTAGGCTGCGGCCGCGCTGCCCAGCCTGCCGGAGCAGCTCCAACCAGGCCAGAGACATCCTCCCCTGGCCTTCCTCAGATAAGGTGGGAAGGGATGAGATGGGGAGAGTTTGGGGAGAGTTCGGGGGTCCCGGGCTGGGGGGGGGAGGGGGAGTTAACATCGGAGGTGGTCACAGGGGTTATGCTCTCCCGGCCCGTCAGGGTAAGCCGCTGGCGCGCCGGGACACTTGGTTTACATGACTGTGGACGCTCGAGGTAAACAAACCATCTCTGCCCGCCAGCAGCTTATCCTGATGGCCCGGGAGCCAAAAAGTTTGCTGACCCCGAATTATAGGGTCAGCTTATGAATGGGTCAAAAAAAAATTCTATTTTTACTTATCCATTTTGGGGGGGGGGTCGGCTTATAAATGAACCAGCTTATGATCGAGTAGATACGATATATGTAATATGTATATTTATGTAAGGGCCAGATTTGATGGTCTATAAAATAGTGTAGGGGTTGGCAACCTTTCAGAAGTGGTGTGCTAAGTCTTCATTTATTCACTAATTTAAGGTTTTGCGTGCCAGTAATACATTTTAATGTTTTTAGAAGGTCTCTTTCTGTAAGTCTATAATATATAACTAAACTATTGTTGTATGTAAAGTAAATAAGGTTTTAAAAATGTTTAAGAAGTTTCATTTAAAATTAAATGAAGCTGCAGAGCCCCCCAGACTGGTGGCCAGGACCCAGGCAGCGTGAGTGCCACTGAAAAATCAGCTCACGTGCTGCCATAGGTTGCCCACCCCTGAAATAGTGATTCAAAACTGCAAAATTACTTGCTCAAACAAAAACAAAAACAAAAAAGATACCAGTAGCCTTCTCAAAACAAAAGTGCACATGAGAGAGAGCGCGCAAGAGGGATGGCTTTACAGGAGTGTTAGTTTAGAAAGTGTAATGAACTGTGTTGCGCCAGTTATTTCCCAAAAATTGCTAAAATATACTGTTAAAAGTATGACCATTGGTGTTCACCCACAATCATAGGTAACTATTTCTCTTTTCCACTCCATGCATCTGATGAAGTGGGTTTTAGCCCACGAAAACTTATGCCCAAATAAATTTGTTAGTCTCTAAGGTGCCACAAGTACTCCTCATTGTTTTTACTCCACTTAGTAAGTTTATCATCTCTACAGAGGCAACAGTGAAGTATTTGGCTTGGAAGGTTATGCATAAAAAAAGTCACATAAGTCTGCCAGGTGCCCGCTCCCACTTCAACCTAATCTAAAAATGTGAGGAACATAAAAACGTCACTTCCTTGGGAAGTTATGGAGTGAAGATAAACCCATACAAGACTACTATTCTGAAAATCTTCAGTTATTAATCCCCATAAGATTCTCAAATTTATGGAAATATATAAAATGTTACTGGTCTTTAAAAGAGAACTTAAAGAATTATCAACTAATCAAATAAAAAACAGGTGGAAGTGAAAAACAACCTAAATTATGAAAAAAGCAATAAAATGTGTTCCAATAATAAATTTAAATACTGTAATGGATACATGTCGGCTTCTTTTAACATCAACTGGTCCATCTAATTTTATGGATCAAGTACGTAGGTACTTCTGATAGTGGTCAGATCTATGAAAACAATATGTTGCCTGATGGGAAAGAAAGAGTTTTTCCTTTCACTCTGAACAACAGCGTAGAGAAAACTCTGCAAGAACATAGCATCCAATGTTTGAATTTGTTCACAGAGCTCTGGCACCAACATTACATTATTATTTCCTCTTTAAATGAACTGATTTTACAAAATAGCTCATTTATGCACTTGACACCAGGGCCAATAGTCACAGTCCCTACACTTGATTCAAAAGTCTCTTACAATATCTTTGCCAGTTACTGATGCAGCACAAACACCAACCAAAGACAGGTTCATGTATGTCTTAAACACCTACAGAAGCAATGAAAGAGATAAATGAATCATCATGCGCCCTAAAAAGGCTATATTAAACATAGTATAGGACATAAGCTAGAGCTCAAAAGACTATTTATACCTAAGTTAAAGAGTCCAGTCTTAGTATCGAATGCATAGAACAAACATCAGGCTTTTAACAGAGATGGGTAGGCAATCTTAGAACACAATCAATAACAGTTCCAGCATATTAAGGAATGTAAACATATGAACAATGAATGCCCTAAATCCAACATCTAGCCAGACAAGACGAGTGAAGAAAGCCACATATCTAGGTTATGTATATACGCAATGTCTAGGAGGGGTAAGTTTCTGCTGATTCCTTCAAATATTGGCCAAGTTTATGATGAAACCAATTAAAGCATGTCAATTTTGGAAGTTATGCTTAGTCCAAATGTTATTTGCATGTAACAAGAGTATTAGCAGTGCATATGTCAACTCGGATGTCAAGAAGGGACACAGTTCCAAAATTCCAAGTAATGCAAAATTCAAATGGCATTTTTTAAAAGTCACATCACAATAAAAGTGAGTCTGAAGTTGTTGGGTTTTATTTTAAATTTAATTTGACATCAAGAGAGATTGGGAGTGGCCACACTCCTGAAGACCCAACCAACCAGAGATATTTCCAAAGCTGCTTCGTAAAACTAAACCCTTTAAAAACGTTAATTCACAGGTTATTAGATAGAATAAGAAGTTCATATAAATATTTCCTACTGCACAGCCAACATCAAAGTTCACCCCACTTTCCAGAGGGCATACATACATATAACCTACATAAATGTCCTACAAAGAAAATGTAGAAGTGCATGACAATTTTAAGACTCTTTCAGTTCTCATGCTAGGTAGTCTGGATCTAAGGACTTTCCCCACTTTCCCTCTAGAAGAAAGGGAACTTTCAGGGAAGGTAATCTCAAATTTTCCTACTCTTCACAGGGAAAGTTCACAGATCCGTTATAATGGGATGTTCGATACCACTTTGTCACAAGAGGGGAAAACAAAGGATGACTAAGAGGTAGCTATGTGTCTTTTTAAAATTAATATTTTAGTTACTGGAGGAGCATAGTATACAGAATCCTCCTTCCTAAAACAGGGATTGAGAAGACCCATATATTTAATTTGTCAAATTTGGTGAAGGTTGTGGAAACATGACCAGGTAATCACCCCACATCTCTCTTCGTATGTTGGATATGATCCTACAGGGCATGAGAGTTCCATGACTCTGAATGAATAAGCACAGATACCGTTTGCTAGAGAATGGGGAGGGAGAAGTAGAGAGACGCTAACCCCCTCCCACCCCCCAAAAAAGCAGTAGAGTCTAGAGATAACGAGGTTAGATCAATCAGGGAGGATGAGGCCCTCTTCTAGTAGTTGAGGTGTGAACACCAAGTGAGGAGAAACTGCTTTTGTAGTTGGCTAGCCATTCACAGTCTTTGTTTAATCCTGAGCTGATGGTGTCAAATTTGCAAATGAACTGAAGTGATGATGGGGTGTCCAGGATTTCCAGGTTTGTGGAATTGGCATCTCTGGAATTGGCACTCTCGCTGAAGGACTGTCCGCATTGGTGGACTCCCTACTCAGACCCTACGCCACCAGCACTCCCAGCTATCTCTGTGACACCACTGATTTCCTGAGAAAACTACAATGCATTGATGATCTTCCAGAAAACACCATCCTAGCCACCATGGATGTGGAGGCTCTCTACACAAACATCCCATATACAGATGGAATACAAGTTGTCAGGAACAGTATCCCTGATGATGCCACAGCACAACAGGTTGCTGAGCTCTGTGACTTTATCCTCACGCACAATTATTTCAAATTTGGTGACAATATATACCTCCAGACCAGTGACACCGCTATGGGTACCTGCATGGCCCCACAATATGCCAACATTTTTATGGCTGACCTGGAACAACGCTTCCTCAACTCTCGTCCACTCACGCCCCTTCTCTACCTACACTACATTGATGACATCATCATCTGGACCCATGGGAAACAGACTCGAAGAATTCCACCATGATTTCAACAGCTTCCACCCCACCATCAACCTCAGCCTGGACCAATCTACATGGGAGGTCCACTTCCTAGACACCATGGTACAAATAAGTGACGGTCACGTTAATACCATCCTATACCAAAAACCCACCGACCGCTATGCCTACCTTTATGCCTCCAGTTTCCATCCCGGACACACCATATGATCCATTGTCTAAAGCCAAGCGATGAGATACAACCACATTTTGCCCCAACCCCTGAGACAGAGACCGACACCTACAAGTTCTTCACCAAGCATTCTCAAAACTATGATACCCGCACGAGGAAATAAGGAAACAAAATCAACAGAGCCAGAAGTGTACCCAGAAGCCTCCTGCTGCAAGACAAGCCCAAGAAAGAAACCAACAGAACTCCACTGGCCATCACCTACAGTCCTCAGCTTAAACCTCTCCAACGCATCATCAGTGATCTACAACCCATCCTGGACAATGATCCCTCACTTTCACAGGCCTTGGGAGGCAGGCCAGTCCTCGGCCACAGACAACCCGCCAACCTTAAGCAGATTCTCACCAGCAACCACACACCGCACCATAACAACTCTAACTCAGGAACCAATCCATGCAACAAACCTCAATGCCAATTCTGCCCACATATCTACACCAGCGACACCATCACAGGACCTAACCAGATCAGCCACATCATCACCGGTTCATTCACCTGTACGTCCACCAATGTAATAAACGCCATCATGTGCCAGCAATGCCCCTCTGCTATGTACATCGGCCAAACTGGACAGTCCCTATTTAAAAGGATAAATGGACACAAGTCAGATATGAGGAATGGCAATATACAAAAACCTGTAGGAGAACACTTCAATCTCCCTGGACACACAATAGCAGATTTAAAGGTAGCCATCCTAGAGCAAAAAAACTTCAGGACCAAACTTCAAAGAGAAACTGCTGAGCTTCAGTTCATTTGCAAATTTGACACTATCCGCTCAGGATTAAACAAAGACTGTGAATGGCTAGCCAACTACAAAAGCAGTTTCTCCTCCCTTGGTGTTCACACCTCAACTGCTAGAAGAGGGCCTCATCCTCCGTGATTGAACTAACCTCGTTATCTCTAGACTGATTCTTGCCTGCGTATTTATACCTGCCTCTGGAAATTTCCACTACATGCATCTGACGAAGTGAGTATTCACCCACAAAAGCTTATGCTCCAAAACGTCTGTTAGTCTATAAGGTGCCAGAGGACTCTGTCGCTTTTTACAGATCCAGACTAACACGGCTACCCCTCTGATACTTCACTCTCTCTCTCTCTCACACACACACACACACACACACACACACACACGGCTGCTGCTACTCTGAATAAGGGTGTGCACACAGAGCGTTATGGACGAACTATACCGCGCTGCTAATGCTACAAGTCGCTCTGTGGTGATCACTCCTAAAAATCTTACTTTGACACAGTCCCACATGACAATCTCATAAGCAAACTAGGGAAATGCTGTCTAGATAAAATTACTGTAAAGTGGGTACACAACTGGTTAAAAAATTTACCCAAATTGTAATTATAAATGGTTCAGTGTCAAACTGGGAGGACATATCTTGTGGGGTCCTGCTGGGGTCTGTACTGGGGCGAGTGCAATTTAATATTTTCATTAGTGACTTGGATAATGAAGAAGTGGAGAATAAGCTTATAAAATCTGCAGATGACAACCACTTGGCATACGTCTAGATTAGGCCCTTGACCATGCCCTGCTCATGGAATACTTTCTCAAGGATAAAAAGAGCATGTTATAAACACATCTGCATAATCCGTTTTAATTTTTACCTCAAACATCATGTAGCAAGATTTAATTTTTCTAGGTTTGGGTTCAGAATTCTGTCCTTGAGAGCAAATCCTTCTTGTAGAGTAGGCATACCTGAGCAGTGATTGCCACCTGAATTGAATATGAGAACCAGGAATCGCTCTAGAAATTTTGCTCTTTAAAAATTGTCCTGAAGAATAGAAAGAGACAGTCATATACAGTATTTGGTGATGGGAGAAAGTACACAATCATAGCTATGGGTTATTAATCTCTTCATCTGGTATAAGATTTTGATTTCTTCTTTGCTGGGTTCTGGATGCAAACAGATCCATTGACAGATGGGTGACCCAGGGCCTGACTCTCCACTCAAAACCTTGGGCTGTAAACTCCACTTTCCTAGATTTATCCTTTGGCTTCTTCATCAGCTGCTGCTCTGGAGTGTATTTCCTTTTTACATGTAGTGCTTGAGAATATAAAAAGTTCTCCCTTTCCCCCACGCCCATCTACCCACTCAGGAACAAAAGGTTAGACATACATAGACTGTGGATCTGGTATCTCCTTCTTTGTTGATAGAGGCCATTGCTGAAGTGCTGTAAGACATCACCAGTACTTGGTTGTTCAGAACAGGAGTTCTGTTCTTAGGGCCTACTTGTGCTAAGCCTGAGTCAACTAATACTGTTGGAGATTATTCCATTAGCCTTTGGTGAATCGGTTCTCTGACTGAGCTTCTCTGCTTTTGAAGTGGACACAGATTTTCTACAACAAACCTCTTATTCCAACATGGGGGGCATGGATCAGTGTTCACATTGCACTCCCAGTCAGTACCTGGCCCGGGCTGGGGAAGCTAATGATCCAACCAGTGGACCAAATTTGGTGATGAATCCTGGTCACATGCCACTTGAGGCACGTTGCACATACGCCAAGAAGAATTCCAACATACTATGACCTTCTGCGTACCTGCTGGCAACGGAACAAGGGAGGACAGGGGTGATAAGTTCTGCTGGCTGAAAAAATTTAAAAACTTCTAGAGAAGATATGGAATCTCTTGGAATACTTGTGACAGCATAGATCATAACAGATTTACTTGTGAGTGGACTAATTCCTCTTCTCTCCCACATTTCCTTTTCCAGAGGCTTTAATGGAGGAATCGAGTGCACATAATACCGGGGATGTTTTCAGATTACATTTTAAAAATTGATTCTCAGATTCCTCCTCTATGGTCTTCAACCGCAACTGTGAAAAAAGCTGCCCTTGCTCCCAGGAAGATGAATAGAAAGAATCTCACTGCACTTTCTGGGCCTTTTCTTGTCCCTGCTGCTGTGCTATAGAAATAAGAGCAACACTTGAAAGGGTCACTCTTGAGATAATCCATAAGTGAGTTCCTTGAACTTTATGGATGCTCCCTAAGCCCTGCTTGGGGGAAGGGCAGGGAAAACCTTCACACAGCACAGCCATTTGGTCTCACTTAATAAGCAAGTAGTGGTGACATAAGAGTCAACTCATCACTTGGTAAAGGGGACAGGGGATATGGTCAGAAACAAGGAGTGGAGCTACCAAGCTCCTTGCTGTCAACCCTCCTGCTTGTTCCTCCTTCTCTTGGGTGGTCTCCCTCCCATCCCTCCAGGGCTGGCTATTTGGAGGAGAGAGAGAAAGCAGTGGGGCATGGCTGTCCCACAGTATGAGCAATGTCCAGTCAGACCAGGCAATTCTGTGCCCTTCCCTGACGACTTCTCTTCTCCTCTGGTTGCCTGTGAGGTGTTCCAGTGAGAGGGGCCTGGCCAGACAGGCTACACTGGGAGTTGCTGTAGTCAGCGAGAATAAAAAGGATCCCTTCTTGGCCGTTTTGTTTCCTTGCTGCTCTAAGCAGGAGGTCTGCTAGACTTCCTGCAGCTGACAGATGCAGTTCAAACTGGATGGCTGGGTTTTCAGGGGCGTGCCAGTTCCAGTCTGCCGCTGAGGGGTTGCAAGCAGGAGTAAGATCATTTGTAACGAATCTGCATGCTTTCCCTATGAAGAACAACAATCCATTTCCCATTGTCACCAGAATGTGTAGTACTAATTAGAAAACATTTTTTCTTTAATTTTTAATGTATACTTAAGAAGTACACCTTCATGTCTTAACCAACCAACTTACATTGCTCAACTTCTAACCACGTAATAATCCTACTGCTGAAGTCTATTTTTCTTGTTGGGAGTCCCCCACCTCTTAGGCAAGGATTATCAAATGGGGAGTGTTCCCCCCCCCCCAACCCCTAAGAATGCTTTGATACTTTTGCCACTACATGCATCTCCCCCTCCCCCCCCCCCCCACACACACACTTCCATTTTTCCAACTGTTTTTTTCTTTTGATTTTTATCATCTTACTTTTTTTTTGCGGATCCTTCTATCTATTCTCCTCTCCCATAGCTTTTATTCCCCCCCAATTCGCCAGAACAGTAGATGCTGCTGGGATCAGGTCCACTTATTGTGGCCACCCAAGGCTCTGCTGAAAACCATAGGTAAATGTCTCCCATTGGCAGACTACTGCTTGAGCCTGTAGCCCTATACTTGTGAGCTGCTCACACAATCCCCTCCCCACCGGCCCCGGCCCGTGTCCAAAAAGGACAGACAAGTTATTTCACAGTATACTGTGAAAAATTTTTTTTTTAGTTCATTTCAGCTTACTGCAGTGCTAAGAATCATGGGATGTGCTCACAGAAGTCTTAGTATCATACACAGAGTGAGTTTAGTGCCTGTGTGGACACAGTAACTTAAGTCTTGTTTCACAGTCTGGCCGCACTCACGTGAGCTGGGCTAACGCAAGAGGAACAGCTCAAGTGTAGATAACTTACGTTAAGCTATGCAGGACCAAAGGCTCTTCAAACTTCCTTAAACCAAACCAAAAATCCACACACACATTCTTTTGGAAAGAAAGCTGTACAAGAAACAAAAACTTCTTTTGAAAAATTAGACAGGAGATGATCAGACTTATAGTGGAAATTTTTTTACTACGTTATCTGTAGACATGTGACTACAGATTTATGCTAGTTCCCACATTAGTGAAGCCATTTTCTGACATTTAATTCCAAAGAAAATTTTTCTGGGTGAAAATATACTAGCAAAGTTAAGAGAGAAGAGATGTTTCGAAGGGTTATTATATCTTAATTTGCTTGCAACCACCACTCCCCAAGATGCAGTGAATTTGCTTGTCTAATTTGACAAAAGATTAATTCAGTGTTATATACACTGTCAAGCTAATTGAATAGGAAATGTAAACAACCATATTTGAGAAGGAAAGAAAGAATTATTTCCCAAAAACACAATTCACATCTCTATGTATATAATAAATATTCTTTATAAAAATTCTTTTCTGTTGGCGGACTGGAGAGATAATTAGCATACAGTTTGCATCTTTAAGAGTGCAGATGCAATATAACTGCTTTGTTTTTGCCTTGATTAAGCATATATAAATCCAGAGAAGCTAGGAGTTTGACACTTGAACAGAAAAAAGCATGTAAAACAGAGGTTTATAATGATCCTTAAACACATACAGCACTATAAGTGCTAAACCATCCTCCTCCTCAGAGATAAAATACCAAGTCACAAGTAACTATGTAAAACTGAACCACCTTAAAATCAAGGTGGAACATGAGAAAAGTAGAAAAGGTTCTAGTCACACAGACTAAAAAGAAGTTGCAATCCAGGAAGCCCATGCTTTCAAAGCTCATAATATCTACTCAGAAAACAGTTTCCATCTTAAAGCAAACAAAAAGACTGTGTCCAAGTGAGAAATAGCTAGGTTTTATCCAACAACTGAGGGTATGGTATCACATTCCAGGAACTGAGACACCTAGATAGACACCTGACTAAAGTGCCAAAGAAAAAGAATTCATCAACTAGCATCACAAAGGTGGAAAACAGGCGACACAAAGGGACAGTACAGAATGAGAAGTGACATAGCACAAAACTGCGTGGTCCAGAGGCTGGGTATTCAAGGGACCAAGGCTCTATTCCAGCCTCAGCCCAGGCTTCTTGTGTGAGCTATTTGCCTATTTAGATTGTAAATTCTTCAGGGAGGGACTAGTCCTCAGTGTGTGTCTGTACACTGCTTAACACAATGGGCCCCAATTATGATTGGGGTCTCAATACCACACCACATAATCATCATCTGAGTGCACCAGGAGACTCAGACTTCGCAACTTCAGAGGCTGCTCATGTAGTGTGAGGCACAGTGACATTCCAATTGCAATCAGGGATCTGCTGTTACAGTATTTTTTAAAGTTTGCAAAGGACATCAAAACAACTTAATGATGTAAAACTCTCCTCACCAGAGAAACTATGATCACGTAAAATGAAGTTCAGTAATTAATTACTGTCTCAGAGATAGAAGCTTTTAATACAGAAGAGTATTAAAAGAAATCAATTGTCAGGTCAGGGAGAGGTGATCACTTTCTACCCAGAACTGTTTAAGGATCTGAAGGGAAGCAGCTGTTGGTTGGGTGAGAGGATGGTGAAAGGATTACAGCATAGGTACAATATCAACCACTGCACCTCCTCTAAAAGAATGGAAGTAATAGAGGTGAAAATAGGTTTTTAGAATACAGCATGAACACAAGCACATGTGAACCTGCAAGGACCAGGAGATAAATATAAAACTGGTTCCCCACCCCTCCCTTTTAAGAAATGAGCAAAAGTAGTATTGGCAGTTAAGTTAGAACTGGATTATGTTTTCCAAAGTTACATTTTTATTGACAAAAACTAAATAAAAACAGGATTTAAAATATTTGTGAAAGGTCATTATTCCTTTCACTAGAACCTGCAAATGTGGACGATATCTTAATAATTAAGAAGCGTGATACAACAACATTATATATGGAGATATAATGTTTTTGTTTGTTTTTTACTATGAAGGCAGAGGCCAGGTGCTACCTTTGTTCAGAACTAAAGTAATAATACCAGAATAAAGCTCAACCCAGTCTCAACACTGGGACTATCAAAAGGAACCTAAACGTGGACACCCAACTCCCACTGAAATTGCTAGGTGATTAATTCCCTTACGCTCCTTTTGGAAATCATTTTTCTTCTTGTATCATTGTGTGAGGGGCTCTTTCACTCTCAACAGAGGTTGCAAACTGTTTCCTTTGCTTACATGATGCTCCCTCAGACAATTGTAACGGGGAATAAATGGGCTTCCCATTTATTTTTGAATAAAAGATTTTCTGTATTTCAGCTCCAAAGATCTTCTGTGTCCCCAGGAATATGTATTTCTGTGTTCTATGTAAGGTGGCAGCACCATTTTCAGCCCAGAGAAGGGAGGCAGTGACTTAGCAGTTTTGTGCCCAAAACCATCCATTTGCTCCTTGCTTTACTTGTTTTTGGTTTGCTGACCAAAGGAGTTGCCAGGTTTTTCTTTACCATTACAGTCCAGGGAAAATGTCTCTCTTTGGAGAAGCCCGTTGTGAAGGTCACAAAGGTTAGTTCTACAAGCCCTTGTAGTCTGGCCTGCTGATGCCACTGTCTGACTTACCTGCCGTTATCCTGCATTTCCCCTTAACTCACTATTGGGAAAGGGTTATGGAAACTCTAATTATGAAAGAAAACTTAGTGAGGGGAGGAAAGACAATCAAAAAAACAACTGACAGTTCAACTCCCTTTTAATAGTGTGGGGTTCCTAAATATTTAATTTCGTTCTAGAAAGCCTCAGAAAAGTTTCCAGTTTCCAATTAAATATGCACCAGTAATTTATTTTGTTACACAAAGTTTACACAACACTTATAAAACATTACTGTTGGGGTTTTTGTTTTGAAAAAGCAAAGAGCTTACATTGATCTGTGTGTATCTAGGAGGGGTACATCTTATAAAAGATGAGTTGGTTACCTCTTAATGGATAAATACTTTCCCCATCTCAAATGTAATCATCTGGAACTTACAGTCACTCCTTCTTAATGAGGTGCAGCAGAAACAGAGACACATTTTCCGCACATTCTGATTGCTCTGATTTTAGCAATTTCCTAAACCAAATAAATAAGACAGAACAGGTACTAGGAAAGCACCAGTACTCCAAGTATGAATCAACACACCATGGGCCAATTAAACTTTGGTCTAAGTGGGAAAAACTCCAATAAAATCAGGTCTATTCACACCCCATGCTGAATTTAGCCCATTGTCTTCAAACGTAGGAAGATCCAACATGAAGCCATTAAAGGTGATGGTTGGAGAACATCTGCAGAGTTTACAAAGAGAGGTCTCACTCTGCAGCCAGGGTACAAAAATAACAGTATCTGAATCTTTAAAGCCAGAGTAAGTTGCACCAGTACGTCCCCTGCTTTACGTAAATGCAGTGTCTCTATACGAGGCAGGGAATGTTTGCATTGGTCCAGCTACATCAGTGTAGAAATACTGATGCAAAAACTCCTTATGCAGGCAACACCCCAAATCAACAGCTTAGAGACTGGTTATTTCTCAAAAAGCAACAGAGAAAAAATCCAAAAGACCTAAATTTCTCAAATCTATCATAACACATAAAAGAGCATCACAGACACTTATCAAAACTGCTTCCAACAAAAGGACAGAAGCGAATACTAGCAACTTCCTGGCTTAAAAGAATCGTAAATAAGACCCTGAGCATAAAGAGGATCAAATAAGAACATAAGAATGCCCATACTAGGTCAGACCAAGGGTTCATCTAGCCCAGTATCCTATCTTCCAAAAGTGACCAGGTGCCAGATACTTCAGAGGAAATGAACACAACAAGTCACATTATTGCTTGATAAATCCACAGTTGTCCAGTCCCAACTTCTGGCAGTCAGAGGTTTAGGGACACCCAGAGAATGGGGGAGCATCCCTGACCATCTTGGCTAACAGACACTGATAGACCTATTCTCAATGAACTTATCTAATTCTTTTTTGAACCCAGTTATACTTTTGGTCTTCACAACATCCCTGACAACAACTTTCACATGTTGACTTTGCATTGTGTGAAGAAGTACTTCCTAATGTTGGTTTTAAACCTGTTGCCTATTAATTTCAATGGGTGACCCCTGGCTCTTGTCTCATGTGAAGGGATAAACAACACCTCATTCCCTTCCTTCACACCATTCATGATTTTATAGACCTTTATCATAACCCCCCCTCCTTAATCATTTTGTTTCTAAGCTGAACGGTCGCAATCTTTTCAATCTCTGTCATATGGAAGCTGTTCCATACCTCTAATCATTTTTGTGCCCTTCTCTGTACTTTTTCCAATTCTAATATATCTTTTTTTTTTTTTAGATGGGGCAACCACAACTGCACGCAGTATTCAAGCTGTGGGCATATCAAGGACTTATATAGTGGCATTATGATATTTGCTGTCTTATCTATCCATTTCCTAATGGTTCCTAACACTCTGTTAGCATTTGTGACTGCTGCTGCAGATGTTTTCATGGAACTATCTATCCACAATGACTTCAAGGTCTCTTTCTTGCGTGGTAACAGCTAATTTAGACCCCATCACTTTATATGTATAGTTGGGATTATGTTTTCCAATATGCATTACTTTGCATTTATAAACACTGAATTTCACCTGCCATGGTGTTGCCCAGTCACCCAGTTTGGTGAGATCCGTTTGTAATTCTTCACATTCCTCTTTGGACCTAACTATCTTGAGTAGTTTTGTATTGTCTGCTTCCTCACTGCTTATCCCTTTTTCCATATCATTTATGAATACGTTGAACACCACTGGTCCCAGTACAAATATTTGGAAGACCCTGATGTTTACCTCTCCCCACTGTGAAAACTGAACACTTATTCCTTACCCTGTTTCTTGTCTTTTAACCAGTTACTGATCCAGAAAAGGGCCTTCCCTCTTATCCCCTGACAGTTTAAGAGTCTTTGGTGAGGGACCTTGTCAAAGGCTTTCTGAAAGTCCAAGTACACTATATCCACTGGATCACCCCTGTGCACATGTTTGTTGACCCCCTCAAAGAATTCTAAGAGATTGGTGAGGCATGATTTCACCTTACAAAAGCTGTGTTGACTCTTCCCCAACAAATCATGTTCATCTATTATCTGATAATTCTGTTATGAACATAAAAACATAAGAATGGCCATACTGGGTCGGACCAAAGGTCCATCTAGCCTAGTATCCTGTCTTCCGACAGTGGCCAATGTGAGGTGCCCCAGAGGGAAAGAACAGAATAGGTAATCATCAAGTGATCCTTTCCCTGTCACTCATTCCCAGCCTCTGGCAAACAGAGGCTAAGGGCACCGTCCCTGCCCATCCTGGCTAATAGCCATTGATCCATGAATTTATCTAGTTCTTTTTTGAACCCTGTTATAGGCTTGGCCTTCACAAGATCTATATTTTCAACCAATTTGCCTCATACTGAAGTTAGGCTTACTGGCCTGTATTCACCAGGATTGCCTCTGGAGCCTTTTTTATGAAGGACTTAAGAGAAAGCACAAACCTCCCAATCTTAGAACTTATGTTTCAAGTACCACCTCAAAATGTGGTTGTACTCTAGGGAGGCGGGATGGACGGGAGATATAAAGAGTGGCTCTGTGGTGATCCGTATTTATTGACTCTTAATGACTCCATGTCAGATGTGTCCAATTTACAAATAAAGCTGTTTTTTTCTAAACTGTCAGCCCTACACACTCACCTTGGGTTCTGAAAGTCAAGCTGGGTTCTTTCCTTTTCACACATCACTTGTTATAAAGGTTCTAGATGCCAAATTCTGCCTTCAGTAACACCTTCAGTGGGTTTGCACAGGTGTAACTAATTAGAACTTAGTTATCAATTCTGTTGAGGCTGAGCCCAGCTCCATGTCCCATAGCTTTGTTGGCTCTGCAGTGCTACCAGGAGTAAAAAGCAACAATAATTTGTCACTAAAATAAGCAGGTATGTCTGAATACACACAAAGAGCAGATCTAAGGTGTAAGTGGCATTTTTTACACAGTCACTTTTCAGTTTAAAAAAAAAATCAAATGCATATACATAAGAGAAATGCAAAGGACTCCAAGTGTCCACCTGACCTTCTTTAGCAAGAAGTTTAAATTTCAAATAGTAGCAATGGAGCAGGTTGGAGATCTCCCAATAACTACCCTGTAAACCCAGGCAGCTATAGAGTCAAACGGACCCCTATCGTACCTTGGTAGTAATTAAGAATAGCTACAAAAACTAAAAAGGAATGCAACACCAAATTTATCTCATCTCTTTGAAGGAACACAGAGAGGCCTGTGCACACTGGAATACCTGATGGACACAAAAATCCTTCAGCTCCCATATAAATGCCACATGTATAACTTCGGCTTGTCACAAGTCAGCAGGCAAGAGTCAAGGTCTCTACATCATTAAAAATGTTCTGCAATGGCAGAACTATTTATCCACCCATCATACTACAATAGTATCTGAGTTTGTGGGGAGAGAGGACCAACTCAAGTGCTACAAAAGCACTGGTCCAGCTAATGTCTGAAGTTTAGGGACACTTTTTGATTTTTGGATGTTGAACTCCATGACATCTAGAGAATAAAATTCAAGGTCTGGGTGAAGGCAGCCTTACTGACACACTCTTGTGTTCTTAAAGAGGCAGATCAGATAATGGGAAGCAAAAAAGAATGTTTTAGTTTTTAGAAGGCCCAAGAAATCTGCATTAAAACAGTCAGCAGCAGGTATGCCTACTTAAAAAGTCAGAAATCCCATTAAAGTTCGTAGCATGTTGCGGTTTAACTAGGCTAAAGTCTCGGACTGTCCAAGGTTTATCAAAAAAAAAAAAAAAAAATCTCAGTTTTGTGAGTTAGGCCCTTACTATCATACCATTTAATGATATCTAACTGGGTCAGGGACAACCACGTTGCTACTGGTCCCTGGACCTAGCTATATAACTGTACTGTAGATAGCACTTTAGGGCCAGAAATTTCCCCCTTCAGTAAAATGCTTAAGCACATGCTCGAATGCTTTCTGAAAACAAGGTTTTAATTAGGAAGATAAATTCCATCATGTCTAGATGAACAGAACAAAAGGGCATAAAAATTACTACACTGAATTGCCTATGTAAACTCAAGGTGTACACAAAATTAGAATTTTTATTTAACTTAAAATTAGAGGGATACTACCAACTTATTTTATTTTTAAATTTGACAAAACGCTTTTTAAATAAAAAATATTGTAAGGATCTTTTCAAGCCTGGGTAAAGAGTTTCTAATTGTGATCATCAAGACAATTGAGTCCCTTCAGTTACATAACATTTTAGTACCTTATTGCTTCCAATATATCCAATCATCCTGTAAATCCAGAATAGTCAAATCACTGAAACTTAGTAAATATCACTTACCACCTCACTGAACATAGTAGGGAAGGAACAGAGAAGAGACAAGAAACTTATCAGGTCAAGCCATGACAAGGCTTCATCATTTCTATTTAAGCCATATTGTTTAACTTGTAAACAGCCACCTTTGCAGCCACCTCTGAGATCAGAATTTAAACCTCACTTAAGTGTTGTTGGTCATTACCCTTTGCCTTCAATTCTATAACAGAATATAAAATGCCCTTTTTATATTGCTATTTTTAATCTCTTACAGATAGAAATTCACCATTGAAACCATCAGAGACCTGCTATCCTATATCTCTGAAAAGCTGCTTTTATTTTTTTATAATGCCAATACCAGGTGTCCAAAAATATAAAATCTTGCCACAATTCAGGAAGCTATCAAATTAGCTGTTCATACATACCAGGCATGAGACATACCAATGCAATTTAACTTGCTTTACTAGAAACATTATAAATACAGAAATTATTCATCCAGCTGTCAAGCATTTTCAACACCAATACACATACAGACTGCCAGGTCTTCGTTTTCCACATAGGGGGAGGGGGGGGAGAAAGCCTTCTGGCAAGTATGACCTGACTGACAAAAATGGTGATGTTAATCTTTCTGAACACTCTAGATGTCCGGACTTGTACTTGCAACTGTATTAGAGGGATATGAAATTCTAATTTATCAATTCCTTCAACTAACTAGGCTAGACAACGTGGAAAAAGTCTGATGCAATGCTAGAAATGTGATCTACGTGTATGCAAGACATTTGCTGGAGTACAATAATTTGTGAAGAGACTGGAGATTCTATACTTGGTTGACTACAAAACCAAGTATGTGATAAGGAACTCTGACTTCTGAGAGGGGTCACAGATTTTTTGTTCAACAAGAACTACTGGGTTTCTAGAGGGAAAAAAGGCACGGCTAAATTAGAAAACTGGAACAGTGCAAGGCTGTTGTTGAGGATATGAAGTCCACTTCCAATTCAAATCTAACTTTCTTGTCATCAGAAAGATTCAGAATACTGTGATGATAGGGTTGGTTCTAAAACTCAGTGGGCTGACAGCCCAGATTTATAGCCCACTTATCAAGCCTATGTTTGTTGTGCAAGCATTATTTATAATGTCACATGCTAGGGCTTGTTCCCAAGCTAGCTAAACATACATGCTTAATTGACTCTACAGACAATGCTGCATTGTTGAAACTAATCTTTCTACAAGCTATAGTTTCTAAACCACAAACGCATGCTTTTTATATTTGTATATTTATATAATCTATTTTTGTAACTGTCAATACAAAGTTTGAAGTTTACATGACATAGATGAGAGATTGTGATTTGTATACCTTTTGTATTGACATTGTTTATCAATAATATCCAGGTTTCTGTGTAACCACATGCACTTAACATGTATTTGAACTATATTTTAAAGCAGTGCTTCTCAACCAGGGATGCATGTTATCCTGGGGCTATGCAGAGGTCTTTTAGGGGGTATATCAACTCCTCTAGATATTTGCCTAGTTTTACAACAGGCTACATAAAAAGCACTAGCGAAGTCAGTACAAACTAAAATTTCATACAGACGACTTGTTTATACTGCTCTATATACTATACACTGAATTGTAAGTATAATATTTATATTCTAATTGATTTATTTTATAATTATATGGTTAAAAATATGAAAGTAAGCTATTTTTCAGTAATATGTGCTGTGACACTTTTGTATTTTTATGTTTGATTTTGTAAGCAAGTAGTTTTTAAGTGAGGTGAAACTTGGGGGGGGGGTACGCAAGACAAAGACTACTGAAAGGGGAACAGTAGTCTGAAAAGGTTGAGAGCCACTGTTTTAAAGCATGGAGGATCTCACAGATTATTTAATGTAACAGTTCAGACTGTCAGGATAGAAGAACTCTACTAAAAAAAAAAAAAAAAAAAACCCAACCAACCAGACTATCCTAGATTTAAATCTCTATCATGTATCACGTTACATATCATATTAGAATTTGAACAATATGAATTAGATTAAAGTAACTACTCAATGCTAGAGGTCAAAGATAGTAGGGTGGTCTAAAAAAAAGCTTTTATTTATTTATTGAGGAGGAGGAAGAAGATGAAAGAGGGATATGAACACCAGGGAGAAGAGAGGAGATCTGGTCAATTAATAGTATGTTAGAAGTATATAAAATTTACAAAAGATCCTCCATACCAACAGTAATCGGCATTTTACTAATACCATAAATATTAGATGGCATTCCAATAATCTGTTTTTCTAAGATTTGCTGAGAGCAAACCCCGCTTACACAGACTCATGCTCTTCTAAGTCTACTCTTGGTAGAACGTTATTTCCTGTCCTCCAGTCTATGACCCAGTGGCATCCACTGAATCCTCTATCTAGCCCCTCAAACTCTGAATAGGAGGGTTAACTCTTCTTTCAGCAGCCCCTCCCACAACACTTTATAGTGGGAGAGCAAAGACCTTTGCAGCCAAACAGCAGGGAGTAGACCTGGGCAGAAAACATATTTTGATGAAATTTCATCAGTTTTCTGAATATCAGATCAATAGCAGCAGCAAGTGCAAAAATGTGAGTCAAACAATGAACCAATCAAACATACCTGACAGCTGCTGAATGCATGGAGCCTCATGTTCAGACAAACACTGAATACCCCCATTTTGGGATTCATACAACTCTGTATTTTGTACATCTCTTTATTTGGAACCATGTATGCCTTCTGATGACATTTTACTCCTAATTATCCTTGACGAGTTAAAATAATGTGGATGTTTGTCCTTTTGCTGCTGGTTCTTGCAGTAGCCTACATGTAACAGCAGAACACGTTTTCTTTTTCTGAAGTGATGATGTCTCATAGAGATGCTGGCACTTCAGAAAGTGACATACCCAGTACATGGAATATGACTGGGAGTGTGCACAATATGGAAGGCAGTACTGAAACTGCTAAGTGAGTCACATCTAACACTGCACTGATCAAACCCTTGCCAAAGTCTCTCATCTTATGCGTCATACAGTAACTGAAGTTACAAAACAAGCTTGTAAAACGATTTGTATAATAAATGGACAAACAGGACTAGTCTCTCTCCCTCTGACACAGGTCCATTTTCTACTTTCCTCAGTGAGGTGGCTGGCAAATTTAAAGTCCCAAAAGTATAGGAATAAGGCTTTGTGGGCATGTTATTTTCACTTCCCTAGGGCTGGTCTTCACTACGGGGAGATCGACACTGCTGCAATCAATGCAGCACAGTGAAGACACTGGGGTATGTCAACCTAAGCTACATCAACTTACCCCGGTAGTGAAGACAAGCCCTCTGTAACATGTTGTATTAAGTCTTCAAGCTTTTTGCCTGCTCTGAGTATTTGAGGGATATCTGATTAACCTTCCAATATCAACAGTTATTCAAGATCTCTGATGACTAGTTTCCCCAACATTCAGTTTTTCACAGGGTACACAACAGCATTTTTCTGACAACAGATGCTCTCAAAAACAAGGGGTTTTGGAAGGTGGTACTTTATAATTGCTAGCACGTCTAAGGATATTTTGTCATGAGAGCAGTTACTCGTGTTACAAGAACTTATCTTGCTCTCTAGATCACGCCAGGATAGAGCTACTTTTAATTAATGCTTTTCTTGTGAAGCAGATACTAGAGCAGAAATAAGCTATATAACTTAATTTCTGCTGGTAGTAAATGCTGTTCCACACTCCATCTACTCTCCCATCCATCCTTAGAAATACTGCTTCAAAATGATCTTTCAAAATTCTCAGAAGATAGTCATGTCTAGTAAAACATTATTGAAACTATGCCTCTGATTGTTCATTTTCTTCAGTTCTACTTCACAGGCAGAGAACCAAATAATGGCATCGAGTGTTTGTCAGCTTCAGGGGCACCACGAGAAAAGTATATGTTGAATTGAATTTGCTTTCAAACATAACTGGTCTCCATTCGCTTAGGGGGAGACTTCTTTGCTGATTCCCCTAGGAGTTGACACTGTATTTCAGCACATTTTTTAGAATTTACTTTGAAGCATTATTAGTGCACCATGAGATTCCAAATACCAATCTTAGTTACTAGTGTTTAACAATCCAAACAAGAGGAAAGCTGCATCTGTATTATGACCTCTCTCTTCAAAAGCCTGTTTTTATATTTGAGACGATTTCTGTAAGATGTTATAAAACAGAATTTCAGCAAAAAATACAGGTGCAATTACTGAATCCACAGTAAAACTAGACATACCGATTAAAACAACAGCATGGGGGGGGGAGGGGGGAGAGAGAGAAGGGGCTAAAAAAAAAAAAAAAAAAAAATCCTGTGACAAGCTCTAGACCCCAAATGAAACCTACCGCCTCCCCACTCCCAAAATAGCTGCAGGGTAAACATAGCTCTGTTTATTTTTTAAATGTTTTAATGGCATCTATTAATTAAAAAAATTAATGCCTAATTTAACACTATGAAATGATGTAAAGTGAGGAGTTTCAGTTTCAAGTTACAAGGAGAGTCTTACAAACAGTAAACAAAAAATCATGGTTTCAAATCTGTATCAATAGTTATCAAGTTCTAAAAGAAAAAAGAATCAAAACACTAACTGCTGGCTTTCCAGCTTGAAGCTGCAAGGCTCAGTTTTATCTATGTACATGATGCTTGGATTTTCTGAATCATATTTAACAGAAGGAATTACTGGGTAAAGTTCCTTGGACTGTGTTACGTAGGCAGTCAGACTAAATGATCATAATGGTTCCTTCTGGCCTTTAAAATCTATAACTATTATTGGATGGTGTGTGAATCTTAGAACCAAAGAATTTCACAGAGTTGGCATTATAATCATATTTTTTCAGTCAGGAAATCTGACAAATGGAAATTATATTGTTTTTCTTAAATCACTTTTTCAGAGTAGAACCACACTTTAAAATTTGAATGATGTAACTGTCTTAGATTTTGCAGCATCACCCCAACTGTAGTTACTGTATATGAAGTCATATATTCAACAATTCATCGTAAATAACAATTATATGAAACTGAACTCATTGATATAGGTATATACACGTAATGCAATTAAGTCTAATTGTTAATTTTTGGAAGTAAAACTACGTGTACGTAAAACTACGTCTGAACTGTACCTCACCCATCTTAATTGCAACATTCTTCCATCATTAAGCCCTTTGCCAGACAATGTCCTGCTGATAGCAGATTTGTTAAAACAAAGAGGCCAAAGCCAATCAGTCCAGGAACAATAAAGATGTTCAGCACAGGTTTTCCTTATTAGGGCTGGCTTAGTTACAATAACTGATAAGCGACCCCTCAACACTACCTTATAATCCAAGATTACAGATCTCACCCTTTTGACCCTTCAATGGCTTAACCTTTTCTTTAAAGGAGAAGCCTCTTCCCTCTGTTACTCAGAGTTCCCAAGATTTTTTTTTTTTTTTTTAAGTGTTTCTCGAAATGAATTACAGAGTAATCCTGGATTTATAAACATAATAGCATCCATTTAATGATCCGATCAGATGAAATGAATACTAAAGTCTATGAATAAATACTGGTTAAATTGTTAGATACCACACCATCTTATTCAACATTGTCAATGTCAAATATACATAAATCAAGATATCAACAAAACAACACTGAATTGTTTTCAACTAACTACATAATCACAAACCAGTATCTGAATACAGATCAGACCTAAGAAGTATGTATATACCCTAAAATATTAAAAAAAAAAAAACTTTATTCCTCTTTCATTACTCACCTACATGACAGCACAAATTTCCCCTGGTACAGCTGACAAAATTATTACCACCTAAAAAAGCATCACCTGCATTATTAAATGTGAAGTTTTGGCATCAACTATTGCAGGAAAAGGAACAGAACTCTGATCTGAGTGCCTTCTCTCCCCCCACCCCATTTTCTTTCCCTCTTCTACCATGCTTCCTCCTGGAAGCAAGTAGCTTTATGCAGCGTTTACCCTGAACAGTCTGAAAACTTATGAAACTGAATCATAGTAAAAAATAAAAAATAAAACAAAACATATTTGTCTTAGTTCTGTCTTCTAATTAAAGTGATTGCTATTCCCTCAAAACTTTCAGAAGATTTTTCAAATATGTTGGATTAAACAGTATTCTGAGCAAAAAAATTGCACAGTAAGGATATCTGTCCTGTAGAGGTTCCATCCGAGAGAGAGCGCGCGCACACGGAGCTGTATGTTTGCCCTTCTGTTGTGAACAGAACATAGTTGAAAAACTCTGGTTTATCACGTTATTAAAGCATCCAAAGTTTACTTTAGTTTTACACAGCATGGCAGTTAAATGAAGCAGATCAGCTGGAAAAACAAGTCATATATCAGAGGAGGAATAATTGTTAAATACAGAACATCTTCATTATTTTTATTTTGGTATTCTCAAGAGTGAACCATAGCTACTGTGATTACTATGCATTTTGAGTTGAGAGCAAGAGAGATTAGGGGGAAAAAAAGATGTCTACCCAACAGTTTACAACATACATGCACCTCTTATAGACACAGAACACTTGGACATATCTGAATGCAACGGATAAATAAAGAAGCAAAAGCCTTATTAAAGTCTCTGTAAGTAATGCTGTATTGTATAAGCATTACACTGCATGCGATTAATATCCATTAGCACTCTAACACTGCCATCTGCAACCAGAGGGTCACATACCTTGTGGCTTCTGTTAGCTGAGCTCATTACACACAGCAGGGGCTCCTTGCATTCTCCCATACATCCACAAACTCCCTGTGTGCCAACCACCTATCGCCCTCTATTTCAGGGACTCCCTGCACCCACCCACCCCCGGTCAGGGGCTCTGTGCCACTCACCCCCCAATTCCTCCATGCCAGCCCCCCATTGTCCATTACAAGGGGCTCTTTGTACCACTTCATTCTCCTCTTCTGCCATCCATCCTCATGGCAGAGGCTCTGTTCCCCTCCCCCCATACCTTCCCTCTGCCACATACCAGGGTCCCCCATTCTCCTTCTCCCCAACCAGTGCTGGAACTCTGTTCCCATTCTTCCCACCACTCTTATTTCTTTCCTTTCTGTCTGGGGGACAAGTTATTCAGAACATCAACACGTGAACTTTTTTGGGGAGAATGGGGAGAGCAGGGATGGGGATACTGGTATGCTAGAAGGTATTAATGGCAACCATCAACTGGTTCTTTAACTACGGACATTTAAAGAGGTTGCTGAAAATGCTGGGTCTGCTAACCAAACACAAAGGGGTCCACGTGTCCCTCCTTTTCCCCTTCTTGTTTTCTGCTTTTCACCAAAATCAATAGGGTTCTGTCCATTGATGCCTAAAACATTCCCTGAAATTTCAGAATTGATCAAATGCAGCATTCAAAAATTATTGTGTTACAGAGACATGGCTTCACTTTTCGCTGCCAAGCGGTCAACTTCTGCAGCAGAGGTAAAATAATGGTGCTATACCAAAACAACATTCTCTCTCTCTCTCTCTCTCTCTCTCTCTCTCTCTCTCTCACACACACACACACACTTACATTTTAGGGTAGAATATCCGTGGTGGGGGGGTGCAGGGGGGAATACTATGTCACTACCAAAATGTAGGTAAATTTCCCATGTGCCTCCTTTAAATAAATTCTATGGAACTGATCCAAGAAAACATTTTTTAAGTTGCTGTAACATCAGGTATGCAATTGAACAAATGGTTTTGTTTACAAATGTGCCCTTGAATAATTGTTGCCCTTCAAACAAAAAGGTTAGTAGCAACAGTTTTTCAGGAGTCCTAAAAACTGACTGATCTTCAGCAATAACAACTACAGATTATAATTTTACATTTTCTGCATTAGTATTGTTGGTCAAAATCCTCTGGCTGGCAGCAAATTGAAATGAACATCCTAACCGTTTCTTTAAAAACTGGCTGCAAAAAAAGTTGAGTCACTCCAGATTTCAAGTCACCTTCAGCGCTCCTAAGCTTCTACAAAGAATTGATATCAAATGTTTATATGCAGTAATAAGATCAAAGCTCCCATCCCTCCAGCCCCATGTCTAAGAAACACAACACTACAAGTTTCTCCACATTTAAATTCTCTGTAACCCTTGCATAAATGATGAAAAAGAATGGACTCTAAACAACTTAGTCAAAATAAGGTCACTTTTTTAAAGTTTCAAAATAGCCTCTACCTGCAAGTTAGTCAGGAGAGATGAAAACACATTTGTTATGCTAAGGGCCTGATCCAATGACCACTGAAGTTAATGAGGAAGAAACCTCATTGACTTTAGTGAGCTTTGGATCAGACTACCTGCACAACATGGTGAATCCAGTTTGCTCATATTGTTGGGGGCTAAAAACAAACAAAATACACCCTTGAATACAAGTGTCTAATGTTACAATGACCATAGCCACATTCGCTATATATGACGACACACCAGTAAACTATCACTTCCATTTTCTGTATTTCTTTAATCACCACTGCTCATTCAAGATTTGTGTGCGATCGGATGGGAAGAACTACAGAGTGGCCCTGGCTTAGTTTTTGCACAACTGAAAGGTGGCAAGCCTAAACAGATGTCTGCAATAAAACTTCAGTTTCACTTACAAAGCCAGACAAACACCATGTGTACAATTCACATGATGGGTTTAAAACAATTATTCTTGTTTATTTTACTTGCTATTTGTAAATTGGACTTGTGCATCATATCTAGCCATGTTTAGAAAATGAAAAACTAATCAACTTGTCTAATGGGCATAAGGAAAGACATCCCTACCTCATTGCCACACTGACAACAAATATACTCCAAGCCATGACTTTTCGGGGGGGGGGGGGGCGGGGGGGGGGGTTAAGACATTAAAGTGGAGCATCTTGCAGAGTTTGAGATGTTACTTAGGACCCTGAACAAAGTATAGCATGGGATGCAGATTTCAAGGCAGATGGCCCCTCCCATCATAAAAATCTCTAGCACCTCGTTCCAGGAGTTCAAACAAATGCCTCTTTTGTTTAGGGCATATCCACACTACAAGTGCTACAACGTCAAAGATGCAGTTACACGCTGCTATAGTGTAAATACTTGTTACAGCAATGGCAGGGGGTGGGAGTTTTCCTTTTCCATAGCTACAGTAAATCCATCCCCCCCTCAAGAGGCCGTAGCTAGGTCAACAGGACTTAGGCTAGCGTAACTCCGTCTCTCAGGGCTCTGAATTTTTACACCCAAGTGGCATAGCTAGATCAACCTAAGTTTTAGGTATTAATCAAGCTTTAGCCAAACAGCTCAACAAAAAATACAATTTGAAGCCTGAATTTGGTAGGAGACATTTTCCTACCTAAATATTTTCTTCAATATTGTGAATCTAGTTCTCTTGACTATTCACATAAAAGGAGAAACTAGGGTTGACTTTTTAGGCATCCAAATCCCCCTAACCCAAGAAAATAAGGGGCTGGGTGGGAGGGATGAAGGGAAAACAGCTAAAAAAACTGAAGAACACTCAATCAGTTAAAATTTATTCAAGATTGACAACTGAGTTTAAATTAAGCAGGACACTTCACAGAGAACTCTAGATATAAATATTACTCCTCCATCACTGGCTTACTCTAGAAATAATAGATTTAATGATCACCTAGTCAAATCATTTGTAGTTAGCAAGAGAAGAGTAGAGAGGAGCAGTGCTTAGAGTACTAGGCCAGGAAAAAAGCCAACATATAGTTATGAAAAGTCAAAAGAGAGATTGTTAAAACTTATCTTTATGAATTGTTTTACATTGGCTCTTACAAAGGTTTAGTTTAGTTACCCAACAAAGAGCAACTTACCTAGCTGATTGTAACTTCACCTGGCCAGTGACGAAGAAAAGACAAAATAAGATTTCATCTGAAATCTAACTCACTCACTGGCGGAAATACAAACCCATATATCACGTCAGTTTGAAGCTGACTGGGTCAGGGCAAGATAACATTTTTAATTTATCTAACATTCCTTTATTTGCCTGCAGGTGATGGCAGGAGGGTGGTTTTTGAACTGCAGAGAATACCATTGTGACAGTTGCCATTGGAAACCAAAGCAAGAAAAACACCCTCACAACTTGGTTCCACAGCAAAAGTGAAGTAGAGAGGATTCTAACCAGCAAGGAGATATTTAATAGTGTTCTCAGCTTGGAGAAAACCCAATGTATGTATGCAGTACAGTCTGGTGGAGCTACGGATCACTAATACTTTAAAGTATCAGAGGGGTAGCCGTGTTAGTCTGAATCTGTAAAAAGCAACAGAGGGTCCTGTGGCACCTTTAAGACTAACAGAAGTATCGGGAACATCCGACAAAGTGGGTATTCACCCACGAAAGCTCATGCTCCAATACGTCTGTTGGTCTATAAAGTGCCACAGGACTCTTTGCTGCTTTTACATATTGTACATTTCTTTTCTAAACATCTGTATACACAGCAAAAGTCACAGAAAAAATGAATTAGGAATGCTTGCACATTAGTTACTAGAAACAGTACTATACATCATTCTATAATACAAGTGTTCATACAGCATAACGTCAACTCACAAGTGCCTACATAAGAATATATGTAACACTGCTTTTAATGCATAAAATTCTGTGCTAAAATTCCTGTATACTGAACAGAGAATACACATCTTGAAGACCACCACTTAGAAAAGGTAGGTAACCGTTTTTCTTCGAGTGCGTGCTCATGTCGATTCCATTCTAGGTGACTCAAGCAGAATCAGCGGAGGTGGGCTCGGAGTTCACAGTCTTGCAGCTTGCAGCATTGTTTTACCAAATCCAGCATCATCTCAAGCCTGCCGAGTCAGCGCGTAGTGTGACGTGAACGCGAGGATAGATGATCAGGCGGTGGCCCAACAGATCTCTAGGATCGGCATCTCCGCCAGGAAGGCCGCAGAGGATGTCTGAGCCCTAGTCGAATGAGCCATCACGATCGTCGGTGTGGGCACCTGCTCATAGCAGTACCGGATGCAGGCCGTGATTCAAGATGAGATTCTCTGGGCGGACACTGGGCAGCCTTTCATCCTGTCAGCAACAGCAACAAACAACTGCGTTGACTTATGGAACGGCTTTGTTTTATCAATGTAGAAGGTCAGTGCCAGTCTGACGTCCAGGGTACGCAGCCTGTGTTTCTCCTCTGTCGTATGTGGCTTTGGACAAAGGACTGGTAAGTAAATGTTTTGACCAATGTGGAACTGGGAGATGACCTTGGGCAGAAAAGCCAGGTGCAGACACAGCTGGACCTGGTCCTTACAGAAGGTCTGTGGCTCGGAGGTGAGCGCCCTGATCTCAGACTAAGTTATAGCGACCAGGAAGGAAACCTTCCAGGAGAAAAGCAGGAGGGAGCAGGAAACCAAGGGCTCAAAGGGGGACCCATGAGCCTCGACAGCACAAGATAAAGGTCCCAAGTGGGAACCGGGTCCCAGACACGCAGGTAAAGGCGCTCCAGACTTTTCAGGAACCGCGCCGTCATGGGATAGGTGAAGACTGATCGGCCTTGAAACGGAGGGTGGAATGCCACAATGGCCGCCAAGTGTACCTTGATCGAAGACAGCAACAGACTCTGGAACTTAAGGTGCAGTAAATAGTCCAGGATGTCTTGCAGCAGGGCCTCTTCAGCACGAATGTGCTGGTCCGAGGCTCAACACGTGAACCACTTCCACTTTGCCATATATGTCGCCCTCATGGATGATTTTCTGCTGCCCAGCAGGACCTGTTGGACACCAGCGGAGCACTCCCGTTTGTCCATACTCAGCCACACAGCAGTCAAGCGCAGCGATGCCAGGTTCGGGCACAGCAGATTGCTGTGGTTCTGGGACAACAGATCCGGCTGAAGAGGTAGCTGTATCGGGGTGGCTGCCAAAAGACTCAGCAGGATGCTGAACCAGTGTTGACAGGGCCACGCTGGGGCTATGAGGGTAACAGATGATGCGTCTTGCTTCACCTTCACCACTACCTTGTGGGTCAACAGTATTGGCGGGAAGGCGTACATCAGTGCTCCTGACCACAGAATCAGGAAGGCGTCCGATAGGGAGCCCTTGTCCCTGCCCTGCAGAGAACAGAGCACATGACACTCTCTGTTCTGCCTGGATGCAAACAGGTGCACCTGGGGAGTCCCCCCACCACCCGGCGGACGATTAGGCTGACAACCTTCGGATGAAGCGACCATTTGGGGTGAGACGAGAAGGTCCTGCTGAAGCAATCCAGCAGGACATTCCAGGCAGGTGGGTGGCCACCAGATGAATGGCATGCTGCACACAAGTCCCAGAAGCTGAGCGCCTCCTGACAAAGGGCCGAAGACCTGGTGCCACCCTGCCTGTTGACATAATACATTGCAGCTGTATTGTCCGTTAGGACCTGCACCACCCTGCCTTTCAGGTGGCACCCTCAAAATGATTGCTTCTGTCCCCCTGGCTATTTGGCAGGCCCAAGCTAGGCTAGCGAGCAGGAGGACAAACGGCGACAATGACAACAACTAAAACTAGCGTCCCTTCTCCTTGTAGATCCCTGACAAGGTTGCCAGGGTCTTGGTGGTGGTGGTGGTGGTTGGAAGGGCTTTCTGGCAGATTGCGCATATGCATGCCCAATGAGCAAAGGGTAGCCCTGGTGTCCTTCAACACGTGCAGCCTGGCATCTGTTTGTTCCAAGAACAGACTAACCCCATCAAAGGGGATGTCCTGGATCAAGGCCTCCATCTCCTGGGAGAAGCCTGCCATCTGGAGCCAGGAGCTGTGTCGCATGACCACCGCCGATGCAACCACCCTTGCCACTGAATCCTCTGCATCCCATGCCATCTGCAAGGAACATCTGATTGCCGCAGTACCCTCCTCCACCAGGGTGCTAAACTCTTGGGCCAGACCCTGAGGGAGGGATTCCTGAAACTTTTTAAAACCGTCCCAGAGATTAAAATGTAACGGCCCAGGAGGGCCTGATGGTTCGCCACCTGAAGTGGCAGGCTGGTAGTTTAATAATTTTTTCTCCAAAATAAATCAATTTTTTAGCCTCCTTGTTTCTGGTGGGGATCTGCTTATCTTTTTCATTGGCCTCAGATACAACAAGTGAGCCCGGAGATGCAGGGCTTTGGAGCGGAGGCCGGAACTGGAGCACAGAGCAGCAGTGGAGCTGCAGGTTTTTGCCTGGAGCTGGAGCGGAGACGGAGCACAGCTCCAAAGCCCTGCGGGGATGGGTGGGTATCAAGATATTCTAAACCTTTGGCCAGCACAAAGTACTGTTTCTCAGCCTGTTTCAAGGTTGGTGGGATGGAGGAGGGGGGCTGCCACAAGGCCTTGACTATCTTGAGGACCCCATCATGTACAGCAGGGTGACCCAGGCAGGCGTAGAGTCTGAGAGGATGTTGAAGAGGGTGTCCTCCTGCTCTGCCATCTCCTGCACCTCGAGCTCCAAGTTCTTGGCCAAGTGCTGAAGAAGGGCTTGATGTTCCCTAAAGTCATCCGGTGGGCTAGCTCTGGAAGGTATCGTGACCACCTCGTCCAGGAATGATGAGAAAGACTGGACACCAGTGGGGGTGCTGGGTTCTCGACCATCGTCAGAGAAGGTGGCTTTGGGGTGGGCACATGTTCCTCTGCCCTGACCTCAGAATAGGCTGCTGGTACCAGGCCCAGTGCCGGTGGGGCCACTGACTGATGTTCCACCGCAGCCACCGAGGAGTGCCGCAAAGGAGGCATCGTCACAACCGGTACGCCCAATGCGCTCCAATAAGGCCACTGTGCTGGCTACTGGCCGTGTTGCCATTGTGGTGCCAGACAAGGGAGCAGGCTCCGGGAGTGCCCAAATCATGCTGATGATACCTTGGTGATGGGCTAAACTGGCCCTCCGTATTGGAGGAGCCTCCTTCCGCTGACCAGAGAGGAGCCGTTGACGGCTGCATTTGCTTACTGGTCGTGGCTACCGGCAACTGTTGCCCAGGTGTAACTAACAGGTAACGGTATTGTGGAGAGCGGTACCGGTGCCAGGGAGACCAGTGGTGGGACAGGGAACATTCCGACTGCACTGGTGATCGGGATGGATGCCTAAAGGACAACCGTAGAGAGAATGAGCGGTGTTGGGAATAGTAAGGGGAGCGTTAACCCCATGCCAGCGAGTAGCGCAGATGGGATCTGGAAGTTTGCCTAGGCGACCTACGATCCCTACCTGACCCGGGATTCCCGATGCGGCGGCGAAGATCGACGTCTTCTGTCCAACAACCGCTAGTGTTCCCCCATCCCTGAGGGGTCTTAACAGCGGGCTTGCCCCCTTGGGGAGCCTTAACTGGGTCCTGCAACACCAGGGTTGCATCGGAGCAGGTGGAGACTGGTACTCTTTTTGTGGCTGGGGAGCCTGGGACGACTATGGTGCAGGCAGGAATGGGCGTCCCAGACCACTCCCAAGAATCGGTGGTGAATCTTTAAGGGGGCTGGATGCCCCACCCGGAGAGGCACGATAGCATGGCTCCAGAGTAGCTCAACGGCCAGGGGCCATGGTAAATGATCCATGGACCTTCTTGCTCGGTACCAGGGAGTGCTTTTTGGTCTTCTTTGGCACTGGCGATGGCGAATGGTGCTGGGAGGAGCCGGGTGCTGGCGGTTTGCTGCGACCAAGGCACTCAGTGCGACCTGCTGGGACGGCTCGGAAGCCGAGCAGAGGGCGGATTCCATCAGGAGAGCCCTAAGGCAGATAACCCACTCCCTTTGGGTGCAGGGCCGAAAGTTTTTGCAGATCCAGCACCGCTCCTTGACGTGTAACTCCCCCAAGCACATAAGGCAGCTGCTGTGGGGGGGGGTCACTCACAGGGATAGTCCAAGCAAGGCTTAAACCCGAGAGACCGGGGTATGCCCCGCCTGAGGCAAAGTCCCACTAGGACCCTAACTACTAACTAACACTTAAACACTTCACACAATCAAACGGGAACTATGTACAATGGCCCTAAGGCACGAAGTTCAGAATGGAGAAACCACTAGCTCTTACGAAGTAAGAAAGGTGCTCCGACTGACCATCACGGGCAGCAAGAAGGTACAGAAAGGGCAGTAGGGCCAGCGGCACCTGATATACTGCAGCATGAGTGCAGCACTCCAGGGGGCGCCACTGCCACCCCTACGGATACTGCTAAGGCAAAAAAATGTTGACGGCCACATACATGGGCGTGCACACACCTAGAATGGAATCGACATGAGCAGGCACTCGAAGAAGTAGTTCACTCAAGCATAAAATTAAAGGAGTTAAAATGAGTATATATAGAGCCCTGTGCGGATACAAAATTTATATCCGCAGAGCTGCAGGGCTCTACCAGGAACCACAGCATCATGTTTGGCTGCCGCTCACAGCAGCCAGTGCCCCGCATGGGCAGCTTCTCCGGCATGGCTGTACCATCCCCATCCCCACCCACTGGTGCCGGCACCAGGCTCACTGGCAGCTGTCCCTGGTCATGCTAGGGTGTGCAAAAGGCTTGCATGCTCCAGGACAGGAGGCACAGATCGCTGCGTGGAAGGGACTCCTGTCCAGGAGCGTGCAAGCTGCTTGCACACACTAGCACAACCAGGAACAGCTGCCGGAGAGCCTGGCGTCCGCCCCGCTGGGCGGAGCTGGGGATGGTACAGCCATGCCGGAGAAGCTGTCCGTGTGGGGCACTGGCTCTTGCAAGCAGTGGCCCGATATGCTGCTGCTTTTGCCGCTGCAGTTCCCAGTAGAGTACTGCAGCTCCACCAATACCCGCATCAATGAATATAAATGGATCCACGCAAGGCTCTAAGGATATGAAAAATTTTGCCCCATCTCTTTAGCATAGTAGGCTCTTATACTCAGCTATTAGTGTTTCTATTCCATTAAAAAAACCTAAACAAATTTGAAACAGACTATGCATTAACAAACACACACATCTATTTTTTTAAATGAATAGTCACTCTTACAATTACTTATTATTATTTTATAAACACCCATGCATTTCACTTAATTGCATATGTAGAGCTTCCTCCTGCATGAGCATCTCTAATACATAACCTGGAACCTTTTCAAACAGATACTTTAGAGACATCTCCAGAAAATCTGGAATCCCTTACAGAGTTTGGAAGAGATTAGACTTAAACTGCAGCAAGGGGGGTTTAGGTTGGACATTAGGAGAAACTTCCTTTATGTCAGGTTAGTTAAGCACTGGAATAAATTGCCTAGGAAGGTTGTGGAATCTCAGTCATTGGAAGTTTTTAAGAAACTTGTCAGGAACTGTCTAGTTATTATGTAGTCCTGCCTTGAGTGCAGGGGATTGGAATTTTCAAGATCTCTTCCAGTGCTACACTTCTGATTCTATTCCCTTGCAAGTTTGAATGCAACTGACAGCTCTGAAATGTGTCTGCACTCCAAAGCCCATGGGAAGATGTAACGGAATGGTTAACTCTTGGAGATCCTGCAAACAAGCTTATCTACCAAAGCAGGACTTGACAGAGGTTATATTCCAGAACGGATTACTTAAGTATCTGACTCAAAACAACATGTTTTGTATGCACTGTTCTTTTCCTTTAGTCTTTACTCTCAGCTACCTTCACCGCCCCCACTTCTCATCTCCATCTACTTTTCTGCATAGCCTCTTCTCTTTTTAAATTACTTCACTTTACCATTTATAACATGCATGTGCAACTTCTAGGTAAAAGTGTGTTATTTAATGAATGACAAATTCAGAGACTGTATGAAAATACCATCCAACCCCTTACGTAGAAGGGCTGAGTGATAGCACGGACCCAAACAATATACCGGTTAATTTTTGCATATCAGAATGAAGGCCTTAAACTGCATTCAATATTTTAATTTTAATAAAAAGGCACTAACAATAGCTAGATGAAGGAACAGTTGAGAGGACCTCATATTAAAAGAGTCACAATGGAACTAAGCATTTGTCTATAATCACAATAATCGCTTTGCTTTTATGTTTTAGTCCTTTCCCCTTCCTTTTATAGGTTTTGTCTTTTCAGTTAGCTCCTGCCTCAAAGAGCTTATACCCTCTTACTAGCTGTATGTTCTGCACCTAACAAAATGGATCAGTGCCTTTAGGCACTACTGCAACATAACCACACTAAAAACAACAGTCTTTAATTACCAGATAATATTACTTCACAAAGAAGAACGAATCATCAATTTGTTTTCTACACCTCAGATACACCTTAAAAGTAGCATTTTCCAGTACAGCCGAATTTTAAAAAATGGAAAAAAAAATTAGTGATGCTAGAAGTATCTCTCACAAAAACCAAAATAGGACTTAGCAGCTACCCTCTCCCCAAAACTTCAGGCTAAGGAAAATACTGATCAAATGCACGTTTTGATTGCTGAGTGAACGCTAGTTATTTTTAGCCATCTATTAAATAAGCTACATGTACAAGCACATATTGCAATTGTAGGTTTGTTTTTTTCCTCATTTAAAGAATAATGCAAACACACAAGCAAACTAGCTATGGCTCTTGGCAAACAAGAAATAAGAACTTAAGCACCCCCAACATTCCAAATAAACCTGAATGAAATTTTATAAGAGCTACAATCGATCCCTATATTACCCTGTGTATCATAAAACATACCTGAAAACAATGGCACAGCATGGAAGTCCACAGCGTTTCTAGCTGCATGTACCCAGAGTTCCAAAACATAGGCCTAAAACATAGACCACCCTAGCTATATTGCTCATGGGGTGGCAAAAATTCATACCCCTAAAAGGTGTAGTTAAGCACACCTAAGCCATAATATAGACACCATTAGGGTGATGGAAAAATTATTACATTATCCTAGCTACAGCCTCTCGAAGGAGTAGATTTACTACAGTGATTGAAAAAACCCTTCCATCGCTACGAGTGTCTACACATACAAAATGGGAAATGACTGTTGAGGAAGGAGTACTGCAGGGTGTGACATTTTGTACCTTGTGGGAGCATACTGTAACCCCCCATATTCCTTATTTTCATATAATCGTGATCTTGCATATAAAGCATGCCTTGTAAGGTATCAGGGGAAAGGTTATGATCTGCTGAAAGTCATTTCTCTATCCATATATTGTATCATTAATGCATATGAAGTTATGAGAATTGTATGGTGGTCACTAAAGCATGCTGTAAGTTGGAGAATCCGCCAGATAGTAGCTCCCCAGAGGCAACAGCAAGGAAAGTAAACAACACCCAGGCGGGGTGTCAAACCACACATCAACAACCATTGTTCAGCAAGGGAGCTACAATGCAATGACTCACCTGCATGAGGCCACACCAGGGGAATTGCTCAACCTTGCTTGGAGAGACTCATCAATGCCCCCCAGACACGCCTGGACTTGTGCTCCTCAAGCACATGGACTGAGGGTATAAAACAGACAGAGTGGACACATACTGGGCCCTTCTCCTGCCCCCACTTTCGCTGCAAGCAACTAAGACCCTGAGAAGAAGACAAGACTGCAACAGAGGAGATTGTTCCTTAAACCTGGGCCAAACCTGTATATTAAGGACTGCAATATCCAGTGGGGTAAGAAAAACTGCTTAATTTAGTTGTTGCCCAGTCTAATAGGGTTGAGACTGCATGCTTATATTTTATTTTGGTAACCACTCTGACTTTTTGCCTATCACTTAAAATCTATCTTTGTAGTTGATAAATCTGTTTGTTTATTTTACCTGAAGCAGTGCGTTTGGTTTGAAGCGTGTCAGAGACTCCCCTTGGGATAACAAGCCTGGTGCATATCAACTTCTTTGTTAAATTGACAAACTTATATAAGCTTGCAGCATCCAGAGTGCATAATTGGACACTGCAAGACGGAGGTTCCTAGGGTTGTATCTGGGACCAGAGATATTGGCTAGTATCATTCGGTTGAACAATCCAAGGAGCAGCTTATGTGTCAGAGGCTGTGCATGAACAGCCCAGGAGTGGGGATTCTCACAGCAGAGCAGGGTAAGGCTGGCTCCCAGTCGAGGATTGCAGTGACCTAGCAGATCACCGGTCCAGATAACACTAGAGGGGAACATCACATGATCTAGGGGTCATAATGGATCACAAGCTAAATATGAGTCAACAGTGTATCACTGTTGCAAAAAAAAAAAAAAAAAAAAAAAAAGAGCAAACATCATTCTGGGATGCGTTATCAGGAGTGTTGTAAGCAAGACACGAGAAGTAACTCTTCTGCTCTACTCTATGCTGATTAGTCCTCTACTGGAGTATTGTGTCCAGTTCTGGGTGCCACATTTCAGGAAAGATGCGGACAAACTGGGGTAAATCCAGAGAAGAGCAACAAAAATGATTAAAGATTTAGAAAACATGACCTTTGAGGGAAGATTGAAAAAATTGGGTTTATTTAGTCTGAAGAAGAGAAGACAGAGAGGACACGATAACAGTTTTCAAGTACATAAAAGATTTTTATGAGGCGGGAGAAAAATTGTTCTCTTTAACCTGAGGATAGGACAAGCAGCAATGGTCTTAAATAGCGGCAGGGTGGCTTAGGTTGGACATTAGGAAAAACTTCTTAACTGCCTAGGGAGGTTGTGGAATCTCCATCATTTGAGATTTTTAAGAGCAGGTTAGACAAACACCTGTCAGGGATTGTCTAGATAATACTTAGTCCTGATGTGAGTGCAGGGAACTGGATTAGAAGATCCAAGACCTCTCAAGGTCCCATCTAACCCTATGATTCTACGCTTCAGTGCTACAGTGACACTGCCTGTAGTGTAGACATACTCCAAGGCTCAAGTTGAGTACTCTTGGAGTTCTCTCTTCTGAACACCTCTTTTTGTGGGGATGACAGACTACTAGTGTTATTTTTAAACAGTTTTTGTATCGGATGCAAATTTAGTCTATAAGAAACAATAACTTAAGAATTTTTACTGACTAACATTTGTGACTCCCTCAGGCAGTCAGTAACATACCAGTAGTCTTTAAAATCCTGTTGCATCGCCCCCACCCCCCATGCCCCTCACTTCACTTTAGCAAAGCAAGCAATTAAAGATACTTTAAACGAGCAAAACTTTGCACAGCAGAGGGTCTGAACTCCTACTGCATTATGACTGCAGGGTGGAAGAATCAATTACGACTGAAATGCAAACTCTGACTTGCTCAGCAACTCTGTATAAACAAACTGCAGCCTGGAGCAAGAACTACATAAATAACTGCACTTTTATAATGTTCTCTGCAGGGTACCAATACAACCCTAACAACAAAAGCTGAGAAGCCACCCCACAATTTTATTTTTTAAAATTAAATAAAGAATCATGGGGTCTTTCAGACAGCATTACCACGTGACTAAAATTTGATTCACTAAGCTTTGATAGTAAGAGATCAAAGAGATAATATCTTTATTTTCCACAACAAATCAGTGTGGTTTAGAGTTGATCAAGTATAGGTCCCTTCAGAGGCATATTAATGAATGAAAGTATCTTTGAGTAGAAGGATTTTAGAAACTTAATTCTAAGACTTCATATGGTCCGGTTACTGAAACACTACAAAGTGAAACGGTGACTAAATTATCAAGATATTGTGAAATGGCAAATAGGGTTTTTTCCAGTGATTAGTCATTTGTTAGTGCCAGAAAATGTGCAGACCATCACCAACATCTTACAAAGAAATGTTAAATTTACAAAATCCCCATTACCTTACAATTACTTGAGCCTAACATCCTAGAGAGTTATAATACTTGTTTTCTTTGAAAGAAAGCAGATTGTTTTCTAAATTACAAAATAACCAGATTCAGATTTATTACTAAACTTGTAGGATGACGTATGTGCTGCATTCAAACACAGTAAATTTGCTGCTTTTGAAAGGTCAAATTCAACTAAGACAGCACTAGGCTTCCAGTCTTCCCAGCAAGCTGCTCTTGCAAGATGCTGAGCACCCTTGATACTTGGGAGTCCAAAAAACCCACCACCTTACAGGATCAAACCCACTTGGAATTTAAATCTATGCAAGTAAAACAGGTTTTATCCAATAGCCCACGAAGTCTAGAAACAAAGTCTCTCAAACGTGATCTGCAAAAGAGGGAGGTGGGGGGAATTCCCCCAAACCCACCAATTTGGATGCTTTATGTAATATATAAGGCAGGCATGGCGGATTTTTTTTTTTTTTTTATATATAATAGAGGAGGTTTAAAAAAGAGAGAGGGAAAGAAATGTGTTTTTTTTTTTACTTTAGAAATACCACAAATTTTAAGTCTTCCCTTTCCTTAGCTTTGCTGGATGAGTCAGGGGGTCTCAGAGATGTATATTGTGAGAGTTCTCAGCCACTGACTGAAGGAGAAGAGGTGTTGAACCCCTGACAAATCTAGTCTAACCATTAAACCCAGACATGTGTTAATAAAAAACAACCCACTCAATTTTATACAGTCTGAATAAAAACGAATCCCCAACTCAATCAGGTTTATCTTCTTTGGTACTTGTCCTAATCTTATTAGCTCTCCAGCCAGCCAGAGTCCTCCAAAATCAAGCAGAGAAGCTTTCAGACCTTTCACCACCTTTAAAAAACCCACAAGACTTTTTGTAGTTCACTTTGAAGACTAACATAAAAAACTTAACAGTGCATCTTTATACTGCTAGCTGACCAGCAGGTTGTATTCACAATGGCAAGAAAAGAATCTCAAGGAGAAGTAAAAACTCCTAAAGGAGGGTATGTAATTTTTATGGACTTTTTTTTTTTAAACTTTTTATGGAAGAGACTCATCAAAGGGTGGCTTGTTTTAACATTGTCTTCAACTCTAATAGTCCATAAGTTTAAAGTAGTAAGAAGGTGATGAAAATAAAATGGGAAGGGGGAAAAAACCTTCCACTTAAATTACTTAATTTTCTAATTACCAGGCCAACCAAACTTCCTTTAGCTTTAATATGTAACACTGTTTCCCCTCAGATTTTTAGTGAAAGGTGGAAAGCCAGCACTTAAACTTTAGGGAGTTTTATGTTAATGTTTACAGAGCACTTTGAAGTTGGAAAGTGCTATTAAATGGCCTCACTGCAAAGTGGAGACTTCTAAAGTATTTTATTGTTAAAGAGTGAAATTCACCGTGTCTCACCGGCCAATACAAGATTCTATGAACTGCTAAACCCCAGTTAAGGAAAGTAGTACCTTTTCTCTATCCAAAAGAGTTTTTTTTGTTTTTGAAGCATGCTAGGATTCAAAGTAAATAGTGCATATTGTGGAAGAGTCTTGCAAACAGAGGTGGTGTGTGTGTGTGTGTGTGTGTGTGTGTGTGTGTGTGTGTGTGTGTGTGTGTGTGTGTGTGTTCACTTTTCAATCATTACATCACATTTCCCAGTACATAGTACTTTTCGATACTTCACTGTGCAGATTTCAATGGTTGTCTTGAAGTTACAAACTGGGGACTGAAAAGAGCTAGGCTGCCACACAAAACAGTCCCATGCCAGTGGGACATTGCCATCTTCTCTAAATTCTTTAGTGCTTGATCTAGTGCAGTTTTAAGAGTTCCAACCAGAAAGTCTTCCACTACTTCTCTTAGGAAACTGTTTCACATTCTAATAGACCTTACTTTAAGAAAGTTTTTCATGAATATCAACCTTTAATTTTCCTTTTCTTAATGTCATCCTACTACTCCCAGAAATATCCCTTTCTATCTCCCTGTTGGTTTACTTTTCTTACCAAGAAACTCCATCTCAGCTATACAACTCATATGAGGCTTTTAGAAAACATTTTATCATGTCATAAATGTCTAATTTTACAATATATTCAGAAGGAAAAAAAAGTATTTAACATTTCAGTTCCAACAGTTAATGAGAAAGGAAAAGGCATCCCTGAACAACACTATTTAAGTAACTCTAATGTGGCTACACACATTGACTCACAACAAAGCCCTCCATAAATCAGAACCCTTTGCAGATAAACAAGCAATAGTCAATTACCTTTACTTGACTCCACTATAAAACAGTTCAGCACCAGTTTTAACTACCCAACATCAGAGTAATAATCCAGAACCAAACTCTCTACTAACACTGATGTAATCTTTTATCAGTCAGCATGCCAGAGTCTAAGCAAAAGGGTTCTGGTGTCTCAATATGACACAGAAAAAAGTCTTATTAATGAAATTAAAGCAAAGGCCAAAATTGTTTTGAAGACAAAGATTTGTTTCCTTAGTAACTGGCATTGCTGACCTGCAGAATACTAGTAATGATTGTACTTCACAAGATAGCCATTAAATTAGCATCTAGATTTTATACAGTAACTTAAAATAGGCTATGTTTGCCTGAAATCTAGCCCAAAGTAGGCGAGTTAAAAACCAGCTGGTGTTTAGTTGTACTTGCCCAAGCCTTAAAATGTGAGCTTGAATTCATGAATGCACCTTTGAAGAGGCTAGGAAACAATGCTAAACCTTAATCTTACAGGCTTCAAACTCCTGATATCCAGTAAAAACTACCAGCATTGCTTCTGGTACTAATTTGCACACAAAAAGCCAGAGTACAAATCAAAACCAGTTTAGAATATTTTTAATTCCAACACAGCAAAAATATGTTTACTAGTCACCACTTTCAAAACAGAGCATTACAACTTCCTATAAATTAAATGCTTAACACCAAACAGCTCCATACCTGACAAGTTTCAAAGTATACCTTTTAAACAAACTGAATTTAAAAAGCATTGTTTGATATAATATGTTCAATCATTGTGTGGCATCTTAACTTTCCAACACTTAGGCTCCACCTAAGACTTTTGTTTCATATTAATTTAACCCAAATTTGTCAGATTACTCCATGGGAGGTGTGGGCGATGACACAACCACTGCTGATTATGAAAGTGTGTATTCACCCATAGACAAACATGTCCTGGTGGCATCTAGCCTAGGTATTTTACATATGCTACTTGCATATGCCTCCCGTGCAGACTTTCTGCATTCAACACCGTATTATTTTTAGAATTTACAAGAGGAAAATAAACCTTGATTTATTCAAGCTGTAGGAATTAAACATCCTTGTGTGAAAGAGGATTTTTTTCCTTACACAAAAAAGGTCACTATTAATGGGGAAATTCACCAACTTAAATATTTTTTTTATTATATGTTTTAGCCACTTGAGATTTCCTAACATAGTAATGGCCAAACGAATTAGTTTTTACAACATAGAAAGAGCTGCGGACCCACAGCTTCAAGGGGTTAAACTAAATTCAATTACATCATTTGGATTTTTTCCTAAACTATGAAGGGAAACATATCATGGGATCTGAATACATGTAGAAAGAAAGAGAAACATCTTTATTTTTGGCCAGCAGTACTCTAACTATTCACCTCTCTCTTTTTAGGAGAATCTGAGTGAATTTTAGCTCTGATGTGAAAGCATACAACTGCCTACAGTTAAATACTATGCTAGCTTCCACAGTTCATCTTGTACCACAATCCTGACACAACATCCTTGCTATACCATTATTTGCCTCACCTGGCAACTAATTATGTCTGTGATATGTAGAGATGACTATTCAGAGCTAGGATCAGTCATCTTGCTTCACTTCACCTGTGACCCAATTCAATCCCTGCGGTAAAATGTTTTAAAACACATCTAGTGTCCATAATGGGTTTACTTTTCCTCAAAAAAACATTACTGGCAACCAATATAAGTGAATAAAGTAAATTAATACCTGCTTTGTTCTGCTCAGTATCAATTATGTAAATTTTATTAGTGTGCAGCATTCATAAATCAGGGACATTGAACGATAAATTTGTTCTAAGTACCAAAGATTTTAAATAGGGTTGTCGAATAATTGCAGTTAACTCACACGATTAACTGAAAAAAAAAATTAATAGTGATGAATTGTACTGGTAAACAACAGAATACCAATTGAAATTTATTAAATTTCTGGATTTTTTTCTACATGTTCAAATGTTTTTATTTCTATTATGTAAGGTGTACAGTGCTCACTTTATATTATTTTTGATCAAAAATATTTGCACTGTAAAAAATGATAAAAGAAATAGTATTTTTCAATTCACCTCATACTAGTACTGTAGTGCAATCTCTTTATCATGAAAGAGTAACTTAGAAATATAGATTTTTTTTATTACATAACTGCACTCAGACAAAACAATGTAGAACTTTAGAGCCTACAAGTCCATTCAGTACTGCTTTTTGTCCAGCCAATTGTTAAGATAAACAAGTTTGTTTACATGAAAGGAGGCTACTACTGCCTGCTTCTTATTTACGTCACCTGAAAGTGAGAACAGGCGTTCACATGGTGGGACTTTTGTAGCCGGCACTGCAAGGTATTTACGTGCCAAATATGCTAAACATTTGTATACCCCTTCATGCTTTGGCCATGTGAATGCCTGTTCTCACTTTCAGGTGACACTGTAAACAAGAAGCAGGCAGCATTATCTCCTGAAAATTGTAACCAAACTTGTCTGTCTGAGTGACTGGCTGAACAAGACATAGGACTCAGTGGGCTTGTAGGCTCTAAAGTTTTACATTGTTTTGTCTGAGTGCAGTTATATAACGACAACAACAACAACAAAATCTACATTTCTAAATTATTCTTTCATGATAAAGAGATTGCACTATAGTACTTGTATGAGATGAATTGAAAAATACTATTTGTTTTTTACAGTGCAAATATTTTTAATCAAAATTAAAGTGAGCACTCTACGCGTTGTATTCTGTGTTGTAATTGAAATCCATATATTTGAAAATGTAGAAAATATCCAAAAATATTTAAATAAATAGTATTCTATTATTGTTTAACAGTGCAATTAATCACAATTTTTTTAATTGCACAATAAAGTGCAATTAATTTTTTTTAAATCGCTTGACAGCCCTAGTTTAAAACTCTTAAATCTTAAAGTTATTGCTTTACTTCTTATGGAAGGGGGAAGAGATGGGTTTTATGATGGGGTATGTGATGAACGCTGCCACTAATAAGGAGATAGTGAAAATGCTACCACTTACCAATAACGTTTAATATAAAAAAGAATAATGTTATAATTAGTAGCTAATACCACTGTTACTTGAATGGCAACTTCCAAATGGGCAGCCTTTCGTTAATTTACAGCTTTCTATAGAGCAGCAATTATCTATTATATGTTTGATAGGTTACAGATTATTATTCCTCCCATGCTGTGATCCAGAGGAGTATTAAACAATTCAACTGTCCTTTTTCCTAGCCTCTGAGAATGATGGGGGTGGGTGGGTGGGGGGGGGTAGGATAGTTAGAAGATTTATACCAAACTTTTGTTTGCCTTTAAGGAGAGTTCAAGATCCCAGCAAATAAAAGTGCTTCCCTGGTGGCAACACTTGTTCCCAGAAAACTTGGTTCGACAGTACTTGAGTAACCAGGGCATACAACAATTTTTCTTCATAAATGCATCAGTGTCTCTTTCACTGCATGAAAGTCTGATTAATCCTTTAATAAGCAGTCCCCTTCTAAGAAATGTATCAAATTTTGTAACCACTGTTACAGATACTCACAGCCTCTTTAAGACTTCCCATTAGAAAACACTGATAATTGACTAATTAATGCTACATGTGATAATTTGTGCTTGTTAACATGTTACTGTATATTTTAAATCAGAGTAACGCCAACTGAATACAAAGCTGAACTTAAATTCAATTTGGGGAATCCAAAATGTGAGCAATATTATAAAGAAACAAAAAACATTTTATTTTTAATCTATATTAAAGCAAAATTACATTGTTCTTCAAATAATATCAGAGGCAGTTTTACATCAGCGCTTCCAGGGGATTTTAAAGTTGTAGTTTTACATGTTAAAAAAAAAAATTTTGAAAACAGTTTTGCTTTTTACCCTTAATACTACTTACAGAAACTGGTAGTAATGTGATCTCATTATTGTTCTAAAATATGCTCCCATAGTTAAACATGGGAAATTGCATCCCTTCAATGTACACGCACAGCTCCTATTAAGGTTAATGGGAGTTGTACTCACAACTGCTGAGCCTTGCTTCCCATACAGCATTAATATTTGGCTCGCAATGAGGGCCTGCTCCAGTGCCCATTGAAGTCAATGGAATGATAAAGTCCTCATTGAAGTCAATACTTATCAGGCCCCTACAAAGCACAAACGTTGTTCTTAGGAAAATAGAAATTTTTGAGTACGAAGTCATTTTAAAATTATATAAACGAACAACCAATGAAAAAATATTAGTGTGAATCCCCAAAAGTGTATCTATTTTTAATTAAGATTTTTTCCCAGGGAGCCATAACAATTCATTGTAATTTCACAACTTGATGCCAATTGTCCAGTTTTCCTCTGGAACAAAATGGAAACTTATAAAAGGAAAACACATTTTAAATGTTTTATTCATACTTCCATGAGATGTAATGTTAGTTTATATGGTCTCTATTATCTTAACTTTTTTTATACCGTACTACAAAAATACTGCATATGGCAGAGTATTCAACACAGGGATACTATCAGTGCTCCTGCATTTTCTTTTTGAAAGCAGTGAGGTATTGTGTGTCATTCTTTCCACTGATGCCCACCCACTGAGCTTAGTGCAAGTTCTTTACAGAGCATTAAAGACAGACTTTCATCTTTCTCCCAGCTCACTCTCAAGACAAATAGACTTGCCCTTCCCCCCAAATATGGAAATACTTTGTGCAACTGCAGTTTCAAAATAATTTTGCAGCATCAATATCACAGAGAAATATTACAGGCTTTCCATTTTTAAAGGATAAAGAAGTCATCTTATTGTATATAATAATATTTTCCAAAACCAAGAAATGTAACTCATCGGGAACACACACGAGTTAAGAATTTTTAAATGCAACACACACAAGTATATTTCCTTCTTTTAGTTACCCGAGTTTGTTGTGAAATTAGCTAATATAAATGTGGTTTTTTTAAATCTTGGGGAAGCTGGCTGATATACAAGGCGTTGTAAACATTACAGAAAACTTAAAAAAATAGTCAGGAATCAATGTTATGAACATGAAATTAAGTTTTTATTTGTACTCTGGCTTACATATAGCTCAGTAGAGTGAGAGTAGTAAAAACTTCAACTGCTTTTTAATAGCACAAGTATAAAAAAATAGCCTAAACCTATCATAAGCAGTAGTTACAATTTTAGTCTCCAACGGTACTGTTCATTTAATGTCAGAATGAACCTGAGCAGGGCGAAGAACTTCAGAGAAGCTCCGTTAATTATGTTGCTGAATACGTACTTCATCTGTACACTAAGGTACTACATTCAATTTAATGTCACCTTGAATCCAAATAGACCAACAAACATTTTCTGGCCCAGAAAACTGAGGTCAGTTCTTCCTTGTTTTTGTATAAGTGCTGAGGAAGAATGGGAGAGAAACGTAACAGCAGTGTCAATCACTTTTTTAGGTCCTTTACCTTTCTATATTACAAATCACATAAAAGCAAAGAATCAAGCTGCATTATTGTTTTAAGGGCCTTTAGTTCCATATTAGATCAAATTACCTGAATCTATCCCTAACTCTGTACAGAACATGTAAGAAATACACAGCTAGCAATAACCCATCTGATAAGAGATCTTACAAAAGGTTAATGGTAACAGTAAATATCACTGAAAACCAACTTAGCTTTATTCAGGAAGTCATAGAACACTTCATAAAGACAATAGGAAGCTGTTGACAAACTGCGTGGAAGAACTGCTTCCTGCAGGAAAAGCAACTACAAGACAGCTGGACTGAGCAATAGCAGTTTCCTCACGGGGAGAGGGGAAGGGGTATTACACCACTTTTATAGGAATTAAAATGGACTGTGTCGTATGATTTAAAATAGCCCAATGTTGAATATAAAATAAGCAAATCACACCAGAAATTACATCTAACATACGGATTTCCCCTTTTGAAAAGTGTTGACTGCTATTACTGCAGCAATGCATTTTATCTCTTGCCCAGAGGTTGAGCTGGTAGCCCCCCCTTCATAGTTCATTGAAATGTCAACCTACCACTGGCCAACAGGAAGTGCTTCAAAAGCCATGTGATTGACACACTGACCAATTATGCAATCTTTATTTTATATTCAGTCCATTCTGAAACACTCCTGCTCTGCATGATAATATTGTGCAGGCTAACATCTGACTACTTACTAAGGAGACAATACTTATTTTACCACTGATGAACTCTAGCTACATTTCACAGAAGTTTGCAGCTTTAATGAAGTATAAATGCTACCACCCATGACAGGAATGTGTTTGCCTCACCGCTCTAACTCCGCTTCAATTACACTATAGAATAATTATGCTAATAAAAGTCCTGGTTATAAGGGTTATATGAATATTAATGAAGTATTGGATCACCACATATTGGGCAGAAATTTAAACTTATACATGAAGTTTAAATGATGATGCTGAAATGGACTAATGTAAGAATGCCGGATGTTGGGATTTCAAAACTGGATCCTAACCCAGAATATCCCAGACTGATATAAGAGTACAAGAGTTGGTCACTAGGGTCACTAGAATATTTGGCTATTTTGGGTCATTTTCTCACCTGCCTCTCCCATTGTGAAAATTGTTGCATTTGCAGTTCTTGATCTTTTCATCAAGTGACATTTCCATACTGTATTTAACCGTCCACAGGATAGACAGATTTGAATTTAATTTTTTTATATATTGTATAATTTTGATGGCTACCAATATTTTAAGCACTTTTTTGATTTTTCTCTAAGTTACATAAAATAATGGGTTTTAAGCTTTTTAAATTTTGTATCGATTTAAATTTTCACGGTTGTGTGAAATTATGGGGAGTAAGACAATGGGGGTCAAAAAGTTAAAAAAGTTTGTCATCATATGTCAAAATATACAAAGTAAATATCCTTAAATAAAACTTTTTTTTTTTTCCAAACAGCATTTTTCTTACTTTGCCTATCTGTAAATTTGAATTATCATGACAGGAAATATCTGTCTTTGGTTTGGGTGTGTATGGTTAAATCTATGTTTATCAACATTTATTGATAAAAAACTAGCCCTTCCAAGCATAAGTATAGGGTGTACTACAATAACCAACACCATAAGGCTGACTAACAACTGAAGATATGTCTAATACTTTCACCTATTCTGTATAAATGTACAGTACTTCTATTTACCAATTACCAGAAAGGATCATGCTTTCATGGAATGGCTTCGGAATGGGGCAATAGGTACAAAAAGCAACAATAGCAAGCTAAAGAAGAGGCTGAATACCTGGAAGAGGGGCCAAAACTCTGCATATTGTAGAGGGAACCAATTATTCACAAACAAAAATTGGTCACAGATTCCAAGGCCAGAAGAGAACATTGTGATCATCTAGTCTGATCTCCTGTCTAACACAGGCCAGAGAACTTCCCCAAAATAACGCCTACAGCATATCTTTTAGAAAAACATCCATTCTTGATTTTAAAATTGTCAGCAATGAAGAATCCACCACAACCCTTGGTAAAATGTTCCAGCGGTTAATTACTCTCGCCGTTAAAAATGTACGCCCTGTTTCCAGTCTGAATGTGTTTAGTTTCAACTTCCAGCCATTGGATGATGTTTTACCTTTTTCTGCCAGACTGGAGAGCCATTATTAAATATTTGTTCCCCTTATAGATACTTATACCTGGAATCAAGTCAACCCTTAATCTTCTAAGCATATTGAGACTCAGTAAGTCTATCAGGCATATTTTTTAATTCTTTAATCATTCTTGTGGCTCTTCTCTGAACACTCTTCAAATTATCAACGTCCTTCTTGAATCTGGATCCCCAGAACTAGATACAGTATTCCAGCAACAGTCACACCAGTGCCAAATACAGAGATAAAATAACCTCTCTTCTCCTACTCAAGATTCCCCTGTTTATGCATCCAAGGATCAACAAGCCCTTTTGGCCATAGCATCACACTGAGAGCTCATGTTAAGCTAATTATCCACCATGACCCCCAAATCTTTTTCAGTCACTGCTTCCCAGAATAGAGTCCTCCATCCTGTAAATATGGCCACATTCTTTGTTCCTAGATGTATTAGAGCACAAAAGTCATATTAACAGCAAAGGTCTGGATACACTTATGTTTTGAGAAAACTCAGAAGTATAAATAGACAAACTGCCAGTTTAAATCAGCTTCCAGGACCTATATATGTATTCTATCTAAAGTTCAAAATAACTGTTTTAAGAAAACTTCTGAAATATACATTAGCTTGTGCTAAAAGGAATTCTTCAAAAAAAATTCTTTACTGTATATTTTTGAAATATATTCAAAGTGTTTCACTGGTACTCAGGTTATAAAGATAACACAAGCAATTCTGAACTGCAATGAAGCTTGTGGGTTACACCTGTAGACAGTGTTATAAGACCTATTAGGGACAACAAATGCTGATCTTTCAGTGTGAACAGAGCCTTCCTCATCAGACTCTCCCAAAGCACAGAATCACCCAAGGAAAGTAGAAAGAAAACAGCCTATTAAGCTGTTGAAAATCTCCCCAGGTCAGCATGTGACCCAGCAGGGAGAGGTTCAAAAAGTACAGCCTTTATTTTTCTTCCTAACAACCTGGTTTGTTTCCACTCTTTTCCCCTTCAAGACACATCCTTCACAGCTAGCAGCTCTTTCAATCATTTACTTTGGATGTCTGCTTGAGAACAAACGACCTTGCTCATGCAGATGAGTTTGCCAGACTTGTGTGTACTTTCCAGTCTCAGGCTCTTTATTGTTCTTGCTGAAACCTGACCCTTTGAAATGGATACCAGGACACCAAGAAAGGACAAAAAAAGAAAACTTGCAGAAAAAAGGAAAAGATTTTCTGTAGTAATAATGAAACTGTAGAAAAGCTTTCCAAGATCAAATCCTTCCCTCTGCTTTCACCTGAATGAGCATAATTAAAGAATCAATTATAAAAGTGTATTTAAGTGTAAAGACATTTAGCATCTCTTATAAAGCAATAAAACCCTTTCTATAAAATTGAAATAGTCAACAATTACTAAAAATAGTAAGAAACACTAGCAATTGCGCAATTTTAAATCCATTACATTTGATCTGCATTAGCAGACTGTTGTGTTTGCAGTTTTGCCCTATTATATAAGCTAGTTCATAAGAGTAATACAGTAAAAAAACGGTTTTGATCTAATTTCAAAATTTATGTTGAGCTCCTCAAGGCCAGTGGGAAATATTCTCAGCTGGTGTAAACTTGCCTAATTCCAAAAAGTTCAAAGATGCAATGCCAATTTACACCAGCTGAGGATCTGGCCTAACATGTATTATTCAGTTACATCAACAAAAATCACAGCTACATACTCTTTGGCTACTGCCTATTTTTGGGTTCTTAACACAGAATAATCTCCCAAAGAATTCAGACTTGAATACTTTATTTTGGTAAACATGACACAAAAGTTTCCAATAATCTTAAAGCAAGCAAGGTATGACTATACAAATGCTTTATTTGGTTCAAGTAAACTAGGATTATATATATGCTTTATTTTCCCTAAATTCAAAATGGCAAATAATGGGCTACTTGGAGCCTCCCAGTTTAACAAAATGCTAAAAATAAGTAAAAGAAAATGCTAAAAATACAGCCCAAGTATTTGAGGGCCAATTATATGTTGTGGTGCTCACTCTTTCAGAGAGGAGGATAGGCTCCTGCTGCTTTAGAAACTATACCGTATAAAAGAAAAACACTCCCTAATGGATTATATATCACACTGCTGGCATGTGTAAGCTCTTGTCAGTTATAGAAAAGGGTATACTAATTTCAGTATAGGAAAAAAGCCATGTATGCATGAGTAAGGAGCAATTTTCAAGAATTGTATGAATTTTCCCTCTCAAGCCAAACAATGTAAATTAATTTTAAGAACTATAAATTCCAACCCTGTAATCAGATCCATGTGCCAATGGACTCCGCATGGGCACGGGAGTCTGCATGCGTGGATCTGAATGCACAATCAGTGCCTATATCATTGCACTTTGAACAATCAGATCAATCCTTTACTCCTCTCACTACAATATCTGCGCCAGAGTTATTTAACATTTTTAACATCCATTTTATAGCAATTTGTGTGACATTTCCATTTATTTTGGCCTGAAGGAGAACTTTATGCAATTCAAAATATCATTATATACATTCAAGTGATTTTTAAAACACAAACACAGAAAACAACCACATATTTAAGACAAACCAAGAATAAGACATGTTTAAAACACACAGGATTTTCATAAGAGCTGAGCACTCTCACCTCCAATTGAAGTCAGTGGGAACTGCAGGTGCTCAGTACTATTGAAAATCATGCCCTATAGCTGGGGTCAGCAACCTTTCAGAAGTGGTGTGCCAAGTCTTCATTTATTCACTCTAATTTAAGGTTTCGCGTGCCAGTAATACATTTAAACATTTTTAGAAGACCTCTTTCTCTAAGTCTATAATATATAACTAAACTATTGTTGTATGAAAAGTAAATAAGGTTTTTAAAATGTTTAAGAAGCTTCATTTAAAATTAAATTAAAATGCAGAGCCCCCTGGACTGGTGGCCAGGACCTGGGCAGTGTGAGTGCCACTGAAAATCAGCTTACGTGCCACCTTCGGCATGCGTGCCACAGGTTGCCTACCCCTGCCCTATAGTTTTAAAATACATTTTACACTAAATGAACTTTAGTAAAGATGCAGCGATTCCTGCACACAGAGATTCTTAAACATGGAACACAAACTTTGTTAGGAAATACAGCTAACCTTTTTTCAAATAGATTTTACTTACTTCAGAAAATATCTCTGGCCAGATGGCGTCTTAGCCATCTCCCAACCTGGTGGCAGAGGTACATCATCAGGAATCTCAAATGAAGACTGGCGGAGATGTTGAGAAGAAGGTGCAGCTCCAGGACCAGTCACTACTCCAGAGGGGGTAAGCGTCCCTGGAGAGATAGCTCCTAGCTGCAGCGAAGCTGGAGAGGAATGAGCTCGGACATGTTGAGGAGTCAAGGCTCCTGCTGACCCTCCATCAGTGCTGGCCTGTCAGGAGTTAAATTATTATAAGATATTTTACTTCAACAGAAACATGCCTGTTGGAATACAACCTACTTTTAACTTACTGAATGTTTTCTAGACAAGCAGGCAGAGATATGTTTTTTCTAAAATTCTACTTATTCTGAAGTTGCTAACATTCAAGGAGGTAGCCCAAAGTAGATTACTTAAGAGCTAGCTTGCAAAACTTTTACATATACCTGTAGAATATTAATTTTAAAGGTTTCTCATTCTTGTTTAGTTTTACTTTGTACGCATATAAAAAGCCATTTTCTTTGTGAGGATCATACCTTAAGGCAGGGGTGGGCAAACTTTTTGGCCTGAGGGCCGCATCGGGTTTCCAAAATTGTATGGAGGGCCCGTTAGCAGAGGCTGTGCCTCCCCAAACAGCCAGGTGTGGCCGCCCCCTATCTGACCCCTCCTGTTTCTTGCCCCCTGACACTCCCCCCCCCCCCCCGTTCCCTGTCCCCTGACTTCCCCCCGCCACCCCATCCTCTCATTCCTGACTGCCGCCCCGGGGACTCTTGCCCTATCCAAGCCCCCCTTCTCCCTGTCCCCTGACCACCCCCAGAACCTCAGCCCCTGACTGCCCCCTGCTGCCCCATCCAATCCCGCCCCCTCCTTCCTCACTGCCCCCTGGGTACTCCTGCCCCCATTCAACCCCCCTTGTTCCCCGCCCTCTGACCACCCCCACCCCTATCCACACTCCCACCTCCTGACCACCACCCCGAACTCCCCTGCCCTCTATCCAATCCCCCCTCCCCCCTTATTGCACTGCCTGGAGCACCGGTGGTTGGTGGCGCTACAGCCACGCTGCCCAGAGTGCCAGGACAGGCAGCCATGCCGCCCAGCTGGAGCCAGCCACGCCTCCGCGCAGCACAGAGCACTGGGTCAGGCCCTGGCTCTGCAGCTGCGCTGCCCCAGGAGCTTGCATCCCCGCTGCCCAGAGCATTGCGCCAGCGGCAGAGCAAACTGAGGCTGCGGGGGAGGGGAACAGCAGAAGGGGGGCCAGGGGCTAGCCATAGTTTGCCCACCTCTGCCTTAAGGCCTGATCTTATCCCCATTCTTCAAAGGGTACTCCTGTCATGCCTGATTCACAATTCCCTTGCATACTGAATTGGTGGAAATGACTATGCAAAGTGGGTGTAACCTACTACTCTGGATTGTTGGTGTTTTACACCTATCCTGCACAGATGTAAATGACTACTCAAGCCCACTGGTTTCAATGGGAGTTCCTCATGAGTAGTGACTACAAATTGAGCTCCAAAGGACTATTTCATAACAGTGCAAGATATGATATGCAAAAACAGGGTTCCCAATCTCCAAGTAAACTGTACTTTAATTGTATGTATGGTGCGTATAAAAAGGGAGGAGCACTAGCTACAGCCAGAATGTGGACAAACAAATCAAATTTTCCACAAACATCTCTGCAAACCTTCCTCAACCCTGGCCCACAAAAAACCCTGGGTCTCTCTTGACCTGAGGACAGTGAATCATGTTAAACTGTGTCATTTTTCCTGATATGGATACAAATCCACGAGAACAAAAAAATTGCTATGAAAACTATATTTAAATGTTGACATATATATAAGGAAATTCACTTCCCGTGTACAGTAGGATAATTTGCACTCCTATATTTTATTACGTAAATGCCAGCCCTTGCCATACTACTGTACCTAGGTATTGCAGAATACATGGGGCTCATTTATGAACTCAGAGGTGTACACTCATCCCATTTCTCATTAAATCAGCTACTGTGCCTTATGATGTAATAGAATGCAAACTCTCAAAAGCAGAATTTGGCCTATGTTACACAATTATCCAGTGTCTGCATTTTGCTAAAATTTGCAAAAGCAACCATGTATTGGAAGGACATAACTCACTCAAATGTGAAGTATTTGTTTTTTTTGGATTTTAACCAAACACTTAATATTTTCCTTACCCCCCTCCCCCCCCCCCCCAAAAAAAAATCCCAAGGTGGATATTCTTATGGCAGGATCAGATAAGAGCCAAGGAAAAAGGACACCATCACAATCATTTTAAAATGAAAAGGTCAACAATGAACCCAATAATCCTATGACTTCAACTGGCTTTTAACTACATGATTTACTACAATATATTGTACTAAAACCAGTCAGCACCAAGGAACAAAGAATTTAGCTAAATTGTGTACTCTAGTAGCATTTGCAATGTACATACACAGCCCCCAAGCTTTAAGGTGCATGCTATATGGATAGATATTAATAACGTGCACCTCATACAATACATTTCAAATATGTAATATACTTATTTTGTGGTCTTAATATGTACTCAACAGTATACATGATTACAGCATCTAGCTATAAATGATTGCTGAATACCTATTAGTACACATTTGTGCATAAGAACACCATGATAAAACTTGCATAGTAAAAATAGTTATAAGTAGTATTAGCTGTACACGTAGTAACCTTCTTCCCAAATCTCAAGAGTTCAAATGGGCTGTTACCACCCACTCCAAATGGGACTAACTCTGTGAATCATGATCAATAATTCATAGTTCTATAAGTTACAAGAAAGCAAGAATCTAGAAATAACCCACCCCCACCATTTTCTATTTTCTTTGCAGTCCTTTAACTCAGGGGTTCTCAAACTGGGGGTCAGGACCCCTCAGGGGGTCACGAGGTTATTATATGGGGGGGTTGCGAGCTGTCAACCTCCACCCTAAACCCCACTTTGCCTTCAGCTTTTATAATGGTGTTAAATATATAAAAAAGTGTTTTTAATTTATAAGGGGGGGTCGCACTCAGAGACTTGCTATGTGAAGGGGTCACTAGTAAAAAAGTTTGAGAGCCACTGCTTTAACTTAAAGACTAGACTGTGTTTTTTTGTTTTTGTTTTTTTAATATTTGGGAAATGAATCAACTCCTGGGCTGAGAGGATATATGCCAAGGCTTAGCTTGGAGTAAATTTTTTTTACAGCCGAGTTATAAATCCTTCCAAACCGGAGTTTAATAATGGAAATGTTGACAGACCCTTAACTACAGGAGTACCAGGCACCAGTGTAATACAGAGCAAATCTCTTTTCTATTGGCTACACAGATAAAGTGACAATAGCTTACAATAAAATCTATTTTATAACTTAGCAACAAAGTTCATTGCTTAATAAAAACATTTGAGCAGAGAGGCAGTTTACAAAAATTTAGTAAACAGCAGCCTAAACATTAACTTTTAGTCATATGTGTATCAACACTTCAATCTTGGCACATGAGTCAAACTGCTTAAAGAACAAACACTGTTAGAGACTTATTATGGGCCCAATCCTGCAACTCTTTTTCAGCCTGTACTTTAGGCCTGCAGGATTGTACCCTGTGTGTTCAGACTACAGGACTGCAACAAGCAAGTTATTTCAGTCCAATCTGCAGATATTATTAATTTAATGGTACTTCAGTAAAGCTGAAAGGTGATTAGTACCAACAGGGACAGAAAAACCAATGCACTGGAATTAGCTTCTGATGTGGGAAATTTAATCCTACGGAGTGCAATGATGAAATGGTGGAAAAGCCACATCCATATTGTTTTTTTTTTAAAGTTTGGACACAATCCCTCTATCTTCCTCTCCTCCTCATCCTCCACACAGATAAATAAACAGTGTGAAGATTACATCAGAGAACCAAATCCTTGTGTTCTTTCAAATGAAAGATTTCTAAAATTAATTTCAAGGGCTTTAAATCCCCCTCTCTCGACAAAAGCTGGAAAACAAGAGAGCAATTATTGGGTGCCCAAGTAGGCTGCTGGGGAGTGAGAGGCCCTGGCGGGAGACAGGGCCTAATGTGAACAGCACAAAAATCAGCTGCTGAGACTGGTAACTCCTGCTCAGAACTATTTACAAGATTTCCCAACTAAAATCCCTAAGGATCCCAGAAAGCAGGCAGGAAGAGGGGCGCACCCCACCCCCTCTAATAAACTGGGGAACTGCCCCACAACACTCCACAAGAAAGGGAGTGAGCCCCCTGCAAAACTCCTGAATGCAAGAGTGGAAGGCGCTCCTCTCTCTCACTCACACACACGGGGGGCGCTCCCCCCGCTCTCCCTCCCCCCACACAGAGGAGGGGGCACTCCCCATACAGACAGGAAAGGACTGAGGGGGACGCTCCCCCACACACACACAGGAGGGGGGCGCAGGGGAGTGCTCCCCCCCCACACACAGAGAGAAGGGGGGAGTGCTCCCCCCCCACACACAGAGGGGTGGTGCAGGAGAGCGCTCCGCCCCCCCACACGCACGAGGGGGGGCGCTCCGCCCCCCCACACAGGTGGGGGCGGAGGGGGCGCTCCCCCCCCCACAGGAGAGGAGTGGGGCGCTCCCCCCCCGGGCGCTCACGATAGCGGCAGGAAAACTCCCAGCTGCGCCCCCGCCCGGCCGCCCCCCTCACCTGGCGGGAGTGGGCCTTGGGCTCGGGCGGCTTGAAGAAGGAGTCGGGCAGCTTGCGGAGCCGCATGGGCAGCGTGTGCGGCACATTGGCGCCCTTGGGGTTCATCACCGCGTTGAAAAGCGCCTCCAGGTCGGTCTCCGAGTCGCCCCGCACATGCACGATCTGGTGCCCGGCCGGAGGAGGCCCCGCGCCCGGGGGCTGCCCCGCGCCGGACGGGGCGCCCGGCGGCGGCGCCTGTTGCTGCGCCGGGGGCTGCGCTTGCTGCTGAGGCTGCCCGGGATCCATGGCTCCGCGTCCGTATCGGGGCTCGGCGACTCAGAGCCCGGGCTCCCAACCCCACATGCCCCGCTGCCTAGGCTGGGGCTCCCCCACTGCTGCTGCTCAGCCCCCCACAGCCGGAAAACACAACCGGCGGCAGCAACTGGCAAAACAAGCCCCACCGAGCAGCAACTTCCCCGAGCCCGGCCCAGCCCGGCCGGCGCCTCTGTCCCGGCGGCGGAAACTAACTCACACAACACACTAAACAAAAGTTCTGAGATGTGCCCGCCCGCATCACTCCCCAGCCAGCTCCGCCCCTTGCGAGCCCGCCCGTACCGTATCCTACAGCCAGCCTCTAGCAGAGTCCTGCTGCGCCCGCCCGCACAGAATCCAATCACAGGCGCCGGTTCCTTCTGCGCCCGCCCGCACGGAATCTGGCAAACTCAGTGGACGCTATCAAGTCTTGCGCGGACTGCTGCCCGCACAACATCCAGGAGAGCCGGCCCTTTTGCACCCGCCCGCCTCATTTTTCAAGCATCTACTCCCGCCCGCCTGCGCTTCCCTGCAACGCAGAAGTCCATGCATCGAAAAGTTAAAAATAAATTCCTCCAAACTTCCAGACTCCTGTTGCGCCCCTCCCCCGACCTCAGCGCCGGAATTGGGAAGGAAAAATAGCCCCCCCTTGCCCCCAGAACGGGCTGCGGGAGAAGAGATGAGACTTCTCCGAGCCCTGACCCCCAGGAGAGGGGCACCGCTCCCCCCGTCCCCATCCCCTGAACGGGCGCGGGAGAAACCGGTCTTCCCACCGCCCCCCTTTCCACCCGCAGACTTAGGCAGGGGCGGGGAGGGGCGTAAGTGAAGGAAAGAAATGGGATCCCTTGCCCCCATCCCCAGACTGGGGGCGGGTGTGTGTGTGTGGAAGAGCTGGAACCCGCCATCGCACAATGGAACCCCACCCTCCCCGTAACTGCTACATTTCACTAAGGACACTAATTTTGTCACGGAGTGACGGTCCTGGGAGAGGGTAAATTACACAGAGAAAACATTCAAAACATTTCTCTAGTTATTGAGTTCAATGGAAACCTGCTTTTCAGTCCATTTAACCCAAGAGGTTCGATTCAGTATGCTGCATAATACAGACCAGCGAGTGTATAACACAGCTATCATTTACTAACTAGATTATGCAAAATGAAATTTGATTAAAATTAGTGACAAAAAGATGAGAATAAGAGTTTTTATATATTTATTGAGGCTTTTGAAACACAACAGGTAACAAAATGTAGGGGGTTGGAACAGCAAGATCCATGGACCCTTGTAAGAATTCAGATAGTCTGATGCACTCACTATGGGCCCACTCCTGTAAAGATTTATGTATGATTAGTTCCATTGCCTTCAAGGCGGGCTTAGGCAGCTATATAAATAAGTAAAAGTATGTACAAGCATCAGTGTTTGCAGGATCTGAATCTTACAGTTAAAGTCAATTTAGCAAAAACAAAGACTTTTTAAACTTTTTGTATAAAATTATGATTTATCTGTGAACATAAAACATCCTTTCTTAATCATTCAACAAAAACTACGTAAAATGTATATCACAGTTCACATTTTTGCATAGGCAGGCAATGTGTATTTCATTGAAGGGAATGGAACTATGGAATTTTTAATTAATTCCATATAAAAAGACGAGCTCCTCCATTCCATTATACTGCTAATACGTAGAATTGGAGATTAAGAATAAATCAGTTAAAAAATAAGCTCCCCCCAAAAGAATGGTACAAAACATGAACATGTCGTTTCAGAGGATCCACAATGAAGTAGGCAAATGTCTGTTCATGGCTTTTGGTTGAAGGATAGCACATACCGTTATCATCCTGAGGGTGGGAAATCTAGTATTAATAACAAACTAGATATATACTACAATCATGTGTAACGCTAAACAGCTTTATTTGAACATTATGAATTCTTACATTCAATTACTCTTATATTCAGTTAATATATTATCTACAAAATGCACTGTGACAATTTTGCGGACAGTGTGGAGTTCATGTTAATGGTAATAGATACCCATTAAGGCAAGAATCCTGAAAACACTTGCACAGGTAAGTAACTTTATGTAAGTCAGTAGTTCCATTTAATTTAATGTGTAAAGATATTCACCTACGTAAGTGTTTGCATAATTAGGGACTAAATTACAAATGGTTAAAGAATAAGGATCTGATCATACTGCCATTGAAGTCAATGGCAAAACCTGTTAACTTCAGTGGGGCCCTAAATATATTCTCTTACTGACCCTTTTCCAATCAGGATTCACTTAGGCATCTGATCACCATCTCATCAAATATTTACATACTCAAAAATAACTTTCTCTGTATTTACCTAGTAAGAACTACTGCATGTTGTTGAAAATAATGTTTTAAGATTCAAGAAAAATGAGAGGAGCAGTATCAAGCTATGGTTGTGGATCAAATTTTATTGATTTCTGACTGTTATTGAAGAGCCCAATCCGGTAGTCCTTACTCAGGCAAAATTGACTTCAATTGAAGTTTTGACTGTGTAAAGGCTACAGAATCCCACCTAAAGTTTGCTGGATAAAAAATAAAAGTATGTGTTGTATAAGTACTAATGTGTCAAAAAGTAATATTGATCAAAATATTTGATACCATGAAATACAATCAGGTTTAAATTAGGCAGAGTTTTTGCACTATGTTCTGGGTGCCTTTTAAAGTCATTTTAGTTAGCTGAGATATATTTTATTGTATTTTTTATTTGCACTAGTTTTTGATAAGAGTAGTTCTATCTGTATATTTTGGTGCCTCATCACCATAATATTTGGATGCCTTATATACAAATTAAGAATAGCATCATTTCCATCTGCAGTTCAAAGTTTAAACAGGTGGTGTGTGTGTGACACTCGGTTGACTTAGTGATACCAGAGCTGGATCATTTTAACTTCTGGCTTTGGAGAAATGGAGATAATCTGGTGATGATTTTAGATAGCATGTGTGTGACATACTGTAAATAATACTATTGAACATCTCTCCAAAACAACATGTGTAACATTTTATCAATACAGTATATCTTAAGAGTTAGCAAATATATATGTGTTTGTATTTACTACTCTGGTGCCAATAGCACTGCTGTAGTTAAGGATGAGTTAGCATTCAAGAAATTTCTTCGTTATTTAATATCATAAATACTTCAGGTTTCTTCATGCTGAAATTTGGTTATATGCAAATAATTTGAACTTCTTAAACCATTTTGAGTTCAGAAGTATACAATTGTTACAAAAATTTCTAATATACCTCTACCTCGATATAACACTGTCCTTGGGAGCCAAAAAATCTTACCGCATTATAGGTGAAACCGCGTTATATCGAACTTGCTTTGATCTGCCAGAGTGCATAGGCCCGCCCCCACGGAGCACTGCTTTACTGCATTATATTCAAATTTGTGTTATATTGGGTCGTGTTATATTGGGGTAGAGGTGTACTTCCCTTCCCCACTCTCTCTGGACTGCCAAAATCTGTGCTAAAATACTTATATTCATGTAACTAAGTCCTAAAATCTAGTATTAGTTTGATTTTTTTTTGAAAGGTCAGAAGATTAAAAATTGAAAAGAGTTTTGGGACATATTCAGTACCAATTTATCACAGTGGTTTCTGTAATTACATAGTTTCAGCACTTAAATCAGTGTTACCAAGTTGTCAAGTTAAGCATATGGGGCTGGGGTTAGTAAGGAGGCATAGGATGACACAGTGTTTTCATTATGCTGATGACTCCAAGCTCTATTTCTCTATTTTATCTGATCCAGCCAGTTTTTGGTAGAGATTGGGCTAGCTGGCTGAGGCTCAGTCCAGATGAAAAGGAAATGATGCTCGTAGAATGAGGATTCAACAAGAAGATATAGTGAGGATTATCTTTGCCTCATTAATTGAGGATGCGTGTCTACCATTTGTTACTCCAGTTTTCAGAATTAGCATTCTATTAGATTCCCAGCTGCTGTTAGATGATCATATAGCAACAGTGACCAAGACAGCTTTCTTTCATCTATGTCTGGCTAAGCGGTTGTTACTATTTCTTTTGGATGCAGACACTACCAATATGATCCATGTCTTTATCACCTCAAGATCAGATTACCATATGCACTCTACATAAAACTACACCTAAATCAACTCAGAAACTGAACCTGTTTTGAGGCAGTACAGGTACTCAAACTAGAGTCTCTTCATTTTATAAGAGGAAACTGTGCGCAGGCCTTTCTCCATGGTGGGATTGGATTTTGGAATTCACTCTCCCTACTTCATCTGAAATAACCCATGTTTGCTGACCTCCAGAAAATGCTGCAAAGCCAACTTCTTTTCCTAAGCTTTTGGGAAGGAGAGAGTGTGCTAAGGACAGGGATCTGTGATTGGAATGGGATTTCTTCCCCATCCCTCCATTTGTTGGTTTTGTGGAGACCACTGAATATATTCTTGGTATTTTTAAAATATGACAAAGGCACCCAGAAGTGTTTTCGGATGTTTTACCTAAATCTAACCAAACAATAATATAAATCTCTGAAGTTCTTGTCAAACGAATACCAATTCACAGATATGAAAACAATTGCACAGTGTTAAAATAAAAATGCTAATGAGTAATTTTTGGTTCCAGGAATATAGTTTTAGCATTTTTTATATGAAAAGAAACCTGAGTGTAATGGGCAGGAGAGAGGTAAAAATACTGACAAACACACAAGAGATTATTTTTTTTAAAGTGTTCCAAAACATTCTATGAACGATGCATAATAGTTAAAAGATGATGGCCCACTGATGAACAACTGGGCCACCGGTAGTGTGTGTTGTCTGCAGTGACACCAACTCTTTTTCTTTTGGAAGATATGTTATCTTACATTTAAATTGTTGCATGCTCAGGTGCATGGTGGAGGATTTGGAACGGATCTGCCTAGTGGAGGAACAACTAAACTGGGAAGCATGTAGTACAGTTCAGGTGGGTTCCAAGCTCATCTTTATGGTAAGCATATGGTGTTGCACAGGGAAATAGGGAAGCCAGAGGCTTCAGAAACTCAGCAGCCAGAAGGACAGAAAACAATTGGAGGAGGACTATAAGTGGGTACCCACCTTGCCCCTCAAGCCCTCTTATGCTGTAAACCCTCCTGTAATCTTTAGTAAGAATCAGGCACACCACACCCTATCCAGCAAATTCTCTATGATAAATCCAAACTGCAAGTGCAAAACAGAAGCCTGAATAAAGGCAGGCTCAAAATAAAACTTAGGGCTAGATTCACAAAAGGAACTTAGGTGCCGAACTGCCACTTTAGGTGCCACTGGCATTCACAAAAACCCTGCTCAGCTGCTGTCTCACCCTGGAGGTGTGTAAATTCCCTAGACAACTAAATTTCTGCCATTAAAGTCCCCAAGGTGCTTAAATTTCAGCAGCTGAGGCACAGCTGCCTCAGTCCTGACCCCGCACAGCAGCTAGGTGCCTATTTCATGCCTAAACCCCAGCAGGATCCTTAGACTTGGCGTTACCCTGCCTAACTTTCGTGGGGAGCCCCTCTGGTACGTATGCTCAGAGCATGCCTAACTCCACACAAAACAGCCTAGAGAGGATGAGGACAACTCCTTCCTTTAGCCCTGTGGTTAGCACAGCCAGGATGTGGGAGAATCCAGTTCAATTCTCCTCACTGCCTGATGGGGAGCAGGGATTTAAACATGGGTTTCCCACCTCTCTGGGGAGTGCCCTCAAACCACTGGACCATAGAGTCAGTTATATTCTCTTTCTCACTGGTCCAAATGCATATTTAAGTATTTCATACACAGTGAAACATCTGCAGCTGGAGAGATTAAGACTGACCCACAGCATAATATCCCATAGCTCAGTGATTAAAGCACTTTCCTAAAAAGTGGGGAGGGGAACCCCTGTTTGAATCCATTCTCCTCATGGGGCGTGGAAATTGAATTGGGATCTTCCACATCTTGGATGAGTTTCCTATTCATTAGGCCTCCTCCCACAGCTGTTTTGTGTGGAGACACATGCATCACTCCCTTTCTTGCAAGAAATGGCTTAAGCATCTGACTCCAATAGAAGGTTCCCAGCTGTGAATCCCAAATGGTGCTGAACTCTGAGAAGGGTGGGACTTAGTAGCCACCCCATTCTCAGCATCTACTATTGGCTAGTTTAGGCAGCTTTTGTGAATCCTATTCTTCTTTTCCCCTACATTGTATAGGGAGACGAGACGCCTAACTCAGGGAAATTACGTAGCGCAACACTGAGCATTGTTAACACCTAAGCTCCTTTGTTACTCTAGCCCTTAGCTTCTACTGATTCTATCTTGAGTTTATATCGAATAACAGTACAGTAACTCCTCACTTAACATTGTAGTTATGTTCCTGAAAAATGCAGCTTTAAGTGAAACAATGTTAAACAAATCCAATTGTCCCATAAGATTTAATGTAAATGTGGGGGGTTAGGTTCCAAGGAAATTTTGGGGGGACAGACAAAAGACATTATACTGCATACTGTACAGTACTGTGCTGTGGTTGGGAAATGCCCCTGGCTTACCCCACACAGGCACAGCCCGCTGCAGGCAACGCTAGGAAGCACCTTTGCAGCAGTAGCAGCAGCTTCCCTGGAGAACAGGCTCGGATTTTGCCGGGAATGCTCCAGGCCCGCCTCTTCCTGTCCCCCCTCCACTCCAGGCCCACCTCTTCCTACCCCCACTCCACTTTCTCTCCGGAGCACGTGACACCCCTCCCCCCCAAAAGTCCTAAGCGCCACCAAACAGCTGTTTGGCGGCACTTAGGACTTTCTGGGAGGAAGGGGGAGAAGCGGAGACACAGCGCTTCCCTGCTCCTGCCCCTCCCTCCCAGAAAGTCCTAAGCGTGAAGTGCTGGGAGGGAGGGAAAGGAGCAGAGAAGCCCCATGTCTCCACTCCTCTCCCTCCCTCCCAGGAAATCCAGCTGTTTGGTGGCATTTAGGATTTTCTGGGAGGGAGGGGGAGGAGTGGAGATGCGGCGCTTCCCTGCTCCTCCTCCTCCCTCCCAGAAAGTCCTAAACGCGAAGTGCTGGGAGGGAGGAGGAGGAGCAGGGAAGCCCCGTGTCTCCACTCCTTAGGACTTTCTGGGAGGGGAAATGCTGGGAGGGAAGGGGAGGAGGTGGAGAAGCGGAACTTGTGCAGTGCTCCCTTATAAAGTCGCTGCTCTTCCACAATCTTACAAGCAGGCAGCCAAACGACGTTATAAGGGAGCATTGCACAACTTTAAACGAGCATGTTCCCTAATTGAGCAGGGACATAACATTGGAACAACGTTAAGTGGGACAACGTTAAATGAGGAGTAACTGTATGAGCTAAATGGCTGCACTGGGCTGAAATGTATTGCTTTGCATAGGCTCTTCTCTCTAGAGCTCTACAACTATATTCCTAGAAAGCCACAGGGCCCAACATTTATTTTTTAACTGAATAGAAAATGAAGTGGTGCTCGTGCTCATTGGTGAAATGTTATTAAAGACTAGAAAAAGGTGACATCAGGAAAAGGGTTAATAAAAAATAGTGTGCCTGAACAATCTCTTCAAATTAAATACTACATTTTATTTACATTTTTGTCTGATTTTCAAATAAATTTGATATTTTCATGTTGTATAATTAAACTTGAGAATGTGTTTTATGCCTAGCTCTCATGATGTATAGGTGCCATGGCAAGAAAGTTAATACTTACATATGCAGAAACTTTGAAGATAATTGATGTAATAATTATTTCCTTTGTTTCAGGATCCTTTTGAACACTGAAATATGGGGAAATAACGCATATTTAATACCAGCATCTACAAAATGACTAATAGACATCTTTAATATTTACTAAATTAGTTGCAAGCTTTTACATTATGTTCTTGCTCAAATCTATGAAAGGAAATTTAGTGGTTAGGACTTGATCCATGTCATCTCAACCCTAGAAATGGTTGGACATTGCAACATTTTTATAGAGAGTACTGAATTATTTTTCAAAAATTGGGGCAAGTTTCTCCTTATTTCCATCCACTAAATTACAACTGCATCACAGAGTCACAGTAATGACTCCAAAGTTAAGGTTGTAAAACAATTTTCATTGTCATCAGAGATGCACCTCTCTCTCTTAGCTAATTAATATTTTTATCTCATGTATTTTTTAAATAGAAGAACTGCAGAGTAAAAAAGAGTGATTATCTTAAGGATGCAAAAAGCCAATAACCTTAACCAAGAGATGTGGACGTCCATCCATTTATTGTTGAAGTGGTTTATATATTTATTTAACACATTTTTCTAATAAGGAATGTTTTGTGCATAGATATAAAAGGGTGTATCTAACTGGTGGGGTGTGATTTTTAAAGTGCACTAATGTATTGCAGGGTCTACACAGAGCAATTAGTATGCAACACATTAATGAATGCACTTTAAAAGTCACACCCCCATAGAGCGCATTTCCCCACTAGGGACACAAGCCCTAACTTAGGAGTGTTTTCTGTTTACTGCACCTTTACATTTCTAAACTACCAACCTATTTGCTGTGGAGCTGTCAATTTCCTCAGTTATAATATCTGCAGACATCCCAATGCTTTTATTCACCATTAAAGTTTTTCATTTGCATCCGTTTCTCTCAATTTTATATTGACATTTATTTTTACATTTCTTCAGAAATCAGATAATATAGCCTCTATCAATTTTCACCAATTCCACATAATTTTTATTTACATCAACTCATTATGGTGCACTTGAGTCTTGTAGATTCCATACTGCATACAGTTCTGAGAAATGTGTTAACTCACAAAACGCCTTATCATGAAGAGGTTCAGCTTCTGAGACAGATTCTGCTAGAGTCTAATAACTAATTAGGTGAGTCAGACTTTCAAGCATTAGTACTTCTGTTCATGTTGTACACCACAACAGCACAGAACAGGTGGCCTTGGCAACCTGTCCTCTTTTACCAAAACTTCTACTTATTGAAAAGAGAATGTGAACTGGACAAAAAACAAAACAAAAACCCAAACTGCTCCAATCAATACAATCTCTTTAACCAATAGGCACTTGGCTCCTTTTGGTTTGATGATATCATCTGTAGGATGGTGAAGTTGTCATCAAATCTACATGCTGTGGACTGGGTCTCTCTTCTAGTACATGGTATTTTAGCAGAGATTTTTAAACTAAATCTTTTCAGATATTACAACTGTATCTGCAGGTCCTTCTAGTGTTAGTTGCTTTGTATGAAAATGTTCAGCAGCCTTTCACTTGCATGTTTCTTAATTCAAAAAGGGAAATTCTAAGTTACCAAAATAGATGGTAAAAACGGGCGTTGTTTTAAATGGGCTAAAAATTCAGAGGTATTTTCTGCTTCCTGTTGGTTTCCTGGAAGGAAATTATAATTTTCAGCTTCAGTGTTTGTTTCTAGTACATAATGCTTTGGAAGCACCTCTATTAAAACTCTTAGGCGAAAATTGTGATCCTATTGAAGTCAATGGGACCAGGATTTTACCCTTATGCTCTGACACGTTCATGTGAAAATAAGTCTAAGAGCCGCAATTCATTTTTCCCTAAGAGTTTTAGGGAAAAATGACTAACCTTCTTAGATACAGTGATATTTGTCCAAATCTCTGCATCTATATTTCACACGTAATTGTTAAACTGGGAAACTTCCATATTCCATAAATGGCTGTTTTAACCTAGATCTAAATTGTAAGTGATAAAATATTTAAAGGTTTGAAATTTCCTTTTACTAAAAAGCATGTTGTAATAATTTGAATTTTGGGTAGAATAGTGCTTGGACTCGCAGAATTTGTTAGATACAGGCTGTTGTAAGAAGGGGGGACAGGAGAAGATCATTAAGGACTGCCACTTCAGGTGTTAGGAGGGCTTTTCTGGAGATCTTTCAGCTTAGACTAAAGCCCCTGTGTGTACACAAACTGAGTATTACAGAAACAACCACAATAGATAGAGAGTGGGGGAGAAGAAGAAAATGAGATTAGTGATGTAAAATGATGTACAACTTTAAGGGAGAAGTTGAAGGGTTTTACTCTAATGAGGGAGGAGCTAGGAAGCCAGTGAAAGGATTTAAAAAGAGGGTAATATTATCAGAGAGCGGTTTGAGGAAAACAGGGTTAGCAGCAGCATTTTGGATAAACTGCACATGAAAAGGAGACATCAGAAAGGAGAACATTATGTGTAATTTGGAAATATTGAAAAGGAAGAAGCAACAAATAAAGCCCAGGAGAGAGAAGAAACAGAGAAGAGTCTAAAATGACATCATGGTAACAAACTTTGGTCATGGGATTAACAAAGATCTCAGTACCTATCAAGATGAAAGATATGGGCTAGATTCATAAAAGAATGTGGGCATCTAACTGCCACCTTAGGTGCCTAAATCCCAGAATCCGGCCCCACTGGGATCACAAAACCCACACTCGGCTGCCTTCAAACATAGTAGGCACCTAAACTCACTCAGCACTTAAATTTGCAGTAAAAAAATTCTCTAGGAGCCTATATTTCTGTCTCTACATATGCACATTGCAGCCACACCAGGAATCTGGACACCTAACCCCAGAATGATTCACAAACCAGGGAAAGATAAGCATTCATCTACCTTACTTGCCTGCAGGGCCCAATCTGTTAGGAAGCATGCTCAGAGCTCACCTACTGGATTGGGCCCCCCATAGATGCACAAAATGGCCAGGGAGGGATGAGGAGGAGTTGAGGCCCAGTGCTGAATCTGATCCACTGTGCATAAATAATAACAGAATAATTTTTTGTATATGTGTAGACCCAGGATCCCCTGCTCCAATTAAATTTTTAATGATATATCCACTATAGAATCGCTTCAACAGGAGAGACTGAAGGAGCCCAGTGGATCCCTGTTCAAATCCCTTCTCTCCGAGTGGGGGAACTTGAACTAGGGGTCTCCCACATCCCTGGTGAGTACACTACCCGCTGGGCTTTAAGTTATGAGGGAGGTCCAGCTAGTCTTCCTCCTGCTGCTTGCAAACAAACAAACAAACAAAAAACATAGGCACCTAACACCAAGAGAGGGTTTGCATCTCAGAATCCCAAGCACAGGGACGTCTCCCTGCAGCCTCTCTCTCAGAGAGAGGTGAGGCTTAGGACACACCCCTTGCCTTGGCATCTCCCTTTGGTTAGCTTTGGCAGGTAACCAGCTAGCATGCTGACTTTTGTGAATCCCATCCTGAGGTGCCTATTGCTTCCCATTCATTGCGTATGGAGCCTAAGATGCTGAATTCAGGCTTTGTCAATCCCAGTTATTTTCTAGGCACTAGGCAAACCAGCTAGAAATAGTCCAAAAGTTCAGCTATTTAGGCTCTACAGAGACCACCAACCTCTCCTTGGATGAAGAACTAAATGTTTGCATTGGAAAGGCTGCCACCACTTTTAGCAGACTAAAAGAACATGGAACAAAAGCTTACCAAGACCAAATGCTATCAAGTGTATCAAGCTTGCTTCCTCAGCATTCTCATGTATGGTGAGAAAACATGGACAACTTATGCTCATCAGGAGAAAAGGTTAAACAGTTTCCACCTATGTTGTTTACACCGCAAACTCAAGATCAAATGGCAAGATAAAGTCACCAACACAGAGCTTCTTTAAAGGGCAAATTTACCAAGTGTGACAGCCCTGCTCAAGCAAAGATGATTGTGCTGGCTGGACCATCTGAGTAGGCTGGAAGACTGAAGCATACCCAAGGACATGCTATTCGGGGAGCTATCACGGGGAACAAGAGTAACAGGATGTCCCAAGCTTCGCTATAAAGATATATGCAAACAAGATATGAAGGAATTTGGAATTGATCCTGACCAGTGGGAAATCTTGGCAACCATCCTTAGAGGTTTTTAAGGCTCAGCTTGACAAAGCCCTGGCTTGGATGGTTAGTTGGTGTTGGTCCTGCTTTGAGCAGGGGGTTGGACTAGATGACTACCTGAGTCTCTTCCAACCCTAATCTTCTATGATTCTATAATTGTAACAAGTGGCGCCATTGTCTCCATCAGGGCATCAAAGTCCATGACAGGAGTGACTCCTACAACTTGAAGAGAAAAGAGCCCATAGGAAGCAAGCAGCTTCCAACCAAGATACATACATTTGCAATAACCACCAAAGATCATGCAAATCTTGGATTGGACTATTCAGTCACATGAGGTGTTGCAAACCATCTACATTATAGGCTGCAATTCCCACCATCTCTTGCAGGCAAAAGGATGCCAACAGAAGTTAAGGGTGGTGATGCTGAACATCAGCATACCTATGTTTTTTTGTGAATCTAACCCATGGAGTTCAGCTTTGGAAAGACTGAGTTTGAGATGGGAATCCCACAGCCAAAAGGAGATGCCTGACTGGCAGCTGAAGAGGACAATGGCCACAGAGGTTATGGGCAGAGGGAAAAGTCAAGTAAGAAATAAAGGAAAAGAATAGGAAAAAAAAGTCTTAGCCTAGAGATGGTAGTTAGTGATCTTGGTTAGGACAGTTTTAGTGGAGTGAAGAAGGCAGACTGGAGGGATCAAGGAGAGAGAGTTGAAGGAGAGTAAGTAAAACGAGTAAACAGCATATTTTAGGACTTGGAAGACAAAAGGAAGGAGAAACAGACAATTTCTGTTGTCCGTAAGGAAAGAAGCAAGAATGAAGGTAAGGGAATGAGAAGGAGCAAGGAAGACGATAAAACAGCAGGGGAATGGAGTCAAGGGAACAAGTTGAGGCTTTAAAAGGTAAATAGTACAAAGGTAAAAGTCAGAGCTGCATGAAAGAAGAAGATAGAACTAGTGAAGGGGTGAAGCAATTTTGCCAAATAATTTCTTGTTTTTAAATTTTTGCAAGATCATGGTCAGAGAAAGCAGTATATAAAAAGAAAAGCCAAGAAGAAGGTTTAAGGAGAGTTGAAGGTAAAGGAAATCCAGCTGGAGATAGCAGCCCAGGAGTGGCTCAGAGAGTAGAAGTAAAGCTGTCTAGAAGAAAGAGGGTAGTTGAGAGGCAAAAGAAATGAAGAGTGTGGAGGAACTAATTGTAGTCTTAGCACTTTGTCCAATGTCATTCAACAGCATCGGAACAGGAACAGCTGTAGTAAAATGCAGAGAGTAAACTAAGGCTGGGGATTAGAGTGTGGAGTGAAGGATTTAACAGAAAGGAGAAGATAGAGTTTCTGTTACTGTTAGCTCCTTTCTTGCCATGTTCAGTATTCCTGAGGTGCCCATTTGAATACTCTGTACAGTACTATGGAAACCATATAGCCAAGCACCACGTCTACACTACTTAAGAAAACTGCTGGGATTAGTTGTGATACTGTAACTAGTTAAATAAACTTAATATGTAACACTATGTGCATATTAAAAAGAATATTCAAAACAATCTTTAGAAATAAAAATCTCTATTTCAGTATCTTCAGTCTGTTAATGGGGTTGTTTCAATGGCAGAAACTGTCTTAACGCTACTTCCCAATGAGAGCTCATTTTGATGATTTCAGTATTATAGAACTGAATCAGCGTGCCCATTGGAAAGCGCTGGACATTAGAAAGTTTTAAAATTGTTTAGAATGGAGGGTGATTTAAACTTAGTCAACCAAAGTGGTTTACACAAATATTTAAAACAAGAAAATTCCAACAGGAAAGTAAATTCTTCCAGTTTAAGGCCAGATACAGCAATCCTTATTCACAAGTGCCATGGAATTCAATGGAACTCCTTACTTACATGAATAAAGATTGCTTCTTCCGGCATTAGTGTCTAATTTATGGGTTGTGTGGCTAGTCTTGATTTTTAAAATTTTGCAGAATACATAACTTTGAAACAAGATTTTTTTAAATGGTCATTGTCAACCTATGATCTATCACTGACAAATAGAATAAGCAATAGTTAAAAAATATTAAATTGATGTGAACACCAGGTACTGATTCAGAAAATATGGATTAGTCTTAAGCAAAATAGACAAGCTCTTTCATTCTCCAAACCAGGCAAGAATGCTCACTTTAATCCATTATGTCAAGTTAAGAAGGACCAGATTCTTACCTTTATTAAGTAGTATTTACTCTGCAAAAGTCTCACTGGTTTCATTCTGAGTACTTAAAGCGTAGGGTACTACCAGCAGAATTAAGGGTGGCAAAAATCAAGACTTAAATATTTTATTCCAGGTGACTGTGAAAGAACCAACATTTCAATCCAAAGCATCTTGTTTGGGCCTGATTTATAAGACAAACAGAGCTTGATTTTGCAAGATGCTGAACACTAGCCTCGATCCAGCAAAATTATTAAGCACGTGCTTTGTAGGGACATGAGTTGTCCCATTGACTTGTTTTATATATCCTTTAGTGCTTAACTTCAGTGGGATTATTCACATCCTTAAAGTTAAGCATGTGCTTAAGAGTGTTGCTGGATCAGAGCCAAAGTGCTCAGCACCTTATAGGACTGAGTCCATAATGTAAAAATAAAAATTTCCATTCATATCATTTTAACAACTTTCAAACTAGCTACTTTGAATTGTGAAAGCTACATGCACCAGGGGATAGGAGATGACTCAGAAGTCTATTCTCCTGAGAGTAAAATGTTAAGCTCAGAAAATAATAACTTTATTAGGAACTTATATATTTCCACAATTGGTTGATGTGATTTTATCTACTACAGTTGGAGCACTTAATCTGGTTTCAATGATATTCCCCATTTTCCATATGTAGAATAATCACTGGAACCAATCAAATGGAAATGAACTATACTGTAAATATTTATAATGTGGCAAAAAGTTCCTTTATAAGAGAGTTGCCATTAAAACTGTATTATTTTGCTAGTGAAGCATTAATGTTCTGTTTCAACTTATCTTTGATCTTATCGCACAAAATATATTCATAACATTCAAAGAGCGTAATTTTCAAAATGTGCACATGCAATTCTATGCACAGCTGCATAGAATTTTGTATGCATTTCTGAAAATCAGATTCTAAATGCAACAACCTTACCTTACAAGATCTTTATATAAAGCCTTTGTAGTTTCTAAGTATGGACCAAGCACATCTTCAAATTGACAGAGAGTTCCTCCAAGGCAAAGATGCTTAAAAAGACAGAAGAGAAACTCCTCACGATTTGACTGGCTGAATAAATCAAAATGGTCAGAATCTTCCAGAAGCAAAACCTGGAAAGAGGCAAGAAAAAAAAGTGTCAATTTCATTTTCTAATATGAAATTTCAAAAAATTAACAAATGCAGCTATTTTGTTGTATGTTAACCACAGAGACTGCTCATTTAGGAATTTCCATTATTTACATATAAAATATGGGAAACTTTTTCAGTCAGGCAGAAATCCTCTACAATGGATGTGATTTTCACTTACATATTTTACATCTGAAAAATGCATTCAGAGAATCACAGAACTGTAGGACTGGAAGGGACCTCGAGAGGTCATATAGTCCAGTCCCCTGCACTCATGGCAGGACTAAGTATTATCTAGACTATCCCTGACAGGTTCTTGCCTAACCTGCTCTTAAAAATCCCCAATGATGAAGATTCCACAAACTCGCTAGCAGGGCCGGCTCCAACATTTCTGCCGCCCCAAGCAAAAAAAAAAAAGCTGCGATCGCGATCGGCGGCGGCAATTGGAAAAAAAAAAAAGCTGCGATCGGCGGCGGCAGTTCAGTGGCAGGTCCTTCACTCCTAGAGGGAGTGAGGGACCTGCCGCCCCCAAATTGCTGCAGGTGCCGCCCCTCTCCCTTGGCCGCCCCAAGCATCTGCTTGTTAAGCTGGTGCCTGGAACCGGACCTGCTCCCTAGGCAATTTATTCCAGTGCTTAACTACCCGGACAGTTAGGAAGTTTTTCCTTATGTCCGACCTAAATTGCACTTACTACAATTTAAGCCCATTGCTTCTTGTCCTATCCTCAGAGATTAAGCAGAACAATTTTTCTCCCTCCTCCTGGTAACAACTTTTTATGTACTTGAAAACTGTTATCATGTCCCCTCTCAGTCTTCTCTTCTCCAGACTAAACAAACCCAATTTTTTCAATCTCCCTCATAAATCATGTTTTCTAGACCTTTAATCATTTTTGTTGCTCTTCTCTGGACTTTCTCCAATTTGTCCACATCTTTCCTGAAATGTGGCACTCAGAACTGGTCACAATACTTCAGCTGAGGCCTAATCAGCGCGGAGTAGAGTGCAAGAATTACTTCTCGCGTCTTGCTTACAAGATTCCTGCTGATACATTCCAGAATGATGTTTGGTGTTTTTGCAATAGTGTTACACTGTTGACTCATATTTAGCTTGCGATCCACCATCATCCCCAGATCTCTTTCTCAGTACTCCTTTCTAGGCAGTCATTTCCCATTTTGTATGCGTACAATTGATTGTTCCTTCCTAAGTGGAGTACTTGGAATTTGTAGTTATTGAATTTCATCCTATTTACTTCAGACCATTTCTCCAGTTTGTTCAGATCATTTTGAATTTTAATCCTATCCTCCAAAGCACTTGCAACCCCTCCCAGCTTGGTATTGTCCACAAACTTTATAAGTGTACTTTCTCTGTCATTAGCTAAATCATTGATGAAGATATTGAACAGAACTGGACCCAGAACTGATCCCTGTGGTACGCTACTTGATATGCCCTTCCAACATGATTATGAACCACTGATAACTACTCTAGGAATTGTGAGCACAAATCTAAATAGTTGCATCTCTAACTATCGGATTTGTGTTAATGCTTTCCTATTCCAGGCAGTAGGGATAACTGCACAACATGGCAGTGAAACACCCATGCAAAGTCTGAGAATTACTTAGCTGTATGCTTTGGGGACAGCCACAGGATGGCAAGAAGTGACTAGCAGTGACTGACAGAAGTATGAAAACCACTGAGAAATTCTTAAATGCTGTACTGACCTTTCTTAACTCATCTGAGATGGGAATGCCATCATAATAGTCATCATAACACTTAACAATATGGCCAGTTTCTCTAACAACTCCTTCAGAGTACAGTCGGTCAAAAAATGACATGGAAACTTGTGTACAGGGAACAACTATGGCTTCAGTTTTTTTCACTTTGGTACCTGAAAGATGACAGAGTCTTCATTAACAGTGAAAACCTGAGGTGAAATACAGGATAACTTCCCCTTATTAAGGGTTCCACAAAAATTCAAGATACATTTTCACAAGTGAACACAGCATGCACATAATTACTCCAAACAAAACCATTTTGAGAAATTTGTAATATATGCAATTATGGCTAAAACAAACAAACACGGGCTGAGGGATGTGCTGGCCACCGCTTCCTGCAGCCCCCATTGGCCTGGAGTGGCAAACCACAGCCAGTGGGAGCCGCGATCGGCTGAACCTGCAAACACGGCAGGTAAACAAACCGGCCTAGTCCGCCAGAGTGCTTACCCTGGCGGGCCACATGCCAAAGGTTGCCGATCCCTGATCTAACCTATGTAAATTCACCTCACTTACCAGATCATCTTTCTTTCGTATTTTTTCTCTATGTGAAAATGTGTTACCACTTAGGCAAAAGTTTGGCATGAGATTTCACAATCACCTTATCAAGGAACAGGGATCAAGGAACATCAGCTTTAAAATTTGCAACTTCTTTCAAGAGAAGAAGTGTAGTAGACATCACTCTGGTAAGAATCAGATCTGGGGCTGAGATTTCACAAGTCACTGAGAATAAGTGTAATAGACCTAACCCCCTTCCCACCCCCACCCCCACCCCAAAAAACCCCCAAAACAACCTCCCCCTTTTTAGTTCCCATTTCAACTCCCATTTTGGAGTCAATAGGAGTCTTTTAAATGAAATTAATAGTAGTTGAATCAGGCCTCTACTTAGATGCAGTGAGACTGAAGAACCAAAAATTGATATGTGGTAGGCAGAATTGGATGCTAAATGACTACATATATAAAAGTAAACCTGCATTTTTCAAAAATAAGCCTAAACATGGGGAATGGAACAAGTCCTTGTATCTCCAAATTGTTAGACCATAGAAAAAAAATGTCTACTCCAAAATATATAGAATCATAGAAATGTAGGGTTGGAAGGGACCTGAAGAGGTCGTTCTAGTCCATCCCCTCACACTAAGGCAGGATTAAGTACCGTATATACTCGTTCATAAGCCGAATTTTTTCAGTAAAAAAGGGAAGCACCAGAGAAGGGGGTCAGCTTATGAACGGGTATAGAGGGGGAGAGGTGGGACACAGCCCCTCCCCGCAACCGAGGGAGCAAGGAGAGGCAGCACAGCCAGAAGGGAAGAGGCGGGGCCAGAGTCTTTCCGCTTCTGGCCACGCTGCTCTCCCCCCAGCCTCCGAAGCAGCTGCAGCTCCGGGGCTGGCAGGCTGCAGCCGTGCCACTTGACCCTGCTCCCCAGAGCAGGCTGTGGCCGCGCCACCCAGCCCAGCCCACTGGAACATGCTGCAGCTGCACCGCCCAGTCTGGCCCAGTGGAGCAGGCTGCGGCCGCGCTGCCCAGCCTGCCAGAGCAGCTCCAGCCAGGTCAGAGACATCCTCCCCTGGCCCTCCCCAGATAAGGTGGGAAGGGATGGGATGGGGAGAGTGTGGGGGTCCTGGGCTAGGGATGGGGTCATGTGGGGGGTGATCACAGGGGTTACTCCCCTGACTCACAGCTTCTCCCCCCCAAAAAAATTCCCCACCAGTTGCTGTCCTGGCCCGTCAGGGTAAGCAACTGGTGCACTGGGACACTTTGTTTACTTAGGTTTACCTCCGTGCCTGCGGACGCTCGAGGTAAATAAACCACCTCGGCCCACCTGCAGCTTATCCTCATGGCCCAGGAGCCAAAGTTTGCTGATCCCTGAATTATAAAGTCAGCTTATGAACGGGTTATAAAAATTTTCCATTTTTACTTATCCATCTTGGGGGGATCGGCTTATAATGAACCGGCTTATGATGGAGTATATATGGTATATCTAAGGCCATCCCTAACAGGTGTTTGTCTAACCTGTTCTTAAAAATCTCTAATGACTGGGATTCCACAACCTCCCTAGGTAACTTGTTTCAGAGGTTAACTATCCTCACAGTTAGACACTTTTGCCTATTATCCAACCTGTATCTCCCTTGCTGCAAACTAAGCCAATTACTTCTCATCCTATCCTTGGTGGACATAAAGAACAATTGATCATTGTCCTTTTTATAACAATATTTTACATATTTGAAGACTTCCATATATGACTTTCTCATAGTCTCCTGAAATCCAGGAAAAGTTTTCTAAGATTGTCAGAAAGACAATAGATGTTCATCTCCTAGGCATTCAGAAACCAAACTGACAATGGTAGGTGACGAGATTAAAGACTGTAATGGACTCTCCTCTCCATTTGAGATATGAGATCTGGAACTAATTGGAGAGACTCAGAATTCCCTGGACAGGACTAACCAATCTGAATACCACCCCAACAAACATCAACAGAATGGGGAGAGATGGTCTTCTGCTAACTTTGCAGGTAGGAAACAAACAAACAAACAAAAAAAAACAGGTATAGTATGGGGGCAGGGCCTTTTTTAGTCTCCAGTTCTGGGACATTTGTACAGTAGATTACCACAAGTAGCTTTACTTCTGCCAGCAGCATTGAATCTCATCAACATGGGGTACATCTTCTAAAGTGGGGATCCACAGAGGCAAATCAAGAACTGGATGTGTGAAATATATCTACCACATCCTAAATTCTCATTCTTAAATTTTAAATAAGAAAATTGATAATCAGATAACCCCAACTAAAAGCCTTCATAAGACTTTTTTTTAAGAGTTTCCTGCACATATGACCAATATTTGAGGTTTTGTTTTTGTGTACTGGTGTGCATTGAGGTTTTCAGTGCAAATTACTATTTATAAAAACATGTGATTTAAAACTTAAGTAAAACCATGTATTCAATACTTATGTTAGGGTTAAACTGGAACTATTTTAAAAACCGAGGGTCACAGTGATATTTTGTGGGTTCAAATGACATGTAAAAAACATTTCAGTGAAATAAAATTGCAGTAGTGGTTTATATTGATAACTTTTCTAATTTTAGATTGTCTCTCATAGATTTCAAAAACACAGGGTCTATAGATGACTGTCATTAGAGCTTGAAAAATCCATTTTGTGTGGGGCAACTGGGAATTTTTCCTAGGCAAATACTGCCAGCTTCTGCAGAATTAAAGCTTTTATTAAAAAAAAAAAAAAAAAAAAAACCAACAGGTATTTCTAGTCCTTTGAAGATAATTCTGCATATGTGAATTGAGTTTGAACAGATGCAGTGCGGTCTCCTTAAGTCTGTTGACAGACACGTGCAGTGCCACTACTACTACAAAGTGAAAGCTGCTGGTTAGTTTTCACTGCTGCTATTCAAAACTTGTGGGCAGCAGTGAAATTGACAAGAATCAGATCAATTTGACTTTGCTGCTACTGCTTAGAAAAGCTAGGAGCAATAGACAGGCAATGGGGACAAGAGCTTTTTAGAGAGTGGGAAACTGTAGAAATACCATTAAAGCAGCCAGGAGACTGACATGAGAGGGGGAACACAAGACAGAAAAAATATTTATCTTACTTTGCAGCCAAAAGGGGCAGGAAAGGGGAGATTCCAATTAATCTGACACCTCAAATGTTAGTTGGAGGCTAAGCAGAGTCCTAGGACAGCATCCTAATAAGAATCCCAGCAGCTCCCAGTTTACCAGCTGCTGGGGAGTGATGAATGGATTCCACACCTGAGCAGTACTCTGGGCAGTGAAAGGCCCCACATTTTTTGCATCAGTCTCCATTTACTAGATTTAGTACTTTGATTACTAGGAATCTGGTAATATTTGTATGTGCGGGGCACTGGGGGAAAGGGGAGAAAATGAGCAAGAGAGAGGGAGTGATTAATGGGATCATTTAGAAAAGGAATACAAAGTGACAGATTTTGAGCCAGAACAAGGCAGAAAAAGTATGTGGAGGAGGTAAAGATGCAATGGGAGGAAAGTGAGGAAATAGCCATGGAAAGACAACATAGGAAAGGATACATTGTGGTTATGAGACTGGAGAAATAGAGTGAAGCCTATAAAAGACAAGATTGCAAGAGCTAAAATAAGTTACCTTGTTAAAATGTATAAATAGAAAGTCGACCTATTCCAATGAAATACAGCACACTGCTGATTTCTTTTCTTTAAATTTGCAAAGGGTGTGGCTTTGGGTGGGCATGGCTTGTAGGTGCAGATGCAAAGGTATTTTATGCCCATCCTCATAGGTGTTGGCTGTTGGGTAAATTTTTCAGGCCCTAGCAAAAATCCACTTACTGCATCAGTTACCCTAATGACCCAGAGACAGTCATTCATTTCCCAGGGAATAGATGTAGCACTTGAATCTATATTATCAACTCAGATAATAGCATATCATAAAATTAGAAGCAAGAAACCACGTTGGCTTAACCAGGAGATCTTCAATGATCTAAAAATCAAAAAAGAGTCCTACAAAAAGTGGAAACTAGGTCAAATTACAAAGGATGAATATAAACAAATACCACAAGTATGTAGGGACAAAATTAGAAAGGCCAAGGCACAAAACGAGATCAAACTAGCTAGAGACATAAAGGGTAACAAGGAAACATTCTACAAATACATTAGAAGCAAGCAGAAGACCAAGGACAGGGTAGGCCCATTACTCAGTGGGGGAGGGGGGAGGGAGGGGAAAGGGAGGAATTAATAACAGAAAGTGTGGAAATGGCAGAGGTGCTTGATGACTTCTTTGTTTTGGTTTTCACCAAGAAAGATGGTGGTGATTGGATGTCTAACGTAGTGAATGCCAGTGAAAATAAGGTAGGATCAGAAGAGGCTAAAATAGGGAAAGAACAAGTTAAAAATTACTTGGACAAATTAGATGTCTTCAAGTCACTAGGGCTTGATGAAATGCTTCCTCTAATATGCAGGGAGCTGACTGAGGAGATATCTGAGCCACTAGCGATTATCTTTGATAAGTCATGGAAGATGGGAGAGATTCCAGAAGACTGGAAAAGGGCAAATATAGTGCCCATCTATAAAAAGGGAAATAAGGACAACCCAGGGAATTACAGACCAGTCAGCTTAACTTCTGTACTGGGAAAGATAATGGAGCAAATAAGTAAGCAATCTATTTGCAAACATCTAGAAGATAATAAGGTGATACGTAACAGTCAATATGGATTTGTCAAAAACAAATCATGTCAAACCAACCTAATAGCTTTCTTTGACAGGGTAACAAGCCTTGTGGATAAGGGGGAAGCGACAGACATGGTATATCTTAACTTTAGTAAAGCTTTTGATACTGTCTTGCATGACCTTCTCATAAATAAACTAGGGAAATGCAACCTAGATGGAACTACTATAAGGTGGGTGCAAAACTCTGGCTGGAAAACCGTTCCCAGAGAGTGGTTCAGTCATGCTGGAAGGGCATAATGAGTGGGGTCCTGCAAGGATCAGTTCTGGGTCCAGTTCTGATCAATATCTTTATCAATGATTTAGATAATGGCACAGAGAGTACACTTACAAAGTTTGTGGATGATACCAAGCTGGGAGGGGTTGCAAGTGCTTTGGAGGATAGGATTAAAATTCAAAATGATCTGGACAAACTGGAGAAATGGTCTGAAGTAAATAGGATGAAATTCAATAAGGACAAATGCAAAATACTCCATTTAGGAAGGAACAACCAGTTACACACATACAAAATGGGAAATGACTGCCTAGGAAGGAGTCCTGTGGAAAGGGATCTGGGGGTCATAGTGGACCACAAGCTAAATATGAGTCAACAGTGTAACGCTGTTGCAAAAAATGCAAACATCATTCTGGGATGTATTAGCAGGAGTGTCGTAAGCAAGACACGAGAAGTAATTCATCCACTCTACTCTGCTCTGATTAGGCCTCAACTGGAGTATTGTGTTCAATTCTGGGAGCCACATTTCAGAAAGGATGTGGACAAATTGGAGAAAGTCCAGAGAAGAGCAACAAAAATGATTAAAGGTCTAGAAAACATGACCTATAAGGGAAGACTGAAAAAATTGGGTTTGTTTAGTCTGGAGAAGAGAAGACTGAGAGGGGACATGATAACAGTTTTCAAGTATATAAAAGGCTGTTACAAGGAGGAAGACGAAAAAATGTTTTTCTTAATCTCTGAGGATAGGACAAGAAGCAATGGGCTTAAATTGCAGTAAGGGAGGTTTAGGTTGTACATTAGGAAAAACTTCCTAAGTGTCAGGGTGGTTAATAACTGGAATAAATTGCCTAGGGAGGTTATGGAATCTCCATCATTGGAAACTTTTAAGAGCAGGTTAGACATACACCTCTCAGGAATGGTCTAGATAATTAGTCCTGCCATGAGTGCAAGGGACTAGACTAGATGACCTCTCCAGGTCCCTTCCAGTCCAGTTCTATGATTAGAAGTTCATTATATACTAACTTTTCTCCAGATCTATTACTATTTTAGGCAGAAGCTTACACATACACCTCTACCTCAATATAACGCTGTCCTCGGGAGCCAAAAAATCTTACCGTGTTATAGGTGAAACCACATTATATCGAACTTGCTTTGATCCGCCGGAGTGCGCAGCCCCACCCCTCCAGAGTGCTGCTTAACCGCGTAATATCCGAATTCGTGTTATATCGGGCTGCATTATATCGGGGTAGAGGTGTAGCTTATGACTGTGATGCTTAATTAAAGTGCAGCTCCACACTTTCAAATACACAGGGTAGTTGGAGCTGAAGATCTGCAAATTTAAGGAAGAGTAAGAGAATGCTGGAAGATCATCAGCTTGTGTTTTCTTACTATACTTTTCAGAAAAAAATTTACATGAAAACTAAGGGGAGAAAAATGAGCCCGCATACTTAACCGAAAAAGGTAAGCAGAGAGAGGGAAGGCAGGTTTTAAAGAAAGAGTAAAATGTGATGGAGTATACTGGCCATTCAGTGTTCAGAGAGCAAACACTTCTGGTTCATGGAAATAAAATGCATTACTCCTGTGCTTACCACACCAAGATGTGTTCAGGACCAGCAGGAGTTAAAAAGCCGGGATGCTTGGCAGGTGACCCTTTGACCCCAGCAGGAGGTATGTAACCTGCTGACCTTCCCTGAGAAGGGGGCTGGAAAGTCACACAGGCAGGTCAGATAGCTTAAGAACTCTTGCCCAAAGCAGGAGAGAGGGAAGATTACCTTGATTCAGTCTATTATATTTTCTTTTGCTTGCTACAGTTTGATGACTGGGAAAGAGGCAACTAGCAGGGCTGTGTTGTGTTAAAGGCCAAATACAGTATCCTAGGAAGATGAAACTTTGCAGATAACAAGACAGAGTGTCTGGTGTCAAAGTACGGTGGGGAACTTCCCTGCCCATTCCACAGAGAGCAGGAATGGGGAAACACACACACACACACACACAGAGTAACTGCATGCATGCACGTATGTGTAACACCGACAGACCCCAGTCATCAGCAGGCGGGATCGAACCGAGGGGACCGCTGGAGCTTAGTGCATGAGCCTCTACCGCATGAGCTAAAAGCCAACTGGCTGTTAGCTAAGGCTGTAGAGCAGACTCATTTTCTTTTTTTTCTCTCTCCTCCCCCACTAGATGGGACAGAACTCCACACCCAGGAAATGTGTGGATTAGACACGCACGCACAAACACACACACAGAGTAATTGCAGCCAAACCAAGTTGCAGAGTGCAAATTCTTGAGGGATAATACCTTTGTCTTCCTAAAACACGGAGCCATTGCTCTGATACCAGTATGATTCAGACCTTATAAATACTTAATTAGACACAAAATTCTACTGTATTACCATTTGCATTTTCTTGTGGTGCTTTTACAATCTCTTATATATGGCTGTACATATTATAGGATTTTGTCCTGCACTCATGTTTCATTTCCTTTTTGATTATGCTCCTTTAAGGTCTTGTCTTTGTTATAACACTTCGCTGAGTCTGCGACCAGTTAGTGACAGGGCACAAGGTAATTAAACATGAGTTTAACCTTGTGTCACTTTTACAACTGGCACAGCCTACCACTTGGCTTTCGTCCAACAGCTAGGTCATGCTTATATTATTCTGTAGTCAGGGCCCCCATAGTGCTCATGTAACCATGTTAGTTTTACCTTAATCACAGTTAACTCATGCAATTAACTCAAAAATATTAATTGCGATTAAAAAAATTAATCGCAATTAATCATAGTTTTAATCACATTGTTAAACAATAGAATACCAATTGAAATTTGGCATGCTTCTATGCTGATGACTTGCTAAATAAATAATGCATTAATTAAATTTGTGACTGACCTCCTTGGGGGAGAATAGTATGTCTCCTGCTCTCTTTTACCCGCATTCTGCGATACATTTCATGTTATAGCAGTCTCAGATGATGACCCAGCACATGTTCATTTTAAGAACACTTTCACTGCAGATTTGACAAAATGCAAAGAAGGTACCAATGTGAGATTTCTAAAGATAGCTACTGCACTCGACCCAACATTTAAGAATCTGAAGTGCCTTCCAAAATCTGAGAGGGATGAGGTGTGGAGCATGCTTAAGAAGTCTTAAAAGAGCAACACTCCAATGTGGAAACTACAGAACCCAAACCACCAAAAAAGAAAATCAACTTTCTGCTGGTGGTATCTGACTCAGATAATAAAAATGAACACGCATCAGTCTGCACTGTTTTGGATTGTTATCGAGCAGAACCTCTCATTGGCATGGACGCATGTCCTCTAGAATGGTGCTTGAAGCATGAAGGGACATATGAATCTTTAATGCATCTGGCACATAAATATCTTGTCACGCCGGCTACAACAGTGCAATGTGAACACCTGTTCTCACTTCCAGGTGACATTGTAAACAAGAACCGGGAAGCATTATCTCCTGCAAATGTAAACAAACATATTTGTCTAAGTGACTGAATGAACAAGAAGTAGAAATGAATGGACTTGTAGGCTCTAAAGTTTTACATTGTTGTATTTCTGAATGCAGTTTTTTTTGTACGTAATTCTACATTTGTAAGTTCAATTTTCATGATAAAGAGATATTACAGTACTTGTATGAGGTGAATTGAAAAATACTATTTTGTTTTTTATAGCACAAATATTTGTAATAAAAAATAAATATAAAGTGAGCACTGTACACTGTGTTCTGTGTTTAATTGAAATCAATATTTGAAAATGTAGAAAACATCCAAAAATATTTAAATAAATGGTATTCTATTATTATTTAATAGTGTGATTAATCGCAATTTTTTTTATCACGCAATTAATTGCAATTAAGTTTTTTAATTACTTGACAGCCCTAAGCAACAAAGAGTCCTGTGGCACCTGTAATGCTCCAATACATCTGTTCCAGACTAACACGGCTAGCCCTCTGATATTTGACAGCCCTAGTTAGTTCTCTTCCTCCCAACTCTCTTTGCAGTAGGACAATTCAGAGAATATCCCCCAAATGTTGTGGTTGCATCTCCGAGACTCTTCTGGACACTGCACCCTGGTGAGGTAGTAGGCACGATTACAACCACTCCTGACACACAATTGTGTTGTTGGGTGTGTGGGCAGTGTAACCAAGTCAGCAATCGATTTACAAAAACAGTTTTACTTGTAACATATGTGGGACCTGAGTCTCCTTTATTATTAAAGAAATGGGCTAGCCTTAAATATCAGTGAGGAAGTTTACCATTTAACTGTGACAATTTAATGACAGAAATTAGATTAATGGCCCTTAGCAACGGTTTAAAGGAAGGAGATTCCTTTTAATGATCTTCTGCTGCAAATTTTATTTCATGAGGGTGAAGGTACAGATCTGAATCGTGTCATTGTTACAAAACATTAACTGGAGAAAATATAGTTACCACAGAGAAAGATTTAAAAGACTAATTTATTCTAAATTTATTTACCTAGAGTAGTCCACTGTCCAGAAGCTGTAAGCAATTTCAAATTGGCGCTAACATTTGGATCATTAAAAAATGCCTAAAATTTCAAATTAAAAATGAAAGTTAACAAAATGAGATTCATAATATCAACCAAAGCAATAAATTACATTTCTATGACAAATTTTAGGGCCCAATAAATAAGTGGCTTCAGTATGATCTCTGAGTTTGCATACCCAAAAATTACATCCCCAAGTTTATGCCTTTGCAATTTTGACTAACCATTTTTTTTTTAAATATACCCACAAAGGTATTTATGTATGCAAATTTGAGGTTTTCAGTCTGCAAAACATCAGTTGTCCCAAACTATGCCGGGTGCTTGGCCTGATTAATTTTTGCAGAATGACAAAGTTTTTCAGAATAGGGAATTATCAGAATGCTTTTTTCTGCAGTATAATCAAAATCCATACATAATTTTCATACTTTCTGCAGACCAAAGTTAGAAAAATAAACCATAAATTACTATATGTAATCTCTACAATTAAACTAATTTATCATTTTACCACTAAAAAAAAAAGTGTTAAGGAGACAGTAGATGTGTCTTTAATAAGTCTTCGTCAATTAAGATGTAGAATAATCCCAGAGGGAGCTCAGATGCTTAGCTACATTTCTGAATAGAGTTTTTCTTTTATGTTACCACCTGATTGTGAATTAATCTCCAAGAAAAATCAGCTGATGTTGTCAAATGTCTATTCAACAAATAAGAGAGGAAACCAACCTACTTTTACACTAAACAGATGCATTCTCGCTACTAAATCAAATCACTTCACAGAGGTGAATATATCCTCTTTTATACACAAGGAAATTGAGGAACACAGAGATTAAAGACAAAGGGCCTAATATTCAGAAATACTAAGCATCTATAAGACCAACTGAAGTCAACGAGAACTGCAGGTTCTCAGCACCTCTGAAAACATGGCCTCACTTCTTCAGACTTCTGAATGCACATGCACGTCTAGCTTGTGCATATAATTACTGTGATTGAGCAACTGATTGCATTAACTGCATATTCACATGCATTTCTGAAAATCTAGGGAAGGCCTACATGACTATCTCCCAAATATCAACGGAGAACTAATGGCAGCCAGGACCAGAACCAACCAGAGTCCCATTCTTTAGCTATTATGTTGCCTCACGGGACCAACAGAGAAATGTTAACATTGCCTGTAAAATACTATCATAGTATTACACAGCTCACCAAAAATATGAGCACCCCACCCCCAATCAGGGCCATTAGGTGACCTAGGAAGTTGCCTAGAGCGCCACAATTTGGGGGGCGGCAACTGCGGCGGTATTTCAGCGGCGGGACCTTCCGCCGCCTCTGTGGGGGGCGGCATTTTGGGGCGGGACCTTCTGCCACCTAGGGCAGCAGAAAAGCTGGCGGCGCTTCTGCCCGCAATCCACCTATTATCAAATTTACGGTGACTGTTCGCCACTTGTAAAAGCATAATATAGCAGATATAATGGGAAAGTTTAAGTGTTATTCCAGCACAAAAAAAGTTACAGTTCCTTTAAAAAGGAACCATTAAATGTGATAGATTTATAACTACCTTAACAAATTCATCCTTTTGATAGGCCTTAAAATGTTGGTCAAAACTGAATGCTTGCACGGTGATTCTGCCATGCATGGACCTGAAACCCAGAACATGATAAGTAATAATATTAAAAAACACACACACTGGACACATCCCTTTAGAATATATCAGCAGTTGAAAATTATCTAGATATTTTCTAGCCCAGGCACAAAAACCACACTCTAACCCTTTCATGACAACTGTTGATAATTATTTTTTTCATTATATTTTATTCATCTGTCCAATAGATTAAAAAATTACTCTTCTAGGGCAAGAAGAATTTTGCAAGGCTGATATCTATACTATTTTATTTAAAATAACAGCAATTAACTTTGCTTCAGGAACTGTCCTCCAAACAGCTCTTTACATGCCTGAAAAACACTGAAAAGATCTGCAGTAAGTCAAGCTCTGGACTCACCACAGTTTTACTGCAAAACAAGGTTGATGTTAATTAGGGTTGCCAACATTCTGATCACACAAACCGAACACCCCTGCCCCACACCTTCCCCGAGTCCCCACACCTTCCCTTTACCCAAGCCCCGTCCCTGCCCCGCCCCTTCGCTGAGGCCCTGCCCCCTCACTCCATCCCCCCTCCCTCCATCACCCACTCTCCCCCACCCTCATTCACTTTCACCAGGCTGGGGCAGGGGTTGGGGTGCAGAAGGGGGGTGAGGGCTCCGGTTGGGGATGTGGGCTCTGGGGTGGGGGCAGGGATGAGGGGTTTGGGGTACAGGATGGGGCTTCAGGCTGGGGCATGGGGGTGCAGGCTCTGGGAGGGAGATTGGGTGTGGGAGGGGACTCTGGACTGGGGCAGGGATTTGGGGTGCAGGAGGTGGTATGGGGTCCGAGCGGTGCTTCCCGTGGCTCCCAGAATGTGGCTGCCAGGTCCCTGCAGCCCCCTAGGTGCATGGGAGGCCAAGGAGGCTCTGCATGCTGCTCCCCTCCCCTAGTGCCAGCTCCGCAGCTCCCATTGGTCACGGTTCCCGGCCAATGGGAGTTGCGGAGCCACCACTCGCGGTGGGGGCAGCATGTGAAGCCTCCCTGCATGTAGGGGCCGCAAGGACCTCACAGCCGCTTCCAGGAGCCAGGGCAGGCAGGGAGCCTGCCTTAACCCCGCTGCTTCACCGGCCGGACTTTTAAAGGCCTGGTCAGCAATGCTGCCCAAAGACGCCAGGGTCCCCTTCGACGGGGCATTACGGTCGAAAACTGGACACCTGGCAACCCTCACGTTAATCCATATACCCAAGGGAAAGTGTAACATCAATAACCTCTTCATCCTCCTTCCCAGCAGATCCCAGCCCCTCCTGCCCTGCAGCCCTCCCCCTTCTCCCCCTTGCCAGCAGATCCCAGCCCCTCCTGCCCTGCAGGCCTCCCCCTTCTCTCCCCTGCCAGCAGATCCCAGCCCCTCCTGCCCTACAGCCCTCCCCCTTCTCTCCCCTGCCAGCAGATCCCAGCTCCTCCTGCCCTGCAGCCCTCCCGCTTCTCTCCCCTGCCAGCAGATCCCAGCCCCCCCTGCCCTGCAGCCCTCCCCCTTCTCTCCCCTGCCAGCAGATCCCAGCCCCTCCTGCCCTGCAGCCCTCCCCCTTCTCTCCCCTCCCAGCAGATCCCAGCCCCTCCTGCCCTGCAGCCCTCCCCCTTCTCTCCCCTCCCAGCAGATCCCAGCCCCTCCTGCCCTGCAGCCCTCCCCCTTCTCTCCCCTGCCAGCAGATCCCAGCCCCTCCTGCCCTGCAGCCCTCCCCCTTCTCTCCCATCCCAGCAGATCCCAGCCCCTCCTGCCCTGCAGCCCTCCCCCTTCTCTCCCCTGCCAGCAGATCCCAGCCCCCCCTGCCCTGCAGCCCTCCCCCTTCTCTCCCCTGCCAGCAGATCCCAGCCCCTCCTGCCCTGCAGCCCTCCCCCTTCTCTCCCCTGCCAGCAGATCCCAGCCCCTCCTGCCCTGCAGCCCTCCCCCTTCTCTCTCCTCCCAGCAGATCCCAGCCCCCCCTGCCCTGCAGCCCTCCCCCTTCTCTCCCCTGCCAGCAGATCCCAGCCCCTCCTGCCCTGCAGCCCTCCCCCTTCTCTCCCCTGCCAGCAGATCCCAGCCCCTCCTGCCCTGCAGCCCTCCCCCTTCTCTCCCCTGCCAGCAGATCCCAGCCCCTCCTGCCCTGCAGCCCTCCCCCTTCTCTCCCCTGCCAGCAGATCCCAGCCCCCCCTGCCCTGCAGCCCTCCCCCTTCTCTCCCCTGCCAGCAGATCCCAGCCCCTCCTGCCCTGCAGCCCTCCCCCTTCTCTCCCCTGCCAGCAGATCCCAGCCCCTCCTGCCCTGCAGCCCTCCCCCTTCTCTCCCCTGCCAGCAGATCCCAGCCCCTCCTGCCCTGCAGCCCTCCCCCTTCTCTCCCCTGCCAGCAGATCCCAGCCCCTCCTGCCCTGCAGCCCTCCCCCTTCTCTCCCCTGCCAGCAGATCCCAGCCCCTCCTGCCCTGCAGCCGTCCCCCTTCTCTCCCCTGCCAGCAGATCCCAGCCCCTCCTGCCCTGCAGCCCTCCCCCTTCTCTCCCCTGCCAGCAGATCCCAGCCCCCCCTGCCCTGCAGCCCTCCCCCTTCTCTCCCCTGCCAGCAGATCCCAGCCCCCCCTGCCCTGCAGCCCTCCCCCTTCTCTCCCCTGCCAGCAGATCCCAGCCCCTCCTGCCCTGCAGCCCTCCCCCTTCTCTCCCCTGCCAGCAGATCCCAGCCCCTCCTGCCCTGCAGCCCTCCCCCTTCCCTCCCCTGCCAGCAGATCCCAGCCCCTCCTGCCCTGCAGCCCTCCCCCTTCCCTCCCCTGCCAGCAGATCCCAGCCCCTCCTGCCCTGCAGCCCTCCCCCTTCTCTCCCCTGCCAGCAGATCCCAGCCCCTCCTGCCCTGCAGCCCTCCCCCTTCTCTCCCCTGCCAGCAGATCCCAGCCCCCCTGCCCTGCAGCCCTCCCCCTTCTCTCCCCTGCCAGCAGATCCCAGCCCCTCCTGCCCTGCAGCCCTCCCCCTTCTCTCCCCTGCCAGCAGATCCCAGCCCCTCCTGCCCTGCAGCCCTCCCCCTTCCCTCCCCTGCCAGCAGATCCCAGCCCCCCCTGCCCTGCAGCCCTCCCCCTTCTCTCCCCTGCCAGCAGATCCCAGCCCCTCCTGCCCTGCAGCCCTCCCCCTTCTCTCCCCTGCCAGCAGATCCCAGCTCCTACTGCCCTGCAGCCCTCCCGCTTCTCTCCCCTGCCAGCAGATCCCAGCCCCTCCTGCCCTGCAGCCCTCCCCCTTCTCTCCCCTGCCAGCAGATCCCAGCCCCCCCTGCCCTGCAGCCCTCCCCCTTCTCTCCCCTGCCAGCAGATCCCAGCCCCTCCTGCCCTGCAGCCCTCCCCCTTCTCTCCCCTGCCAGCAGATCCCAGCCCCCCCTGCCCTGCAGCCCTCCCCCTTCTCTCCCCTGCCAGCAGATCCCAGCCCCCTGCGCACCATGTCCCCAGGGAGCTAGCAGCGTTTCCCCCTCCCACCATTTGCGGAGGCGGCCCTGCGTGTCCCTGTTCTCCAGGGACGGGAGGGCTTTCTGGGGAAGATAGCGGAAAGCGAAGCGCCGCTCGGACCCTTCATCCCCGGCAGACATGTTCCTCCGCTAGACGCCGCACTGGTTACCATGGAAACGCACCCAGCACGTGGTGCTCTGGTTTTCAGCGTCCCCCCGGGTGCTCTGCCGCGCTGACAATGGTTCCGCTGCCCCCAGGGGCCGCGCTAGCTTCCGCTGCACCTTGCGGCTAGGAAGAGAGGCTCTTGAGCCGGCTCAGCTTCCTGCTCTCCCCGCTTCCTAGGCTGAGCGCGCTGAGATTTCCCCCACTTCCTTGCCTCTCTCTGTCTGCAAGCACATACAATACTGTGATTCAATATCACCAGGCAGCTGCCCCCCAAGAGGTCAGCAGGCATCTGGCCGGCTGGACCAGGCTTCCAGCCCTGGTTGGAGCTTCCCCAGCCAAGCTCTGGCCACGGTATTGGCAACCCCCAGCCTGTCAAAACCCGGAGTCAAGCCCCCCTCCCATTATCATAAGACTGTTGTGTAAGTAACTCATTCTGGCTGCTTGGTCTTGTGGTGTCTGAGCCATCTGGCTGCACTGAGGTCACCTCAAGTTTTTCCTTGCAACCATAAAAGCTAGTTGAAGCTTTTTATCCCCTGACTCCAGGAACTCTGGGGCTAAAGGAAAACATCAGCTCTCCTGAGAATTGGCAATTGTGGAGCCTTGTGAAACCTGGGAAAAATTCTGTTTTTCATCAAGAATGTAGGGAGCATTTTCCTGCATGACCATTTCTCACCGTTTCCATTGCCAATCTGCTTTTCCTGAAAAGAAGGCCTTATTTTGTGCCAAATCCGCAAGCAACATTTTACTCTTCTGTTGTCTGGTCAACAGACTCCAGCGTTGGAGTTTTCTGTTTTCAAGCAAAAAACCTGTGAATATTGGGGGGTGGTGGCGACGGGGCATTTAGGACCATATTTGATTTTTCAGTTATGGGCTGGATGCCAGATTACTTTGATCACTGCTCAAGCCACCAAAGTAGATGTTCTTTCAGGACCAAGCTACAAAAATGCAAAAACTCAACCCCTCCCCTTATTAGAAAGTCCCATGGAAATTAATAGAAAATTATAGCCTTTAGGATGGTTCAAAACCACCAGATGAATTTTAATCAAATATTCTGTCTTGCAAATAGAATTCCATACGGTGATTCCAAAAGCTATAGAAATTACATTGTTAATAAATTCTATAGAAATTGCTCTGAAAACCTATAGTATTCAATAGTTTTATGTCTATTAAATGCTATAGATTTTCCATAAGTGTCCACACACCAATGACCTGTAATTGATAAGAATTAATTAGAAAATCAAACTACAGCAGAACCCTAAAACATACACACCAACCTCCCCTAGCTGAGATAGACAATCCTTATTTATCAGCAAAATATTCATCATTTCCCATCTTTCATTTCCTGCAGAAATTCTCCCACTCCAATACAATTCTATAGAGTTAAAATATATACTCCTATTTTCCTGCCCAAATGTTTCTTTTTATACCATTCAAAGGATGGCAGGTGTGCATTAAACATTTAAAAGATGATAAATATAAGGGATACACCTTTTAACGCCATTGAAATGTGCTGAACTGGCAAAGGCTTGGGGAGGGATAAAGTAGGAAAAAGTAATCGATCTTTTGCTGCAAAATAGAAACCATGTTCTAAATAACAAACAACTGGAATACATAGCTATGACCTTGTGCTTGACAAGTCTGGGTGGAGATAAGTATCTCCCTGTGTGTGAAGCTCCTATTGCCACAAATGTTGGTAGCAGCAGGAGTGACCAGAGAGAGAACTGGTTTGGGCAGAGAATCAGAGGTAAGGGTGCAGCAAGAACTAGCACACGGCACAGACTGTCAACTTGGACTTACCCAATCTCAAATGTAAGACACAAAAGGCAAAACTTGATATCCAAAGTACTTCTCAGACAAAATACTCCCACTGACTTCAATGAAAATTTTTGTTGACTAAGGTATTGATTCAGCAAAGCAGATGCTTAAGTCCCACTGAAATCAATGGTGCTTAAGTGCTTTGATGAATCAGAACCAGGGCCGGCTCCAGGCACCAGCTTCTCAAGCAGGTGCTTGGGGCGGCCGCTCCGGAGAGGGGCGGCAGGTCCAGGTATTTGGTGGCAATTCGGCGGACGGTCCCTCACTCCGCCTGGGAGTGAAGGACCTCCCACCGAATTGCCACCGCAGATCACGATCGCGGCTTTTTTTTTTTTGGTTTTGGCTGCTTGGGGCGGCCAAAACCCTGGAGCTAGCCCTGATCAGAACCTAGAAAATGAGCAAGGACTTCAGGGTTTGGCCCAATAAATGCAGCATAAAATGTTTAAAACAGCGTGGAATAAATTTCCTTACTCTATTGTCATCTATTTGTAACCTTGGCTTCATAATTTAACATTTCAAGTTTTCATCAGTTTACAATAATAGAAGTCAGGCTTGGGGAGCGGGGAGGTTTACTTTTGTTTGTTTGTTTTAAACAGCCTATTCCCCACTGCTTTGGACCTTGTGTAGTCATTTACACCAGCACAAAATGGAGAGTCAGGCCCAATATTTTTAAAACAAAAATGCTTTTCTAAATACAACAGCTTTCCTCACTAATTTATGATGAGATTTTTAGCTTTTGTGATATTTTCAGTGTGAAAATCCTTATATCCTTCTGTTGTATAATGAAGTCCCAAGAGCATAAAGATGACAGTCCTTTAAACAGTAACAGTGGCACACAATATGTATTGTCTGACTAGTTTTCTCAGTATTATTTATTTTTCACATATTTATATATTTGACTCTGAAGAGTCATAATGATATTTTTAATCTGCTGAATAAAACTATGGTATTTAAACACAAAACAGATAAACCAGCCATTGCACTGCAAACAGAAATCAAATTACAGAGGATCAGCCCAGTTGCACCTTTACAAAATACATCACTTTTTTAAGGCAAAGGTCAGGCAGTGAAAGATTAGCAACCCATTCCAGCTGGGGAGGAAAGAGAAAACCTGTATAGCAGCTCTCTCTGTCTGCTGGCAAAAGTCTTCAGCATCAATGGAAAATGGTTAGGTAGTGGAATTCAATTGGTCAGAAGAGAGAAAAGGATAAACATTGCAGTACATCCCTGGAATAAGTGACAGTATCTCACTGTTGCTTTACAGTGTTGTACATAAACTATAGTTGCTTACTGTGGTTTTGGTATTAGACACCAAATTAAGGGCTTGATCTCGATACCTGTCTCTAATTAAGTCAGTGGGGCTATTCACAGCAATAAGAGTTCAGGACTAAGGCTCAGATCCATAAATGGTCTTAGACACCTAAATCCCAGGTTTAGGCACTATTGCAATCCACAAAACCCCTACATGGCTGCTGCTTAACTCTGTAGGTGCCTCAACTCACTTGGTGCCTAAATTTTCACTATAAAAGTCCCTTAGGACATGTGCACTGCAACCTCAGGCAGGCGTCTGGACACCTATTTCACACCTAAGCCTCAAGCAGGGTGGAGATAGGTGCTCCCTTGCCTATCTTACCTGCAAGACTCGTACTCAAAGTATACCTAAGCCAGGATCCACAAAAGGGACTTAGGCATTGCAATGCTGAGTGTCACAATGCTTAAGTTTTAGGTGCCGATAAAATCACTGGAACAACACTGTGATCTACGCAGCCTGAGTTCCTGAGTTAGCCTCCTATGCTCCCCATACAATGAGTGGGGAGAGATAGGAGCGTAAGAATGAAATCCACAAAAGCCAACATGCAGGGCTGGCTCCAGGGTTTTGGCCGCCCCAAGCAGCCAAAAAAAAAAAAAAAAAAAAAGCCGCGATCGCAATCTGCTGCGGCAATTTGGCAGGAGGTCCTTCGCTCCGAGCAGGAGTGAGGGACCAGCCACCGAATTGCCGCCGAATAGCTGGACCTGCCGCCCCTCTCCGGAGCAGCCGCCCTAAGCACCTGCTTGCCAGGCTGGTGCCTGGAGCCGGCCCTGCCAACATGCTAGGTGAGGAGTGGCCTACACTAGCCAATGGGAGGCCAAAGAAAGGGGAGTATCCTAAGCCCCACCACTCTCACAGAGGTACTAGGCACCTAAATTCAGGAAGAAAGGAGGTGCCTATTTCTGCTTGTGATGCACAGATAGGAACCTCTCTCCTGGAGTTAGGTGCCTAAGTTGTTTCCTGTATGCAGTGGTGTTGCAGCCATATTGGTCCCAGAATATTAGAGAGACAAGGTGGGTGAGGTAATATCTTTTATTGGACCAATATCTGTTGGAGAGAGAGATAAGCTTTCAAGCTTACTCATTGCTGCTCTTCAGGTCTGGTAAACTTACTCAGAGTGTCACAGCTAAATACAAGGTGGAACAGATTCTTTGGCATAAGTAGTTGACACATATTTCAAGGGACTATTCAAGGTGAAGTGGTCTGTTAACATCCCTCCAGTCATAGGGAGGAAAGGGTGGGGGTGGGAGAGGGGAAGCAGTTGGGTTAAGGGGTTGTTAGTGGATTATAGATTGTTGTAATAAGACATAAATCCAGTGTCTCTATTCAGTGCATGATTTTTAGCGTCAGCCAAAGTTATGAATTTAAGTTCCCCGACTCATCTTTTGAAAATGTTGTGCAGGTTTCCTTTGAGCCGGGTGAGGACTGGTAGGTCAGATACAGAGTGATTGCTTTGTGAAAAGTATTCAACTACAGGTCTTGTCTTTTATCTTTTTCCTCTGTGAGTTCATTCGAGAGCATAGTGATTGTCTGGCTTCACCCACATAGTTGCTATTGGGGCATTTAGTTCACAGGATGAGGTATGCCACATGTTGTGACAGGCATGTGAAAGACCCATGGATCTTTAAAGGTGTGTGGTGGGGACTGTTGATCATTGTAGAAGTGGAGATATGTCTGCAGGTTTTGCATCTGTTGTTCTGAAGGCATCTGGTGCTGCTTGAGTTGGTGTGTCCTGCTCTGTGGGGAGCTTGCTCCTGATGATAAGGTTGGAGAGATTGGGGGTAGTTTGAAGGCCAGAAGAGGAGATTCAGGAAAGATTTCTTTCAGGATGGAGTCCCCCTCAAGGATGGGGTGTAGTTGTTTGATGAAACCCCATTTAATTCCAGTGTCGGGTGGTATGTGACAACTGGGGTGTGCAGTCAAAGGGAGCTTTATTTCTATATTGAAGCAAGTATTTGGATGTACTGTTCCATGATGTGATTTACTTCTCTGGTGCAGTGTCCTTGTTTGGTGAAGGCAGTTTTGAGTGTGTTAAGATGTACATCCCGGTGTGACGGGTTGGATCACAGAAACCCCCTTGGGAGCTGCCACCTGATGTGCAAAGATTACCCCTGCTTCTGTTTTCCCTGCCAGCTCAGGACTCCAGCACCCTGTCTTGCTGAGCCAGACACTCCCGTCTGCTCAAACACAGACCCAGGGTCTGAATCACTTGCCCCAAAGCTGCAAGTTTACCTGAAGACAGCTCACAGAAGTGTGCTTGCCTTTAGCACTCAGATGCCCAACTCCAAATGGGGTCTAAACCCAAATAAATCCGTTTTACCCTGCATAAAGGTTATGCAGGGCAAACTCATAAATTGTTCGCCCTCTATAACACTGATAGAGAGATATGCAGAGTTGTTTGCTCCCCCAGGTATTAATACATACTCTGAATAAATTACTAAATAAAAAGTGATTTTATTAAATACAGAAAATAGGATTTAAGTGGTTCCAAGTGGTAATAGGCAGAACAAAGTCACCAAGCAAAATAAAATAAAATGCGCAAATCTATGTCTAAACAAACTAAATACAGATAAGTTCCTCACCAGTTCCAGAATTCTCCCTTTTACAGGCTAATCTCCTTTTAGCCTGGGTCCAGCAATCACTCACACCCCCTGTAGTTACTGTCCTTTGTTCTAGTTTCCTTCAAGTATCCGGGGGGGATGGAGAGGCTCCTTCTTTAGCCAGCTGAAGACCCAAATGGAGGGGTCTCCCACAGGTTTAAATAGACTCTCTCTTGTGGGTGGAGACCCCCCTCCTCCCTCCTATGCAAAGTCCAGCTCCAAGATGGAGTTCTGGAGTCACCTGGGCAAGTCACATGTCCCTGCATGACTCAGTCTTTACAGGCCGAAGCCATTGTCCATATGGTATCTTGCATGTCTCCAGGAAGACTTCTTATGTGGATTGGAGCATTCCAAGATGCATTGTTCCCCAAGTGTTTTCTGATCAGGTACTTAACCTGGCAAATTCCTTCCTAAAGAAACTGATCAAATGCCTCACAAAACTTACTTAGAAACCAAGCAAGTATACAGCCCATATTCTTAACCTCAAGTAGAAAATGATATATGTGTACAGATAGGATGAACAGATATAGTAGACCATAACCTTTACAGAGATATATTACATGGCACAGACAGCACAAAACATATTCCAGTTATGTCATACATACATTTATAAGCACCCCCCGCCCCATAAAGCCTTATGGGGTAACTGTCACACCCGGACTTTCTCCTCTGAAGCATATTCTATGGTATCTGAGAGCCTGGCTGTAGGTAACAGATTTCTTGGTGTGTTTGGGATGGTTACTGGACCTATGAAGGTAGGTGTGGTGATCTGTGGGTTTCTTGTATATAGTTGTCTGTAGGGTTCCATTGTTGAAACTGACTGTAGTGCCCAGGAAGTTGATGCTAAACATGGGAGGTTAATGGACAAGTCATGGTGCTTGAAATTGAGGTAGACATCTATGAGGCAGTTTATCTGTTCAGAGGATGAAAATATAATTGATGTATCTCAGGCATTGGTTTTGTGGAGCATTTGACCAGAAATTCTTTTTCAATGTGGTCCATGAAGAGATTGGCATGTTGGCATCCTAGTATTTTCCTCAAAGGGAACTTGCAGAACACTTTCAAAAGATGAGCCTGGGAGCTTAAATTCATAACTCTATTAGGCATTAAAAATCATGGAATGAATAGGGACAATGGATTTATGGTTTATTACAACAATCTATAACTCACTAACTCCCCTCCCCCCGCCATTGCTGCCCCCACTTTCTTCCCTACAACTGGAGGGGTGTTAACGGGCCACTTCACCTTGAATGGTCCCTTGAAATATGTGTTAACTACTTATGCTAAACAATCTGTTCCACCTTGTATTAATTCACTCTGAATAAGTTTCTCAGACCTGAAAAATAGCTCTGCGTAAGCTTGAAAACTTGTCTCTCTCACCAACAGAAGTTGGTGCAATAAAAGATATTTCTTCAACCACCTTGTCTCTCTAAGTTGTTTCTTGTAAGAATGAGTTAGGTGTTTGCCTCACTGCATACAAAATAGCCACACGAGGTGGTGGGTTTATAGTTTAGAGCACTCACCTCGGATGCGGGTCACCCCTCTCCCATTGGCTATTTTAGGAATCTCCCTGCCTAGTATACAGGCTTTTGTAGATCCCATTCTCCCATGCCTGTCTCTTCCCCATTCACTGTATAGGAAGCATAGGTGTGAAACCCAGGCTTTGTGGATTGCAGTGATTTTTCAAGGAGCCTAAAAAGTTAGGCCTTGCAAAGCTTAAGTCCCTTTGTGGATGGGGCCTAAATATTTACAGAATCAGGTCCACAGAGACAGAACATTTTATCAACATACAGCTCTAGAGCTTTTGTTTAAATTTTAAACAGCTGTTCCCCAGCATGCAGGAGATACTGGGAGGAAGGGGGAGGAGTTGAGTTGATCAGCAGGTTCCACAGACCCCCGGGAGTACCCTCACGGATCCCAGTTTGAGAAACGCTCGTTTAAGAGATTGCCCTTATCTCAGGAATTGCAGTTGGGAACCCACTGAATTATTAAACTAACTACATCAGAATACAAGTAGGGCCTAATCCTGCTTCTTTGCTCAGCCAAAGCTCTCAGTGGTATATGAGAAATGCAGCATACTGAATTTAGTTAATGTTAATTTTAATGTTTAAGAAGATGTTTGAAAAGTTAAAGTAGGATTGTGGCATAAAGGTTAGGGTAATTTTAGAAAGTGCGAGCTCTTTGGATATTGCGTTGAGCTATTAATGGGAGTTAGGGGTGCATAAGGAGGGCAGAATTGTGCCTCCGTGGACTAATTGTTTTTAAATTCTTATTAAGATATCAGAAAGTTTGCATAATAGTATTGATCCTTTTTTTTAAAACATAACCTACCTAAATCTAGCATAACCTCTTGCCCTTCTTATGATTCTTGCTGAGCTCATGAATCAGTCATCTAGGGTGGTGCTAGCATCTTCCTTCAGTCACACCCATTGAACTAATCCCTCATGTCTGTAGCTTGTTAGCTTCAGTGCTGAATGTTAGTATGTGGCAATAAAGCTTATTATTTTATTTGTGCTAGGTTTGGCCATATAGCATAGCTTTCTTTTATCAAGTCATTAATATGTTAGAGTCACTTTTCCATTATGAAATCCTGCCCCAAAGAGGCTCGTGATACTTTACTTAATATATACATTTAGAATTTATCATGACCACCCTGGCTTAAACAGGAGATCTTCAATGATCTGAAACTCAAAAAAGAGTCTTACAAAAAGTCAAATTACAAAGAATTAATATAAACAAATAACATAAGTATGTATGGACAAAATTAGAAAGGCTAAGGCACAAATGAGATTAAACTAGCTAGAGACATAAAGGATAACAAGAAAACATTCTACAAATACATTAGAAGCAAGAGTAAGACAGGGTAGGCCCAATACTCAATGGGATGGGGGGTAAATAACAACAACAGAAAATGTGGAAATTACAGAACTGCAAGATGACTTTTTTGTTTCAGTTTTCACCAAAAGGTTAGTAGTGATTGGATGTCTAACATAGTGAATGCCAGTGAAAATTAGGTAGGATCAGAGGCTAAAAGAGGGAAAAAACAAGTTAAAAATGACTTAAACAAGTTAGATGTCTTCAAGTCACGAGGGCCCATAGGCACTGACTCCGTGGGTGCTCCAGGGCAGGAGCACCCATGGAAAAAAAAATTAGTTAGTGCTTAGCATGCACCAGCAGCCAGCTCCCCTCTCTCCCCCCACCCCAACCTCCCATCCACCAGGAGCCCTGCCAATCAACTCCTCCCCCTCCCTCCCAGCATCTCCCGTCTGCTGCAGTCAGCTGTTCTGCAGCGTGCAGGAGGCACTAGGAAGGAGGGGGAGGAGCAGGGACGGGGCACGCTTGGGGGAGAGGGCGAGAAGACGTGGGGTGGGAGCAGGGGCAGGAAGAGGCGGGGTGTGTGGGGGCGGTTGGGATAACGAGTGGGGTGGGGTTGGGGCCTGGGCCGGAGCAGTGGTAGGAAGAGGCGGGGCAGGGGTGAGGGCTGGGCGTGGGGCAGAGTGGGGGGTTGAGCACCCCAGGGCCTGGAGGAAGCCGGTGCCTGTGCCATGGCCTGATGAAATACATCCTAGAAAACTCAAGTAGCTGAATGAGGAGATAACTGAGCCATTAGCGATTAGCTTCAAAAAATCGTGGAAGACAGGAGAGATTCCAGAGAACTGGAAAAGGGGAAATATAGGCAGGGGTGAAAGTAACTTAAAGGACTTACTGGTACTCCTGAGTCCTTAGTTGGGGGCAGGGCCTCAACCTAGAAGAGGCGGGGCTTTTAAATCCCCGGGCGCTTTAAATCAGGATTTAAAGGGCCCGGGGCTGGGGCTGTGGTAGCAGCAGCTGGGAGCCCCGGGCCCTTTAAATCACCCCCAGAGCTACCAGCTGCAGAGGCGGCTGGAAACCCTGGGGGTGATTTAAAGGGTCCGGGGCTCCAGCTGCTGCTATCGCAGCGGATCCCTGGGCACTTTAAATCACCATCAGAGGGGGCTCCCAGCTGCCGCCACCACCCCAGGGCCCCGGCCTCTGGCGGAGCTTTAAAGGGCCCGGGGTTCCACTGCAGTAGCGGCAGCTAGGAGCCCCTGGCCCTTTAAATCACCGCCAGAGCCATGATGCCGCTACCCCAGGTCTCCAGCAGTGAGGCTTGGGTGGCAATTTAAAGGGCCAAGGGCTCGGCCGCCGCTACTGCCCCTGGCCCTTTAAATCGCCTCCAGAGCACCGCCGCTGCTATCCCAGGACTCCGGCAGGCTCCTGGGACAATTTAAAGGGCCCAGGGTGGTAGCGTCTACCAGAGCCCCTACCCTTTAGATCGTCCCCGGAGCCCTGCTGCCGGAGTCCTGGGGAGGTGGCGGCGGGTCTCCGGCGGCTATTTTAAGAGCCGGGGTGGTAGCGGCTGCTGCGGCCCCGGACCCTTTAAATTGCCACCCGAACCCTGCCACCGCTTCCCCAGGGCTCCGGCAGCAGGGCTCTGGCAGCAACTTAAAGGGCCTGGGGCTCCAGCTGCTGCTGGGAGCCCCAGGCCTTTTATGTTGTCAAGCCGATCTGCCCTGGTACGGTGCACCGGCTCTTGCCGGTATGCCGTCCCGGGGCGTACCAGCTTACTTTCACCTCTGAATATAGGGCCCATCTATAAAACGGGAAATAAGGATGGAATTACATACTGGTCAGCTTAATTTAAGTACCCAGAAAAATAATGGAGCAAATAATTAAGTGATCAATTTGCAAACACCTAGAAGATAATAAGGTGATAATTAACAGTCAGCATGGACTTGTCAAGAACAAATCATGTCAAACCAACCTAATAGCTTTCTTTCACAAGGTAACAAGCCTTGTGGATGTGGGGGTGTGGAAGAAGAGGAACCAGTAGATGTGGTATATCTTGACTTTAGTAAGGCTTTTGATACTGTCTCACATGAACTTGTCATAAGCAAACTAGAGAAATACAACCTAGATGGAGCTACTATAAGGCAGGTACATAACTGGTTGAAAAACCATTCCCAGAGAGTAGTTATCAGTGGTTCACTGGCAAGGTGGAAGGGCATATCAAGTGGGGTCCCTCAGGAATCAGTTCTGAGTCTGGTTCTGGTCAGTATTTTCATCAATGATTTAGATAATGGCATAGAGAGTACACTTTTAAAGTTTGTGGACGATACTAAGCTGTAAGGGGTTGCAAGTGTTTTGGAGGATAGGACTTAAATTCAAACAGGAGAAATGGTCTCAAGTAAATAGGATGAAATTCAATAAGCACAAATGCAAAGCTCAGTCTGGCAGATGAGCTGGGAACACACTTACCAGATTGGGGCCCATTCAAAATCCAGGAGTAGGAGCCCCCCCCCACCTTATTTTTAGCCCAGTGATTAAAGCATTTATTTAGGATGTGGGCGACCCAAGTTTAGTTCCCCCCTCTGTCTGATGGAGAGGAAGGATTTGAACAGGGCATCCCTAATCCCTGGGCTATGAGGTATTCTGATATGGGTCTTTCTCAGTCTTTCTTGTTGAAGCTGTTCGCTGGGCCAGAGAGTGAGAATGACTTGAAAGCATGGTGGTTAGGGGCCTCATCTGGGAGGTGGGAGACCCAGGAGCCAGTCTCCCTACTCTAATTAATTACTCTAATTAGTTGTCCAATGTGGAACAGCTTCAACAGGAGAGAGTGAGAACAAGCCAGTGGTTAGGGCACTCTCCTTAGATGTGGGAGACCTATATTCAAATCCTTTCTTCCCATCAGGCAGAAGGGGTAATTGAATGTGCTCTAACCATTGGGCTAAAAGTTATAAATGCTTTTTCTAAGGAGCAGCTTAGAGGTCTGACTTCAGGATAGGGGTTATTGGTTGTGTGTCACAAGCAGAGGTAGGTGTCTCCCTGCAGCCCAGAGCCATGTGCCTAACAGCATGAGAGGGGGTGGGGCTTTGTACACACCCCTCTGGTCACAGGCACCAACTTTTTGCCCCGGCCCCGCCCCGACTCTGCCTCCTCCCTGCCCCTATTGGACCCCTCCCCAAATCCCCGCCCTGGCCCCGCCTCTTCCCCAAATGCACCGCGTTCCTCCTCCTGCCCCTCCCTCCCACCACTTGCCGTGTGAAACAGCTGTTTTGCGGTGCAAGCTCTGGGAGGGAGGGGGGAGAAGCAGGACTCGGCGGCGCGCTCAGGGGAGAAGGCGGAGGTAAGCTGGGGCAGGGGGGGAGGGTCAGGGAGCTGCCGGTGGGTGCAGAGCACCCACCAATTTTTCCCTGTGAGTGCTCCAGCCCCGGAGCACCCATAGAGTTAGTACCTATGCCTCTTGTTAGTATCTCCCTTTGGCTAGCTTAGGCAGGAAGCTGCCTAGCTTGTTGGATTTTTGTGGACTGTGTTCTTAGGTGCCTTTCTCTCCCCATTCATTGTATAAGGAGCCTAGGTGCCTAACTCAAGCTTTGTGGACTGCAAGGATTTTCTAGGCACCTAAAAGTTATGTATTGCAACCCCCAGAGACCTTGAATCTGGCCCAACATATCTCCCAAATTCCTTTAAAATTTAACCAGGCTCAGCTCTTCTTTGGACAGTGATCAGGATCTTGTATCCTCACCTTCAGCTAGGCCGTCCTTAGATGTGCCTCTTATTACCTGAACACTATTGCTGTACGGTGCATGCGTACATTGTGATTTTAATGGGGTTCCCTTTCTGGACAACTCCTATAGAATTAAAATGAAATTTATGAACCATCCTGCAGAACTTTATGGAGAATGATATCTGTTCTGTAGAGTTTGAGAGGGTTCTATAAAGCTACAGAAAATTTATCATAAATTGTACAGGAGTTTTGCATAAGGGCTGCAGGGACAATTTTTCACAGCATTAATCTAAATTATGTGCTGAAATTTGCAAGATACATCTATGGGCCTGGCTACATTAGGGATTTTTATATCAAGGTAGCTACATCAGTGAAAAGCCCCCATGTAGCTGGACTGTAATGGCTTGAAACTTGGGTAATTAGCACTTGTCCAAGTATTGCTTTTTCCTGGTGCAGTGTGTCTAGGCTAGAGATTTGCAGATATACCCATGTACAACGACCTTATGTCAGTATATTTTGCTTTGAAAAATTTACCAAGTGAAAAATCAGGAAATTCTCTCAACTGTAGTGAGAGATTAGGAAATAGAGGGCAAGCCTGACTGCCTTTTGTTTCTCATCAAGTGTAGAGGGTGGAGTTATGGCAATAGGAGGAAGCTATAAACATGTAAGGGTTGGAATGTAGTTCTGTTGCCTCACAAGACCTTTGTCTTTGACATTAAATTAAGACTTTTTAGGGCCGGCAGACAAAGCCAGTTCTTATTGCTCTTTTAAGTGCTGCGGAGGAGGTCATGTGTCTCTTTTGCTTTCATAAAAATCCTTCTTCTTTGTCTGCTGTTTATACTTACTTAAACAAAGTTTATGGAGCATTATAAAATAAGGTTCCCAGATGTTTTCCTCCACTCGGTAAGTCCAGTCTCCTTCATTGCATAATCATGAGTCCAAACCCAGGCCATCTGAAATAAAACTCAGAGTTGTGAAGTCCTTCCTGCACTGTAATATTTATTTATTTTTACCTTTATAAAACACCTTAAGGTTTTGGTTTTTATTTAAAACTATTTAGTCTAAAATCCCACACAGATTTTTCTCTCACAATTGTTTTTGGTCATATGAGGAAATCCACTCTATTAGATACCCAGCTAGGGGAAAGGAAGGACAGTTCAGTTCAGTGATTGTGTTGCTTGCTTGGGAGATCTCAGTTCAATTCCCTGCTCCAACATAGGTTTCAGGTGTGATCTTGGACAAGCCTATGGTGGAACAGGGAATTGAACTGATATTTAGGTGGCCAACTCCCATTGGTTTAAATAGGAATTAGGTACCTGAATACCTTTGAGGATTTGGGCCTTAGCCTCTCAGGTCCCCATTTGTAAAATAGGGATAGCAGTACTTCCCTACTTAACAGGGGTGTTGTGAGGATAAATACATTGTGAGGTGCTCAGATACTATAGTGAAGGGGCTAAGTACCTGAGATAGCACACAAATCTTCTTCGCTGTGTGAATGATATATAAGTCTGATGTCTTAAAAACATCTGTTCATTAAAGATTCCATAGCATTTTTCTCAAGATTGTGGGCCCTTGTGTTGACACCAGCCTCCAATTATTTTTATTATTATTTATATATAATATATACATAATAAATATATAATATTTTATTTATATTATTATAATAATAATATTAATTATTATTAGTGGTAGTAGTACACCCAAGTACTATTTGAGCACAACTTAAAACACAGACATTAAAAATAGTGTGACTAGAGCAGACTGGAAAACAGGGGAGGAAATATCAATATTTGAAAATATTTAGCTTGTTTTTCTTTGAAAATTTCCAACCATTTTCTGCCCTCTCACTTGTCAACAGGGAGACTTTCCCCTAGAGCCAATATAGTACCAGCCAGGGCACTCATTTGCCGTGGCTATGGCAACACCTCCTGTCATGGAAATACCAGACCAGAGATGATTTGTGCAATTTGACCTACAAACAGCAAGATTCAGGTTCTGCTAGATAGTCCAGGGGGAGGGAATGCCACAGCTAGAACCAGGCACTCAGAGTGCCTTTACCCAGCTCTGTACATTCAACCCCAAGGAGAGGCAAGATTTTGAGAGAAAGAGGTCAGAGACTAGGGATTTAGATGTAATAAGCACCTTAACTTGAACCTGGAAGCAAATTGGCAACCACTTCAGAGTCTGAAGCACAGGGGCAGTTTTATGCTCTGGTTTGTCTACACTATCCATTAGAATTATCTACTACTTATCTACTAAAGGTGGGCAATAGCATTCAACATTAGTTGAAATTTAAAAGTAGCCTTCCAGGGCAGTCCCATTTAGAGTGTATTAGAGCAGCCCAGCCTGGCGGGCACAAAGACATGGATAAACTGGCAAGACCCACATCTGAGAGGGAAATCTCTTGGCTAGAGCACAATTTAAAAAAAGACATTTCTGGTAACAGCTGATTCTTAGAAATCCAGAAACAGCGCAAGACCTTGAGGGTGTGAGCCAATCCGACAGTCAATCAAACTGGCATTCTCCACCTACCGTGTAGCCACATCCTCTACCATTTCTTCAAAGCAGCAAACATCATATCAGATCTATTAGGACTGAACTTTAGACCTATGTTCGAAGGTGGTAAGAAACTGCAGTCTCTTCTTATCCTGGACAATATTATTGAATAAAGTGGCCTGCAAAATCCATCCTTAAAGTATTTGCAAGAAGGCTGCATATAATCTTACTTTGTCTAATAGTAAGTACAGGTGAGGCTGGCTCTAGTAAATCTCGGAGCAGTCAATCATTGATTATTCTTTTTTTTTTTTTTTTTATTGTCCACACCCAGAATAACAGAATGTTTTAACTTTTCCTCCTTAGCTGGCATGATGCAGAATGGATTATCGGCTCTTCTCTTGGAACAAGTCAGAAAGTAAATAGGAGTGGCATCCTTTTGCTTTTGATGTTAATGCCCTTATTGTTTCCATTGATAAACTCCACTCCTCCTTCCCAGCACTTAGGCAAATAAGTGATTTGTAGAGCTTTCAGGTTACAAAACAGCCTTCATAAAATCAAGAGTCCTGACTGAAGTACCCTGGATCTGGGAAAATTTCAGTCCTCTTCTTCTGAAAGATCCAATAGATATAGACTCAATCCTGCTCCCATTGAAGTAATTTAGATTTTTGCCATTTTCCTCAATGGTGCAGGATCAATCCCAAATCCTTCCTAACACCAGTATAGTCCAACTGAGAAGTATTTAGAGGAGGGCTATAAAATGTATTGATATCAAAACCCTTTTACAAAAATTGAGTGGGGAGGTGGCATTTAGAGAAATTATGTATATTGCAGCAGTGCCAAGAGCCTCTGACCAAGATGGCTCCATTGTGCTAGGCATTGCATGAACATACAGTAAAAGATATTCCTGCCTCACAGAACTTAAAGTAGGGGTGTTTAAGAGTATGTCTATACTTACTTCCTGGTCCAGATGTAAGTGATCGATCTTCTGGGATCGATTTATCGCGTCTTGTCTAGTCACGATAAATCGATCCTGGATCGATCCCGGAAGTGCTTGCCGTCAATGCCGGTACTCCAGCTCAGCAAGAGGAGTACGTGGCATCGACGGGGGAGCCTGCCTGCCGCGTCTGGACCCGCGGTAAGTTCAGACTAAGGTACTTCAAAAATTTGCGTACCTTAGTCCGAAGTGGGGGGTTAGTGTGGACCAGGCCTAAGGTTTCCAAATATACCCGCTGAAGCAGTAGACAGGGATGAAGAATACAGGGTCTTTACTGTAGGAGGAAATCCATTACTTTCTTCAAGGCTGACAGACTCTCATATTCTCAATGGATCCAGAAGGATCTCTATATAAAGCTCTGCACTTCTGTAGCATCTTCTATCCAGAGATCTTCATACATGTGTAACCCTTCTGCCAGGTTGAGCCAGCAGCAACCAGGGCCGGATTCAATATCTAGGGGTTTCTTTTCAACAATGCATCACAGAGCCAGCTCAAGCCTCCACCCAGTAACCTGGGAAAACTACACACCACGCCAGGGCACCTCTGAGAGGCAATACTTCCCCACTCACAAGCACAGAGTCTAAGTGTAGAAAAGAAACTTTTAATGAAAGGAGGGAAGTCACCTGACATTAATTAGGGAAAATGCCACAAACAGGATTCATAATAATAAAGCTGGGCAGGATACCCACCCCAGAATGCGTGGGGCAGTGCCTTCTGTCTCAGGTTCTTGAGTTTTATAACCAAAAGTTCCTTTTCTGTGCCCCTCTCCGCTCCATCACCATACCCCACTCTCAGTGGTTATCCTTGGTCAGTGAGGACCCAGGGTTCAGAGGTGCATCTGTGTGTGTTCCCCTCCCAACAGGGGAAGAAGGCACCTTGCTTATTCTGCCATCTGAGTACTTGCTGTGGCTGGCTGCCCCACGAGCTGCTTGTTCTGCTGGCCACCCTGCCAGCTGCTCGTTCTGCTTCACTGGCCGCCTTGCCAGCCGCTCATTCGGTTGCTGACCTCTGCAGGTCAGTCTCTTGAGGTTCCACCCAGCTCTTAGTGATTTTCAGCTCTGAGGCTAGGCAGAGATCCTGTCCCACCACAAGTTATTGTCAGCTCTTTTAAGCACTGAAAATAACCAAAGGGTCCTAATGGGAGCCTATTTAGCTCTATCGTTGAACAGTGGAGGAGAACAGGTTAAACCAGACCAGGCTCCCTTAGGGAAAGTCCAAACCTCCTGGTTGGGACACCTGTCTGGGACATCTGTCCCTGTCCCTCTCTTTCACAGGAGTCTGGCATTCAAGCCCCTGGCTTAACAAGGTCCTTTCAGCTGAGGGTGACCCCCTCATTTGGGACAGGTTAAGCACAGTTCTGCTCCCCTCTACTCAGACAATAAAGACAACAACATTGATAACATTTCACTACCCCTGCATTCAGTACTAAAGTAATTTGTAACCCAGCACCAGCCAAAGTTGATCACTTCTGCTAGACACCTATGCAGAGTAGGTATGTTCATGTAAATCCAGTTTGCTCCTGAAGTCTCTTTCCCTCCCCAACTAGCTGTCAGGGGAGAGTTCATTCAGACCCTGCTTACACATGGCACTAACAGTTATTTAATTCTATAATATCCTTAAATGGCAGATAAACAGTTTCTCATTTTACAAATAAGGCATAGGGAGACTTATTTTTCCCCAGAGCCACATAAGGTGTTTTTGTTTTTAAACAGAGCTGGGAATAGAACCTAGGTTTCCTGAACCTCTAGGCATGTAAGTCAGCCACAAGGCCATCCTTTTTTCTGATATGGTATGTTCGGCAAATTTGAACTACCTCGTATACAGTTTCAGAGTGGTAGCTGTGTTAGTCTGTATCAGCAAAAACAATGAGGAGTCCTTGTGGCACCTTAGAGACTAACAAATTTATTTTGGCATAAGCTTTCGTGGGCTAAAACCCACTTCATCGGATGCATGGAGTGGAAAATACAGGAGCAGGTATAAATACATGAAAGGATGGGGGTTGCAAAATTCTGACAGATGCTCTTAAAATAATGTCCATGACAAATGATCACCCACTTCCTGACTAGTGAGATACTACTGTAAGGCTATTGGTGAGCTTTTTCTACAAATTTTCAGACTAACTGGATACATGACCATTATAAGCCATCATCATACAGTTTTCAGGACAGTGCACACTTTTTAAAGCCAAGGAGTACAATGGATTGCCTCTTCTTTCCAGTAGAGGGCAGTATGCACATACCTAGAGAAGATGGCCTAGTATTTGAAATGCAAGCAAATTATGCAAAACGGTGTGTGACTCCAATGGGTGGGATGATCTAAAGAGGTCAACAGTAGACTAAATTAACACCAGTTTTGTAGCTACATTTGCAGCAGACAACAGTGAAAGAGGGAGGCCAGGCTTGGATTGTGATATAACTGCAGAACAATTACATTTTAAACCTTGGGTACCTTCAGCTGCCAAACTAAATACATGTGGCCAGAATGGTTAACTTCTTTATAGGAAATTAATACGCAGAAATGGCCTATGTGATACCCCATCACCTAATATTTAAGTAAGTGCTTTCTTATTAAGGACATATAATATTTAAGGAAAAGGAAGAGACCACCATCCTACCCAACATACCTGCTCTTTTAAGCATGCTATTAATTCCACCTGCCTTTTTACTTAAATCTTTAACCCCTCCCTTCTCCACAAAAGAATGAGGGTAACTCTTACACTCATTAGTTTTAATATACTTTGTATTTATTAGTGTCTGAAGGACTCCAAAGAGCTTTACATTAACTACAGGTCAGATGCTGCAACCACTACCAAGGTAAGTCAATATGACCATTCATGGATGTAAGCACTTTGGCTCAGATCCTCAAAGGTATTCAGGAATCTGACTCTCAGTTGAAATCAATGGGAGTTAGATACCTGAATACCTTTGAGGATCTGGGCCTGTGCCCCTTAGGTAAACGTTTGCAGTCAGCTCTAGTGGATGGGGAACAAGACTAACAAACTGCATGCCAGTGAGAGAAGGGGAATTTTGGCTAATGGCTTCAGGGACAGACCTGAACTGTTAAACTTGAGGTACTCTTTATAAAGTCTCTTTTGAAAGTCCTCCAAGCTATAAGCTTCATGGGCGTGAGTTTATCTACCCAGAGAGGATGTAGAACTGAGTTGTCCCCGACAAGATTTGAACTTAGGTTTTCAGGAGTCCTAGTAGGCATTTTTAAACTGATACACAGGGCTCTCTCTTATAGCATTTATACTGTTTGTTAAGCAGTTCTGCAACCTTATTCTGTATATTTATTCCCCTTCATGTGGAATTGTTCTTCATGAGTTCCTTGTTTGAACCTAATTTGTAGATTATGGTGGAGATTTTCAAAACTGCCTTACATATTTGGACACCCAACTTGCATTAAAATTAATGGGACTTTGGCATCCAGAAAGTGGTTTTGAATGTTTCTGTCAATACTTTTTAAACTCTTTACTAGTGTAACCCTTCTGCCAGGCCGAGTTGATAGCAGCAAGGGCCGGGTTCAGTACATAGGGGTCCCCTCCCAACAGTGTAACACAAAACCAGCTCGAGCCCCCACCCAGTGACCTGGGAAAATCTTACACACACCTCTGGGCACCTCAAAGAGGCAATACTTCCCCTCTCGCAAGCACAGAGTCTCGGTGTAGCAGAAAATGTATAATAACATGAGGTAAACGACATAGCATTAAATTGGGAAAACACCACAACTAGAGTTCATAGACCAAACCATGAGCAAAAACCCACCCGAGCAAATTGGGCCATGTCCTTTCCCATTGGTTCTTGAAACCAGCAACCCAAAAATCACCCAAAGTCCTAAAAGTCCAACACCCCCAAAGTCTCTTGGGTCCAGCAACCCAGGAATCACCAAAATCCCAAAAGTCCAACAACCCCCAAGGTCTCTGTCCCTGGTCAGTGCAGCCCCAGAGTTCAAAGGGGGGTGCGCAGGGTGTTAAGGGGCACCTTACATGATCCGAGGCCAACCGGCCACCTCTCCGTGGGGTTCTGCCGCAGCCTTTACCACGAGTCAGTCCACTTCCACCAGCCATCCCGTGAGCTGCTCCTGCCGTCCCACGAACTGCTCTGCTCTACCAGATGCTCCGCTCACCAACCCGAGAGCCACTCCAGCTGTCCCCACAAACGGCTCTGCTCCGCTCCGCTCGCCGTTCCTTGGGCCACTCCAACCGTCCCCGCAAGGCTCTGCTCTGCTAGCTGCTCCTCCAGCCATCCCCGCAAACTGCTCTGCCAGCCACTTAGCAATATAGCTTCAGTCTCCCCCACTAGTTAACACAGCACTCAGTGATCTCAGCTCTTAGTAACTTTAGCTCTTTTGTGATTTCAGATCTTAGTGATTTCAGCTAGTAGTAGAGGAGCCCCACTGCTGATGCACTATGGGCCCAAAGTGAATTCAGCTCAGCAGCCTGTAACTAGACTCCTAATGGAATCAAAGTGAGCTCTGGCATTCAATACTGGAGAGAGGAGGAAGTGCAATTGGTGTTTTAGGCTCACAAAAGGGGCCCACACCACCAGGTACAAATATCTGTCTCCAACCTCTCTCAATTCACTAGGTTTTGTAACCCATGCCCCTTGTCAAGTGAGTGCTACTTAGTTAATGGTGAATCCTTCTGTCATTCCACTGGCCTTGATTCACAGAATCAGGGTAACAAAACTTTATTCTTTCTGCCCCAATAACAGAGAAACTGGGGATCCCACACCAGCCAAAGTAACCACGTTCAGTGCTGTCTCATGCCAGGCAGGTGGGTGTGCCTATGCAAACAAGATCAGCCCCTGGAGTTCTTTTCCATACTCGCCATAATTCACCACCAGATGTCAGGGCAGAGCTCATCCTGACTCTGCTTACACTAGTGTGACAAAATGATCAGCTTTATTAGTCCCTTTCATTTTGAAAACTTTAATCAAGTCACCTTAAAATCTCAGCAAGAATCAGATCAATTCACTTAATCATTCTTTAGAATAGATTTTTGTTCTGATTATAGATTTCCAAACTAAAGGAAGAGAGGTACAGACAGACACAAAAAGATGTCCATTTGCCCCCTCATCCCCAATCATCTAGGTTGACATTAAAAACAAAAGTAGTTATTCCTATATTTGACTCATTACCTGATTTCATGCAATAATTTACAAAGTTAAAGCTTTTTCTTGGCTTTTATTTTGTATGATCATCCTAGTGGCCCTTCTCTGTACCCGTTCCAGTTTGAGTTCATCAAGCATTTTGGGTTGCTGGGGATGTCAATTTCCAAAGCCATATTTGATCTATTACCTTATTATCCCAGAACTTGTTTACCCTAGAATCCTATCAGAGAGTGTGTTTACTAGATATCCATTTAGATTTTCCACAGTTCCAACAAATATTCTCCCAAAACAGCTTTATCCCACTAAACTTTTAGATGTTCTAAGATCAGATACGCTATGCCAGGGATCGGCAACCTTTGGCACACGGCTCGCCAGGGTTAAGCCCCCTGGCGGGCCGGGCTTGTTTGTGTACCTGCAGCGTCTGCAGGTTCAGCCGATCGCGGCTCCCACTAGCCGTGGTTCACTGCTCCAGGCCAATGGGGGCTGCGGGAAGTGGCGCGGGATGAAGGATGTGCTGGCCGCTGCTTCCTGCAGCCCCCATTGGCCTGGAGCATTGAACCGCAGGCAGTGGGAGCCAAGATCGGCTGAACCTGCGTACGCGTCAGGTAAACAAACCGGCCCGGCCCACCAGGGGGCTTACCCTTGCAGGCCGTGTGCCACAGGTTGCCGATCCCTGCTCTATGCCCTTTATATAGTTTCCTTTTAACAGCTATGAAGTGACTGACAGAAAACCTGAGAAATGCTTGGTTGGAGCAGAGCCCTTGAGTACAACTGTGAGACCAGAGTAGACCATTTGCTAATGGTGGTGGGAAAGTATTGGCACTTACTGTATCTGTTAAACATATTAGACTGCACAAGACACTAGAAAATGGACCACAGGGAGCAATCCAGCACTGGCAGGGAGATGGTCTGGGCAGTCAGAATTTTCCATCTCTAACTATTATGATTCTATGAAAAATGGAATTCTCAATTACATTAAAGCCTCTTTATGCTGCTCTGGCAGCAGGTGAAAATGGCCTGCTGAGAAGAACATCTTGCACAGGGGGCCTACCCAGTTAGCATAAGGGGTCTATGCCAACCTTGCTCTTAGCACTTGGTATAGGAAATATAATGGGGGTAGGTGACAGAGAGAGAGGGAAGGAGGGAATGGGTGGGCCAGAACACACTGCACTACAGCTGTCCTCTTCTTCCCAGGACCCATGGGGAGTAGAGCATAAGTGTCAGCCACCCTGGAACTGCTCTAACTCACACTGGGAGCCTTGTGCCAATAAATACAAAGCACTGAACAGCCTCAAAAATACTGGGAGCACAAATGTGGCTTAAGTCCACTTTTCCTCTCTCTCTGCTCTGTCCCTGCCCTAAGGTCAGGAGCAGAGGAACAAAGAACTGGGTCCTGGGCCTTTTCTTGTGTTGGAGGTGGAAGGAAAGAATTCATTTACTGAAACTGTTGCAAAGTAACTCTTCCCAAGTTGTTTAGATAAAATAAATATTTGCCTTGGTTTTGTTTCATTGGTTAGGTACTTGCTATGTGAAATAGTACATTTTTATTTGTGCAGCACCTTCCATTCAAAATGCACCCAACAATACTTTACAGAATCAGATCATCCAAGACATGAGACTGAATATAGTAAATGACAGATAACGGTATTGCAAAGGTACAGTGAGTACAGTTCCTGCAGTACTGACCCCTGCAAAATTCTCCATGAGAGTCTTGTCTGCATGAAGGATAGTGGGATTGGTTCCTGAATGGTGACTAAATTAAAGCATTCAGTCATTAGGCCAATAACCAAGAGAGGCAGACAAACTAAGAGGCACAGGCAAGAGAGAAATGATATGGTTTAAGACGAAGTCTATTAGCATAGGTTAGTTAGCAAAAGATTGATTACTTTTAAGTAGGGCTTGGTTTTAAGTTTTGTTACCTTGTTGGGTAACAGATTGCTACACTTTAGCTTACGGGTAGGTTAGCCTTTCTGGAATGTCTTTCAGCAGTATAAAGGGGTCCTTAGTGCTGCATGAGACAAGGGTCACAGCATAGTACTAGATGGGATGAAGGGCATTTTAAGTAAGAGGTCTGTTAATGGAAACCAGGTTTAATAGGATGCCTAACTACTGGAGGGGTTATAGAACAGTCAATACCATCAAGGGGGGGGGGGAATAAGAGGGCAAATACACATTTTGCAATCACATTCATCTAAATAGTCAGTCAAAGCAGTTGATGGGGATTAAGCCAGGTGACTCCCAAAGTCAACACAGCCTATGTGACTGAACCGCCACACATCAGCTAGAAAGTGTAGCATCTATTACTGTCCTAGCTATTCGTTATCAAAAGGAGTTCAGACACAGGTGAAGAGCAATTAGTAGCATGAAAGGACTTCTTTTGGAGAAGAGACTCTGAACACTGGGATTCAAGTTTAGAGAGGAGATGAATAAAATCTACAAAATAATGACTGGTGTAGAGAAGGTGAACAGGAAATTCCTATTTATCCTGTCTCACATTATAAGAGCAAAGGGACATGATATGAAACTGAAAGGCAACAAATTCAAAACTAATAAAAGGAAAGTTTTTCGTGCACAACACATTATTAATCTGTGGAGCTCATTGCCACAAGATATCATTGAAGCAAAAAGTTTAGTGTGAGAATATGGTACAGTTTCTTCAAATCTATAGGAGGAAGCTAGGTCCTTGTTCAGTATTAGAAGGAAGTGACTCAGTGCTTCTTTACTATTGTCAAATGATATGGTGTCACAAAGTTACTCATTTTGAATCAGCATAAATAAGAGGAAAAGTGCCATAGTTCAACCATCCTCAAGTCTTTTAATGGAATAACCTTGAATTTCATGTGGTCGATACAGTCCTCATAGGGAGTCTTATAAAGGCCATGAGTAAGTCTATATTGGGGCACCTTTGTATTTGACTAGATATTTTAACTTTGTGTCCTAAGTGTGTGACAGAAAAGCCTTTTGAAAATTAACTTTATCAATGTTTGTTGGTACAGTTCATATAATAGGATCCTGGATCAAATCTCTGTTAGTAAGATCAGGATTAGAAACATCATTGTTCAACTCCCATTCTGTCTGAACACAATTTGCTTCTCAAATTATAAATCAGGGGCAAGACACTGTACTATTGTGTAGGCAACTCCATAGCTTGGTTCTGGAATGTTTCCTAGAGTCAGAAGAGAATTGTCCTCATTTCATTTAAAAAGACAACCATTAAGCAGGCTAGGTCCACATTTGATCCATTAGAATTAAAAAACCCACCACCCCGGGTTATTTGTTATAGCAAAAACACGGGAGCATGCAGTATCATGGATTTCAAATTAAGGCACAGGGGTCAACTGTAACAGCTATCACTAACGTCACCAGTGCTAATTAGGGAAGATTAAATACTTAATCATATAGGAATAATATATCTACTGCATATCCCTCTAAAACATATATGTACACAGTGTAAGCTCATTGAATCAGAAAGCTCAATTGTGCCTTTAAGGAATATTTCTGCCCTGGGGAGTATATGTGCAAAGCCACACCATGTCAAAAGAGCTCTGATTCCTCCCGCAGTCCCTGGCTGACAGGTGGAGAGGACTTATTGCTACACCGTTTCAAAGGGCACAGGATACTCCTGCTCCATAGAGATGATAGGGATTCTGACAGAGCCAAGGGAGAGTGTCACTTTCACATTCCCAAGCCCCAACCGCTCTCAGAATCGTCCAGAATCCAGCCCACAGAAGGTAGCTGGGACGGGTTCCCCCCAGGATGCCACCTGGAACTGGGGTACCACTGAGCCCTCTGACTCACCAGCCTGGGCTCCCTCTCACACTGTGCTGCTGTGACAAGGTATAGATCACTCCCGGTCCTACACTTCCACCAGCATTCACACAGGCAGGGACACACTCAGATGGAGTTGCTTGCAGGCTTTGGCCAGCCACTCCATAAACCAACAATAGAGAAGCTGCAGCCAAAATAACCTCCAGCTTCCCAGCCTAAGACCCCAGAGTTGTACCATCCTGCCCTGATCAAAACCCCGACCAGTATGAATGTATTACTCAGTTTGTCTCTCCCCCACTGTGGAGAGGAATATGCAACAAACCTGTGTTAACCAAGCTGAGATTTTCCCCCAGACACTTCACTCAAAGCAAAAATAAGATAAAGCAAAATAGATAAAGCAAAAATAAGTTTATTAACTACAAAAAGATAGATTGTAAGTGATTGTAAGTAAGGCTATGATAAGTCACAGAGGTCGTGGAAGTCACGGAATTGGTGATTTCCAGCGACCTCCGTGACTTCAGCGGTGTGGAGTTGCAGGGTCTCTTGCTGCCCATGGGGACTGATAACTGCGGGGTACCCCCGCCACCTCTGGCAGCCCCCGCAGCTCTCAGCTGCTGCAGGAGGCAGGGAACCCCCTAGCTCCCAGCCACCAAGGGGTGGTGGGGAACCCCCGAGCTTCAAGCTGCAGCAGGGTAACCCTCGAGCTCCCAGCTACAGCAGGCCCCTGGAGCTGTGGGCAGCAGGGGTACCCTGCAGCTCCTGGCCACCACGGCCCCTGGAGGTGTGGGCGGCAGGGAACCCCCAATCTCCTGGCCCCATGGGCCCCTGGAACTGCAGATGGTGGGGGTACCCCACAGCTGACACGGAAGCCAGAAGCACCCCACAACTCCCAGCCCCCCTGGGCAGCAGGGGACCTTCGGAGATGTTGGGGTACCCCACAGCCCCCAGTTGCTGCAGGCAGCTCCTAGCCGCTGCACAGCTGCCCTGCTTCAGGTGGTGTGGGGACCCACAGATCCCAATTTTATCCCTGATATTTTTAGTAAAAGTCACGGACAGGTCATGGCTTCCGTGGATTTTTCTTTTTTGCCCGTGAGCTGTCCGTGACTTTTACTAAAAATATCCGTGACAAAATCTTAGCCTTAATTATAAGCGATAGCGAACAGATCAAAGCAGATTACCTAGTAAATAAACAAAACCACAAACTAAGCCTAAAATACTAGAAAGATTGGATATGAATTAGCAATTCCTCACCATGACTGATGATACAAGCAGGCTTGCAGATTCTGAAGGCACAAGCTGCACTTGCTTTGCAGGTTGGGCTCCCCACCCCCATTCCAAGTTGTTTTTTTTTCAGAGCTTCTCTCAGGTGTTTGAGTTGTGGGGGAGTGAAGAACCACAGATGATGTCACTTCCTGCCTTGTATAGCTTTTCCATATGACAGGAACCCTTTGTTTCAAACTTGGTTCCCAGATCAGTTTGTGGAAAAATACAGGTACCCAAAATGGAGTTCAGAGTCATGTGGTCTGGTCACATGCCCTTACAGAGTCATAGCAGCCATTACTTACAGGCTGTCTGGAGCGTTCTCAGGAAGGCTCACCAGGTGGGGATAAGCTTCTCCTAAGGCCTATTGTTTTCCCTAATGGCCCATTACCCTGAATAGGCCCTTCACAACCAGCTGTCTAGGCTGGAAGCATTTTTCCTAGTGGGTGTTACCAAGGTGTAACCACATTTGAAACACAGTAGGGTTACCATACGTCCGTTTTTTCCCAGACATGTCCGGCTTTTCGGCAATCAAACCCCCGTCCGGGGGGAATTGCCGAAAAGCCAAACATGTCCGGGAAAATGCCGGCCGGGCACTTCCCCTCCTGCGGCTGCTCTGCTCCGCTCCTCCCCTCTCAGACTTTAAGAGCCGAGCTGCCCGAGCCAGCGCTACCGGCTTCGGGCAGCCCCCCCTGCCTCCGGACCCCGAGCCGCCGGCCAGGCACTTCTCCTCCCCAGCTCCAGCTGCTCTGCTCCGGCGGCTCGGGGTCTGGAGGCAAGGGGGGCTGCCCGAAGCCGGTAGCGCTGGCTCGGGCAGCTCGGCTCTTAAAGTCTGAGAGGGGAGGAGCGGAGCAGCTCAGCTGGAGCCCGGGAAGGGAAGTGCCTGGCCCGCGGCTCGGGATCCGGAGGCAGGGGGCGCTGCCCGAAGCCGGTAGCGCTCGGGCAGCTCGGCTCTGTTTAAGAGCCGGGCTGCCCGAGCGCTACCGGCTTCGGGCAGCCCCCCCTGCCTCCGGACCCTGCGCCTCCGGAGCCCGGGAGGGGAAGTGCCCGGCTGGGGGCGCAGGGTCCGGAGGCATAGGGGCTGCCCAAAGCCCGAGCGCTACTGGCTTCACGGTTTGCCAGGCAGCCTCCAAACCCTGCGCCCCTGGCTGGGCGCTTCCCCTCCCGGGCTCCAGCTGCGCTGGGGAAGCGCCAGCCGGGGGCGCAGGGTCTGGGGGCTGCCCGGCAGCGCTGGGTCAGCCCTTTCCCCGTGGCTGGGAGTGGGAGGGAGGCGGGGGCGGAGTTAGGGCGGGGAAGGGGCGGAGTTGGGGTGGAGCTAGGGGTGGGGAAATGGGCGGGGCCAGGGCCCGTGGAGGGTCCTCTTTTTTTATTTATTAGATATGGTAACCCTAAATACAGACACATAGTCAATATTTATAACTTCAGATACAAAAATGATACATGCACACAAATAGGATAACCATACTCAGCAAATTATGACTTTTCCAATGACACCTGAGAAGATATGAATATGGGGTGTAGTGTCACAGTTGCAATAGATAGTCTTCTTCTATTGTTTACTGGCAGGGGAGCTGCCGAGAGGATTTACAGTTTATTCTATTCAGATTCACAGAATCTCCATTCACACCGCCCACTATCCTAGGCTACTTTACCCTTAACTGAATCACACAGTCTCCTTGGGCCAGCCAAGTCATTGTTACATTCTTGCTGGATTTCAGATGACAGAAGCATCTGCAGCAGAGAAAGAGATGAGGCAATATCCTGTTCACACAGTTCACCTGTGACACGGGGCTTTCTGCCCCCTGCACAATGTGCTGATGAAAGCAGCACACTGAGAGGCCCTTTGTAATTATACCACTCAGTCATCACATACACACACTCACCGTATTGTCATGAATAGGTACCAGAGATCTTACAAACAAGGAAAGGCTATAAAGCAGCACTTAATTTTGCTCCTTTAATTACTAGGATTGTGAATGAAGCAATGCATCCCCCAGGGTGTGTGTCATGCTGGGACATCCTTCTGCCTCTGCAGGGCCGTGTACTGCAATCATTTGAGAAATAGGGATGATATATCAGCATGGTACACACCCTTGTCTTCCTTATTGCAATCCAATCTCTTGATATGTATATGGGCCCCACAAACCATAGAATCTGAACTCCTCAGAAACAATGTATGAAGTATTGCCAACCCCAAATGTTCAAATACCATGAGTCAGGCTCATCAAAAATCATAAGATTGGCTTTAAAATAATGAGATTATGTAAACATAATAGATTTGGTGTTCTTTTTATTAGCCTTCTGCTTTTTGAGTCTTTAAGGTGCACATTTTGAAGCTTTTTCCATAGCCACAAGGGCTAGAAACTTACTTTTTCTTTAAGAATGAATGCTGAAATCATCACGTATCCACTTGATGCCAGGACCTGGAGGAAAACAATAATTATCATGAGACTCATGACAAAATCATGACAATAGGCAACATGTGTATATAATCTTATAGCTGTTTGGGAGAAGGAAGAATAATCCCTGTTTTACAAAGGGAGACTAGAGGTGGAATGATTAAATTGACCAAGGCCACACAAGGCATAAGTGACAGAGGAACTCAAGCAAACCAGGAAGGGGAAATTCAGTAAAGATGGTCTTCATCATGTGTATTCATCAGTCCCATGGACAACACAATCACAAGTCTCAGATCCCATGTCTCAGGTTTAAGCAATCAGAGATCTCCAGTATTTCATTTCTTCAAGCAAGCAATACCATAAATCTAAAATAGGCCCTCTTCACAGAGTGGAAACCAACCAAAATCTCAAGTCCTATCCTTTTTTTCAGGAGATACTGTCAAAATCCAAAAAGTTTTTAAACACTGAGAATACCTAGTTTCCAATTATTCAGCTGTCAAACTGTCCCCCAGCAGTGAACTTATTGTTCTTTTAAAATATTCTAGTCTGGTTTTCTTGGGAGCATAACAGGCCCATCTGCCTCTGGACCCAGTCAGATAACCCTTGCCTCCCTAGTCTGGAACTCCATAGCTCTCTGACTTAACCACCCTTCTGACTATTCTTGGCTTCAGTTAGGTGATAGACCCTTTTGCACACAGCTGAGTTCAGTGCAAACCATCAGATAATCTTACTTCCCTAGAACCATATAAATATCATAATTGAACAAAATAATAATTCAATACTTTGTGTTAAAAATAAAACCTTGCAATAGAAGTGTATCGCAGGAACATTTCCTTCTTTGGAAATAAATGTCTTGGCTTATTTTAGTTTGGTTAATGGCTTAATTCTTCAGTCTTCAACAACATGTAAGTTACAGCAGAACACCATTATTTTGTGACAATGTTCCATTCTATTGGCATTTATGCTTATTATATTTCAGCCCCTTACAGAGAGTCATCATCTTCTGTCAGTAGGAGGAAAGATGGAATATGATTTGATACTGCTGGAAAATAGAGAAGTTCAGGGAAGAACTGACTTTTTTTTTTTTTTTTTTTTTTGTAACTAACCTAGAGAAACAAGAACCCTGGGAAACATTGTTGTTACATGATTAAACAAACATTAAAAACATAACAAATATGGGCAGTGATCAGAGTTGTGTTATATGCAAACAGCCACTCCTTTGTCATTTGGAGCTCTGCCACAGTTGTAGCCATCCATATTAGGATTTGTAATCAGTATTCAACAATTACTGAGAAGCACCATTTGGTATAAAGAGAGATCCAAAAACTGTGGTTTCATTCTATCCCTACTTCCCTAGTCATATTGGGGCAAATTAATCCCTGATGTAACTCAGTTGAAATCAATGGAGTTAGACCAGGGATGAATTTGACCCAATATGCACATTATACAGCAGTGTTAAATATTGGATCTAATACAGGCAAACACAGATCTTACAAGTTTCTTTTCTCTGAAATGCCTTGATGTACCCCCAATAGCATGTGATTATATAGGGAGCCCGGCATTTAACAGTGCAATTTCACAAAAAATGTGGATGCCTGGCCTCAGCAAGCTCATAAAATTGAAGTTTATTCATATGCTCCGTCTGCAAAACATTCAGAATACTTCTGAGAATGCAGAAGTCTATAGGAAAAAAAACAGGAGTACTTGCGGCACCTTAGAGACTAACAAATTTATTTGAGCATAAGCTTTCGTGGGCTACAGCCCACTTCATCTGATGCATAGAATGGAACTCATAGTAAGGAGATATATATACACATACAGAGAACATGAAAAGGTGGGAGTTGCCCTACAACCCTATAGTGGTTCTACTGAGGTCCTTATCCCTTGCAAATGGCTAAATTCGTCCCATTCTCTCAATCCAGCAGCCATAGAACTTTTTATTTCAGTAGGAACAAATTGGTTAGTCTCCATGATTGAGAAGTACTCTTCTTTACAAAGAAATAAATAAAAGTGTGTTTGTCTGCAGTTGGTGCTTATGAAACTCAGTAATGAGAGCTGAATTTAAACAAAATCCCCTAAATTTGGAAGGGATGTAAACCCTCATCCTTCATCCACCCTCTACTTGAAGGGATTAGGAATACATTTCACCTATGGACAGGTTATTCCATAATTACCCATGTTGGGTTTTTTTTAATACCTTCCTTTGAAGCCGCTGATCCAAACCACTGCCAGAGATGGGATACTAGACTAGGCAGACCACTGGTCTGATCTGGTGTGGGAATTCCTTTGAGTCAGGAATAGAGCAGGAAAATGCTGTGCAAG